>NW_020664482.1:25223455-25242391 GCF_002925995.2 Terrapene triunguis
CGCATATGATTAGCATTGAACTTGGCCCTGATCTCACACCTGATCATCCACATTCTCCTGAGCTTCCCACTTCCTCAGGGAGCTGCCTACCTCCCACTTTCCTTCTGGGCTAGCTGGCTCTCTCCTCCTTTGGGCCTCCTGTGCATGAGTCCATCACACTGCGAAGAGAGCAGGACAGCCAAGCACTGAGCAGCCCTGGAGGAGTCACCTAGCCTGAGAAGCTTCTCATCAGGAGAGTGCCCCCTTATCCTGGCAGTAATGGGGACAAGAGAAACCAGAGGGAGACTCTGGAGTTGCAGTAATGAGAAAGGGCAGCCTTGTAGCAACCAGGCAGGTGAGGGTATCAAAGGGGCTTCCCCAGCTCTAAACATAAGTTTGGAAACATCCTTTCATCACATCTTCAATTTGGAATCGGGCACTCTCCGTCTGTTGGCCTGTCTCTCCCTCTCTCTTTTGGGAGCCATAGGATGACATAAGGCCAACCCTTCTGAGAGAGGCTGGGGAAATTCCTGCTATTTGGCCCAGTCTGTAAAGGCAGAAGGAAGTTGGGGGTGGAGGCTATTTTGTCTCATAAAACAAAGCCACCTTTACTCTTGCAAGAGTTTTCCATTCACAGCAGGAAGCCATTGATTAAAGGCACTGTAATAGGATCAGCTGAGGCCAGCACGTGTTGTTATGAAACCAGTAGGGACATGTGAGCCACATTCTTATAGGAGTATGCTGGCACTGCCATATGGGAGAGATCATTGGCCCAGCTAGTCCCACCTCCTGCCATACCAGAAGCGATGATTGGCCCAGCTAGCCTGATATCCCACCTCCAGCAGCAGCCAGTACCTGCTGCTTTAGAAGAAGATGAAAACATCTTGATAAATTGGAGAACTGGTCTGAAATCAACAATATGAAATTCAGTAAAGACAAGTGCAAAGTACTGCACTTAGGAAGGAAAAAATCAAAGGCACAACTACAAAATGGGGAATAATTCACTAGGCAGTAGTACTGCTGAAAAGGACCTGGGGATTACAGTGGATCACAGATTGAATATGAGTCAATAATGTGATGCAGCTGCAAAAAAGTGTATTATCATTTTGGAGTGTATGTGTAATGCCGACAGATCCCGGTCGATAACTGGTGTAGCATCTGTTAACCACCTTGTCTGTCTATCACCCACAAGTGTTACCACAGCGTGTGTCTCAGTCTTGAACCCTCTGTCAGAATACACAGAATATCCCTGATTAATGCACTCAGGTACTCAGCACAGAACCAGTGGATATAAATGGCAAAACCTCAAAATGAATAGGAGTCACACCCTATTTCTGCCCTAGCTTCTGCAACACACATTTTCTTCCTATCTGTATCACAGAAACACAGTCTTCAAATTAACAGAGAATCATATTCTTTTGTTCTCCCTTCACCCGCCTCATATTAGTCACATGACCAAAGATTCTAATAGCCCTCTTAATATCTGCTGTACTATCAACAGGGGACACATCAGTGACCAAAATGGTCCTATAGGGATCTAACCCTAACTGTATATGAGTTTCTATTATCTTAATAATATTAATACAGTGCACAAATTCAATAATGTTCAATAACACCACATTCTTTTATAACTAACTGCAATATTCCTCAAAAGAATTCAGAGGTGAGTTCTGAGCAATCCTCAAGTCCCTGTCTGTTCGAGCACAAATTTGTAACCTTTGTGTGGGCTAGAGTTCACTTCATTTCCCATCTCCAGTGCCTTAAAAAAACCCAACTCCCATAGAAAGTAGCTGGAGACCAGAGTTCAGTCTCTAAGGATTTTCAGCAAGGATTGCACAGGGTCAACCTCCCCATATTCAAGTCCCAAAAGGAACTAAAGAAATGAATTTAATTAAATAACTTTATAAAACCTTATGATAAAGAAACATATAATCTAATTTTTACAGCATGACATGGCTATTTTATAATCCACAGACATTACCTTCACAGTTATACATAAACATAAATAAAGAAAACAAATTAAAATCTGAACAGTTCAGTCCCCACAGAAATACAGTGAGAAGAAACTGAAAGTTCCCAAAAGCTTAGATTTTGTTCACCTAAGTCTCAAGTAGCATCTTCAATCACCAAATCTATACAGTCTGCAGAGTTTAAAACAGTGGTCATCAACTGGTCGTTGCGACCAACTGGTCGATCCTAGAGGATCTTCCAGTCGAGCATGATCTCTGGCGGCAGTGCAGTGTGGCTGCCACTAAGGCAGACTCCCTGCCTACCCCGGCCCCACGCCACTCCCAGAAGCGGCCACTGCAGCCCCACGGCCCCAGGGGTGGTGGCGGTGGCAGGGGACTCCCTCCATGTGCTGCTCCTGCCTGCAAGCACCACCCTGCAGCTCCCATTGGCTGGGAGAGCTGCGGAGATGGTGCTTGCAGAGAGAGGCAGCGTGCAGAGCCACATGCCCCATTCCCCACCTCCCCCAGGGGCTGCAGGGACGTGTTGGCACCTTCCGGGAGTGATGTGGGGCCTAGGTAGGCAGGGAGCCTGCCTTAGCCTCACTGCACTCGCCGCCGAGCAGGAGCTACTGGAGGTAAGTGCTGCCCGGCGGGAGGCCACACCCCAACCCCATTCCTGAGCCCCATCCCGGAGCCAGTACCCCATACCTCCTCCTGCACCACAAACCGCAGCCCTGAGCCCCCTTCCAAAGACAGCACCCCGTACCCCCTTTTGCACCCCAAACCCCAGCCCTGACCCCCCTCCCAGAGCCAGCATCCTGTACCCCCTCCTGCACCCCAACACTCTGCCCCAGCCTGGAGCCCCCTCCTGCACCCAAACTACCTCCCAGAGCCTGCACCGTGCAACCCCACCCCCTGCCCCAGGCTCAGCCCTGAGCCCCCTCTCACACTGTGAACCCCTTGGCCCCAGCCCAGAGCCCGCACCCTCTCCTGTACCCCAATCCCCTGCCCCAGCCTGGTGAAAGTGAGTGAGGGTGGAGGAGGAGCGAGCGACTGGGGGGGGATGGAGTGAGCAGGGCAGGGCTTTGGGGAAGGGAAGGGGCCTCAGGGAGAGGGCTGGGCCTCAGGGAGAGGGCGGGGTAGATCCTGGGTTGCCCTTAGGGCTGGTCTACACTGGGGGGGGGGAATCGATCCAAGATACGCAACTTCAGCTACGCGAATAGCATAGCTGAAGTCAAAGTATCTTGGATCGAATTACCTGGGGTCCACACAGCGCGGGATCGACGGCCGCGGCTCCCCCGTCGACTGCGCTATAGCTGCTCGCTCTGGTGGAGTTCCGGAGTCGATGGTGAGCGCGTTCGGGGATCGATATATCGCGTCTTAACGAGACGCGATATATCGATCCCGGATAAATCGATTGCTACCCGCCGATACGGCGGGTAGTGAAGACGTACCCTTAGATTCAAAAAGTGATCTTGGGCATAAAAAGGTTGGAGACCACTGGTCTAAAACAACATCTTCCCTCCACTTGCTTGTAGGCATCTTCAGTTGGAATCCATGCAGACTCTTCCTCTACTGAAATCACTGCTAGCCAGTCAGCTAACTGATTAACCACTCAGTTAAATGTATAGATTTAAAGAAACCCTGTTACAAGAAAATACAAAACTGAGAAGAGCAAAATAGAAATGACTCTTTCCCCATTACTACATTTAAAGAAAAGTTAGTGAATCAGACTAGTTGAGGCAATTTAACTAGAACAGTTTGGCTAACATCAAAACAACATTCAAAGCATACAACTAAAACAGAAGTTATTTTTTCCTCCCAGTTTCCCATTGCTGTAATTAGCATTGCCCAGGCTTCTCTGTTAGAAGTTTAACATTAACAATATCACTAACCTGCTGCAAAATGCTTCAGAGTTAGGGACAACAGCCTGCTTTCTGCTCCTGGGTAGGGCTACCAGATAGCAACTATGAAAAAACAGGACAGGAGTGGGGGGTAATAGGCGCCTATATAAGAAAAAGTCCCCAAAAACAGGACTGTCCCTTTAAAAACGGGACGTCTGATCACCCTAATCCTGGGCTCAGCTTCTCCCAACTCACCCAGGGCACATGGCCTTCTGCAAAGCAGCTGCCCTGACAGCTCGCCCTCATGGAGCCTGACCCCAGCAACATGGAACCTATTGGAGCAGACCCAAAACTACCACACCCAATTCCAGAAGCTTCTGGATGTGGAGTGCTTAATCTGCCTAGCAACAATGACCCAGAAGTGTCTTCCGCCTCCAGGCCCTGCAGAGGCTCATTTATGGTGCAGGTAGTCCGGCATGTAGCATACGGGCACGCGCCCTCCTGTGCCACTTCTGAGGGCTCCGATAGGACTGGCAGCTCCTTTATCTCCATCCGAGAGGTCTTCCGTGAGACTCTCTGGGCTGCTGGTCTTCTACCAGGACCTCCTCTGGACCTGGAAACTGCTCTTGGTGACCAGGTCCGTGGCGGCCACCGAGGGGGTGGATCTGCTCGCGGAGCCCCTGCTCCGTGTACAGGTGGTGGAGTCCCCCTCGGTGTGCCAGAGGTTGATCCTGGTAGAAGTCACCAGAGTCGGAGACCTCCTGGACTACGATCGGGGAGACTGGCTGGATCCCTTGACGTTCACTCAGCGCATGGGGCTCTCCAGGCCTCGTACTCTCCGGCACGTATTTCAGGAAGTGAGGGCTCCTGACCACCCACTGCTCAGGGTTTCCTTGACCAGGTTGTGCGAGAAGGCACGCCCCACCCATCCTACACCCCAGGCCCTCTGGACCTTTTCATCGGGCTCCTGCCCCATGGACCTACCTGGCCATTGCACCCCTTTACTGCAAGCCGGCTGCACAAATTGCAGCCAGTTCCATTCTGGACTGCACCAAGGAAACATCTGTACACGCTCATGCTCCACACTCTTCACATCCTCACCCTCGCGTCCCGCCCCAACAGGAAGTGGTGGGACCTCCTGCCACCTCTGGAGGGTGAGGGGCCCTGGTGGGCCAGCCTATATTCCACCCTGGTCCCGAGGCCCGCCAGGGACATCAGCTGGCGGCTCCTTCATGGAGCCATGAGCACGGGCATGTACTTGGTGTGGTTCACTCCCCTCCCAGACACCTGGCCCTTTGTGGCATGAGGGAGACCCTGACATGCGTATATCTGGAGTGCGCCAGGTTGCAGCCCCTATTCCAGCTCCTCCTAGATATATTATTACGTTTTTGGTTGCACTTTTCCCCTCACCTTCTCATCAATGCACTTCCTATCCATGGCCCCACAAATTCACAGGTCCTCCTTGCCAACCTCCTCCTAGCCCTGGCCAAAATGGCCAACTACAAAACCAGGGAGAAGAGGTTGGCCAACGGGGTTTCCTGCAACTGTGGGGCCTATTTCCGTTCCTCAGTCTGTTCACACATTCGGGCAGAGCTCCTCTGGGCGGCATCCGCTGGCTCCCTTGACACCTTCGAGGAGCAGTGGGCATTGCCCGGAGTTCTCTGTTCGGTGTTCCCGTCTGGTTCCCTTCCTTTAGCCCTGTGACCTCACTCCTGTTCCTGTTATATCTTTAGTTGTCCCCTACAATTACTTGGAATCCCGGACCTGTGGATCCTACCCCTAGGCTGGGGGGAGGTCCTTTAGCAGTGGGCGGGCTTCCTGGATCCCAATAGGAACAATGACCCAGACACAACTCACTCCTACCTCCCCCGAATTGGTCTCTTAAAGAGATATCTCCCTATTAGGCACATGGGTTACATATGACCAGGACTGTCATATGGAAGACATAGGAGGTAATTGTCCCACTCTTCTTGGCATTGGTGAGGCCTCTGTTGGAGAACTGTGTCCAATTCTGACCACCACAATTTAGGAAAGATGTGGCCAAACTGGAGAGAGTTCACAGGAGAGCAGCAAAAATGATAAAAGGCTTAAAAACCTCACCTCTGAGGAAAGGTTAAAAAACTGGGCATGCTTAACCTTGAGAAAGGACGACTGAGAAGGGACCTGATAAAAGTATTCTGATATGTTAAGGGCTGGTATAAAGAGGACCTGGTCACTTGTTATTCATGACTATTGAAGGTAGGACAAGAAGTAATGGGCTTAATCTACAGCAATTTAGGTTAGATATTAGGACATTTTTTCTAACAATAAGGACCATTAAGTTTTGAAATAGGCTTCCAAGGGAGGTTGTGGAATCTCCATCATTAGAGGTTTTTAAGAACAGGTTGGACAAACACCAATCAGTGATGGTCTAGTTTTCCTTGGTCCTAGCACAGTGTGGGGGGCTGGACTTCATGACTTCTCAAGGTCCTACATTTCATGATTCTATGATTGAAGAATGCCAGGAAGAAACAAGGACCACAAAGCTTCCCCATTCTAATGTCAGCTCTCTCCCCGGGCTTCCCAGGGCTCCTCGCCACACCTCTCCCTGCTAGCTTCTCAAACCAAGTCTCCTAATGACCTGGTGTGATTTTGCAGCAGTGCAGTGATTGTGGAAACAGGCTCCCAGCATTGTGCAAACTTCAAATGTGCAAGAGCAAAGCATCCATCCTAATTACAGTACCATCATCAGAGTTTAAGCCTGCTCTACCTATCTCTCTAATCTGCCTTCTCAGGGCTCCAGCAGAAGCATTATTTATAGCCCACTCTTACTTACTAAAAGTCCCCCAACTAATAAAGTAATAGGATTCTAGCCTCAAAATACTCCCCCTACAATACGCACACACACACAAATCACATCTCCAGTCAAAGCCCCTCTGGCAAGAGCAGCCTCCAGGGGAGGGACTAACAAGGAGCTATAAGAAGCCTAGGAGCAGAGAGCAGAAGCCTCCTAGTAACTTGGCTACAGAAGAAGGGGCTGGAAGAGGAGCTGGGCTCTGTTCACTCATCTCACAGGTAAGACCTCTCTACCTCCCTTTTTCTCAGGCTGGGAGAGGGAGGGGCTGATTCTGTCCCTCCCATCCAGTACTCTGGGGGAAGGTCGCTTACCCTGTGTGGTTACGTTATGAGCTCACTGGGATAGGGACCCTTCTGGGTCTTGTAAAGTGCTGCGGACCAGTAATGTTAATAATCAATAGCGGCTAGGTAGGTGGGTAGCGCCTTCTGGCCCGCAGGGGGCTAAAAGAGGGCTGCCTGCCTGCTGAGACGCTAAAGAACTTTGCCGACCCCAAGCAGGGAACCCAGGAGCCTGCATGTGGTTGAGCTGGAAACCAGAGAACAGAAGTGTTAATATATCAGAGTAGGAGATGCCCCATCCTAACCAAGCCATAATATGTCTCCAAATCCCTAGTGCACCCTTCCTCACTGAGGCCTTAGGAGAAATAGGAGGGGACTCAGCTCCTTTCTTCTATGGCTTCCTCCTTCCACTTTCTTCTTTAATTCCCATCACATCCCACCACCAACATCCTGCCACAGCCCGACCTTGTCTCCATCTGGGGAATGTCTGAGGCCCATAATATCCTCCTCTGCTCCCTCTTTCTCTGGACTCAGGATAATCTGCCTGCCACTGCTCCTGAGGTCTAGCTAGGGCAGGTGCCCAGGGTTTCAGAATCCCAGAGCTTTTCCACAGGGCATTAAAGGCACAGTCTGCTGTTCAAATTAATTACCTGTCTCCCAATGGGGCAGAAGGGGGCTCATCCCTCTTTCCCCCAGAGTTCTGATTTCTTTTTTCTCCTGGGTTTCATTTCAATTACACTAAAAAAGGCTCTGCCCACATTCTGCCCAACTTAGCAGTTCTGCCTGGGTTCCTAGCCCACCTGGCTTAAGCAGGGCTATCCAAGTTTAAGATACTGAGCTCATCCCTGCTAAGCTCCCCGCAAATCAGCTGATTACAACTGAGATATTTACAAGTATAATTCTGGCTGCAAAGACTGATCAAGTAAAACTCATTCAGATGATGAAAAGATCTTGAGCATGCCCCTGAGTGCAGGGCAAAGCCAGAATCCACTCCATGTTGGCACAACACTACAGTGCAGGGTTTACCTGAAATTGTCTCTGATGATTAATGATCACTAAGGCAGTCTATGCTCTCAGACCATTCACTGGGGCAGAGGGAAGGAACCGGAACTGGATATCTATGGTCCCGGGAATTGACATAGGTTTCGCACTCCCCTGGAATGGACTTTGGGACCCTGGCCCTGCACCACTAAAACCATGGAAGTTTTTATGGATTTCAGTAAAAGCAAAAGCAGTCCCCATAGTAGCTATGTAAAGAGTGAAGAGAAAGATGATGGATGCATGAATGGTGAGAGACAGATCTAGAGGCAGAAGTGGTTAAATATGGAAATGTTCAAAGCAGAATGGTATTTTCATTTCCGACAGGCTGAATTATAGGAAAGCCCACTGTGTAGACTGTGAGCTTTTTGAGGCAGGGACTGTGTCTTCCTGGGTATGTGTATAGTGCTAAGGACTAATGAGCAATGATAGTGGCAATTGTGCTTTCCCATTAAACTGATGTGGGGGTAGAGATAGGAGAAATAATTTCCTATAGCAGCAGTATGAGATGGATCTTACCTGCCCTATTTTTGTGCCTTCTCAGAGTAATAATAATTAACAATACTTAGCACTTAACTAGCACTTTCCATCCACCGATCTCAAAGCACTTTACAAAGTGCGATCAGCTTATTATCCTCATTTTACAAGGAACAAGCTGCTGAGGAAACTGCGGTGCAGAATGTAAGGACAACAATTTCAGAAGTAGCCCTATTTCTGGCTGCTTCAGCTTTTGGGCACCCAGTTTAAGACATGCAGGATCTAATTTTCAGAAGTGCTGAGCCCCCACAGCTCCCATTGACTCCAATGGGAGTTACTTGTATCTTGTCAGAAGAGGATAGGACCTAAGGAAGAGACTTCTCTTATGGGGAAAGCCAGCTCTTTGTCCTTGTTCAAAGACCCCTTCTTGGGAGGTTGTATGTAATTAGTGGCTTGAATATGCATTGGTCTTGACTGCGCTAAGCTTGGTTTCCTAGCTACCTTTATAGAGGGCTGGCAATATAGCAACCAGCAACTTCCTCCTAATAAGTCACTACAGCAAATTTCTTGCAGATAAGGACTTGCGTAAAATACTAGCTCCTCTAGTATCTTCATTCATTCATCCCTCTTTCCCAGCCCCGCAGACGCTCACTCAACAGTCACTCGCCATCTGGATGGTCCAAAGTGGTTCTTCTGTCACCTTCTAACATCTGTCCTGCCCTACGCATCACTCTCACCTTTTCTGACCCTCATTTTCTTTGCTGCCTTTCAGTGTAAGAGGAAGAGTTGGATGCTAGGTCTGTTCCCATCTGGGTTATGGGGGTATCCTCGAACCACAGTTAAACTTGCATCAATGGTGCATGCACCTAGCCACGTCCACCAAGTCCTTAGGGAATCAGGAGCAAACCTGGGCTGGGAAACAGAATGCCCTAACCCCCCTCATAGCCTGCTCCTCTGCTGTCCTGAGACGTATGAAAGAACCAGTGAGACCATAGCCTGACACCCCAGGCTGAAAGAAGGCCCTGGCCTATCCTAATATCATAGTGTCCCATCAAACGTTGGACCTGTCATTGTGAGAACTAGGGCTCCTAGATATCTCACCCTGCTGACCCTAGGCTGTGGAACCAGGGGGCCGCCCAGGCCATGGCCTGGCCACTTTTTGGCTGGGCCAAACCTGAGTGGCACTGTGACCCCATGTGCCAGGTCGCAATGCGCAACGCCACTCACTCAGATTTGGAGGGGGTGGGTGTAGGGCAGGGGTTCTCAAACTGGGAGGTCGGGGGTCGCAAGCTGTCAGCCTCCAGCCCAAACCCCGCTTTGCCTCCAGCATTTATAATGGTGTTAAATATATAAAAAAGTGTTTTTAATTTATAAGCGGGGTCGCACTCAGAGGCTTGTTATGTGAAAGGGGTCACCAGTAAAAAAAGTTTGAGAACTATGGTGTAGAGGCTCATGGGCCAGGGGAGTCAGGCTGCTGGTGGGAGGGGGGCGCCTGAGAGGGGAAGAGGAGGGTCAGGTGGGAGGAACGCAAATCTATGCTCCCTCCAAACTTTAAAGGGCTCTCTGAAGCCTCTGCTGCTGACTGTTTTCTTTTGCTTCCTTTTGCAGAACCCCTGCTGTGCAACGACTGATTGAAAATGTCAGACAGCTCCAAGTATGTCTTCCTCTTCCTTCTCCCACTATGTATTGGATTGGGGCACTGCAGAGTGCCAAAATGCAGCACCCTTCACAGGAAAGAGGGGACCCCAAACACACTGGGTTAGCTCGCCCCAGCCCTAGTGGAGGCAGCCCATGCCCTACAGAGATCGGATGGAATGGGGTAAATGCCCATTGTTTTGAAGGCCTCAGCCCCCTCCAGGGACAGTCCTGCAACCAGCCCATGTCGCCCTTTGCTCTCTCTCCATGTGGGACTGGGACATGCCATCCTCCAGGGATGGGCAGGAGTCTCATGCATGTGTGTTTAGCAGTGGGTGACAGGGACTTTGCCTGGCTTTGGTGGCCCATCCGTCTCTCTGTCATGCATATGCAATGCCATCTGCTGGCATTATGCAAGCTCTCCCACTCTGTATCCAGCCCAGAGCACAGCCTGCGTCTGAGGGAAGCTGGGTGCTTAATGTTAGACTCGATGCAAAGGGAACGTGGGATTATGGTAATTGGAATTGACATTGAAGTCACTATCAGCTCCTTAGCATCAGCCTCCAGCTGGCAAGGATGTCCAAGGCGACTTTAATCCTCCAGAGTCTGGGCCAGGAGCCAGATGGACATAGGACCAGAGGAACTTCCAACCCAGTCAAGTGTCCCAGCTCCTGCCAAAATCAATCCAGTCCAGTGGTCCATTAAGTCCAGTGTCCTGGCCCAAGTAGTGGCCAGTTCTTGATACTTTAAAGGAGGAGGAACCCCACCATCACAAAAACCCGGCCCTTGTGGTAGGTCATATGTGCTGCAGTGTTCATGTGTAGTGGCTGGGCCCAGTGACTATACAGCCTGCATCCATCTCATAGATCAAGCAGTTTAAGTTTGTTGCTGAAGGTCCCAAGTCCAGTCTCTTTTGATGAGAGCGGTGTCTGTATGCGTATGCAGCCACATCTATGTACATGGGGGATTCTCTCCTCACCACTAGGTGATCAGTCCATGCCAGGAAACAGGAGCATTGGAAGCCCATGTAACCTTTTACCCTGACTGCAAATAATGTCTAAGTGGGATGGGAACTTGCCCCACAGCATAAGCTTCCCTAAAGCATCAGAGTTTAGAGTTACTAAGGCCAGGTCTACACTACGGGGACTACAGCAGCAGAGTTATGGTGCCATAGATAGACTGGCATAACCTGTAGTGTAGACGCATCCTACAGCAACAGTAGGGTTTTTCTGCCATTGTAGGAAAACCACCTCTGCAGCTGCATTTACACTGCGGGTTAGATCGGCATAGCTCACCTGGGTGGATTTTCCCCATCCCTGAGCACATGTTGACCTATGTTTTAAGTGCAAACCAGGCCTGAGTGTTTGGCAACAGTAGCTCCCCGTCCTGTGGAGAAATCCACTCCCCAGTGCCAGCAGCTAGAGAGAATTGGGGGAATGCAGCAGCCCTACCTGAGGAACCTGAGACAGGAGCAGGAGCAGTGCCTGGCTGGCTGACCATATTCTACAGTGAAGGGATATATACACACAGCCTCCCTAACCCCAGGAGCTGTTCACTAGCTAACACTCTCACATTGCAGTTCCCTGCTTTCCTCCCCAGCCTCTAAAATATGGTCTGTGGCAACAGTATGTCCTCCACCTCTCCCCACCAGGAATATTCTCCTCATGATAGTGGGCGGAGAAATCCACAGCACAGAGAGCTCAGGGCATATAATATCTCCCTTCTCCCCAGCCATTTGAGTCTTCACCAGGCAGAAACAGGCAGGGGCTCAGTTTGGGGTCTGACCATGCATGGGACTGAATCCCCAAAGATCCTGAATTCACATGCCCACTTCTCCGTAGCCAAGAGTTCTGGCTACAGACTCAGCCTTGCTCCCCGACTTCCTCCTAACTACCAGGTGAACTGACTCCCCTTCTCCTCCCTTTCTCTGAACACAGCACTTTGGCAGAGGCCAGCCTGCAGGGACTTGCAATCTTTTCCCAGACCTTCCCAACCCCTTTGTGTTTGTTTCCTCTGCAGGGTTTTTAAGAAGACCAGCCCCAATGGGAAGGTAAATACACGCTGAGCTTGGGCATGCCTGGGGGGCTGCAGAACACAGACACATGCACATTTGTATCCCAGGACACTTTACCTGTTGAACTAAATTGTATCTGATTTATCCAGGCACTACTAAGAGAGACCTGCAGGAACATGTGTGTCAGAGACTCCATACCCGGGGGATTCCCAACCCACCAGGGGTGCATTGTGGGGAATCCCTCCCCCTTCAATCTCTCTCTTGCTCTATTTCTGATACACCTGGCATGGTGCTATCATGGAGTTTTTCAGGAAGAATTTTTTTTTTTAAATATAATGAAGTCCCTAAGTAATGATGGCTGTTCTGATAACTTGAATAATCACAGTATTGAGAGATCTCCATTCCCTGATCCCAGCCACAGCTACAAACTTGAAACTTCCACTGATCAAATGAAGAACAACAACCTGTTTCTTTGCTGTTCTTTTTTCTTTTCTCCCCCCTCATGCTGCCTCCAGTTATCCATCTACTTGGGGAAGAGAGATTTCGTGGACCATGTAGATTCTGTGGAACCTGTAGGTGAGTGACGTTATCTTCCTCATCCCATTCTGCAAGCCAGTATCCTCTGCATGTGACACTGCAGCTGATTGCTGTGTAGCTGGTTGTCACGTTACAAACAGAGGTTTCATGAGGCCAGATCCTCAGCTGGTGTAAAATGGCTTAGCTCCATATGTTCCAGTGGTCAGTGATTTTCAGTGGGAATAAGCAACAGGAGCAAGCGAGATTTGTGAGAAGCAAAAATTCTGGTTTCCTGCAAATATCTGTAACATAAGGCAAAGGTGGGAGAAACAGAAAATCTAGCCCGTAGGAGCAGGCAGACAGACACGTACTAGCTCTGCTCATGAAAATAGAAATGTGCCCATGACAGCATGAGCAGCTTGCCTGAGTATGTACCCAGGGGGTCAGGCAGGACTGTATATGGAGAAAACTGATCTCTACATGGAAATGGTTTTGGAAGTATTTTAGGAAGTGGTAGCAGCTCTTCAACATGCAATTTCCCTATGGGATGAGCTAATGTCTCTGTAGATGGAGAAAGGAGCTACTTTTGTTGACTAAATTTTATGGATAAAGCTCATTTTTAAAAGGACATTCCCACCATTTGCAGCCCCACCTGTTACGAAGGCTGAGCTCACCTGCACCTCTTGTGCTTATTTGCAGATGGTGTTGTCTTGATTGATCCAGAGTATCTGAAGGATAGAAAAGGTAACTCTCTGCAGCAATAAGATGCAAATGTTGAGGCTATGATATGCCTTGTGACTGTAGTTAGGTTAAAGTGCCTAGTGATCACCAGTCTCCCTATTCAAAGCAACCATTCCTGAGCCAGAGACGAAAGACTGTCTTTGTTTTCTGCTCTTCTCTTCTGTCTTGGGGACTGATTCTGAAGCTACCAGAGGCTCGAAGAAGGATTTCATGGATCTTCCTATCTTTGCACTGGGCTTTAGAGACCCAGCCCTAGATAATTGGGTCAGATTTTTGCCTGCACAAAAAAACTGCTTTTAATTTTGAAGAGTCATTAACATGGTCTCTTCTCTCATCTCAATCCCGCTCCTCCACCTGCCCTTTCCTTATTTCCATTCCTTCCTTTTGCTCATCGTCTTTTCTCTCTTTCAATTTCCATCTGTCCTGCCCTGGCCCCAGTGTATGTGACCCTGACTTGTGCATTCCGCTATGGCCGAGACGACCTGGATGTCATTGGCTTGACCTTCAGGAAGGACCTCTATGTCCTGAGCACTCAGATTTATCCTCCTGTGCCAGAACAGACGCCAACTTCCCTCACTCCTTTGCAGGAAAAGCTGCTGAAGAAGCTGGGCGAGCATGCTTACCCCTTCACTTTCGAGGTAGGAACTTCTCAACACACATGGCTCTTTCCATTCACACACTCCAGTATCTCTTGCTGTGCACAGTCTCTCTGGAGCTGTGAAGCAGTGGTCACTTCTCATGCTCCCCAACAAATGATCCAGGATCAGTGGCAACTAAGTCAAGGAGTTAACTCGTGGTAGTATCCTTCTCAGCTACATCAGCTCAAAGGTGCTCCCATATTGCTGGGGGAGCAGTCTTGGGATTTTGTCCCTTGGGTAAGGGGTTGGGGCAGAACAAACACGAGCATCAACTTGAACAGAAGCTTCCTATGGACAGACATAAAGCCCATGTCATAGACAGTGGCTTAAGAAATTATGAAGAGACTATGGGGCCCTGAATGAGGTGCTACCTTGAGGTGTATGTGTGGGTGTGTGTGTGCGTGCGTGTGTGCGTGAAGTTCCTTGCTCCATTTATGCCTTAGGGTGCTAATCCTCAGGCACACTCCTTATCTGAGCCTATAGCCATGATGGAAGAGGAAACTCACCTGCAGAACTCTGAGCTACTACCAAAATACCTGCCAGGGACACATCTATCCCACCATAAACCCCAAGCCTCAGGGGACTCCAGCTAGGGCTTTTGCCATCCTGACAGCCCTCAGTGCCAGGGATCACTGGTCTGGAGTCAGACATTACAGTGAGTGAGGAGGAACCCGAGCTCTGATCGTGCTGTTCCGCTGGGTTGGGTTTGGTGTTCTTGGTAAAAATTTCCTCTCTCCCGCAGATGGCGACCAACTTGCCCTGTTCAGTCACTCTCCAGCCAGGACCGGATGATCTTGGAAAGGTGAGCTTGAGTTCTGCGTTTCATACCTATCATTGGCCTGAAAGAAAGACACAGGGTGGACGGATGAATTAAGAATCTGTCTCCAACAACTCCCCCCAACTTTAGGGCTCCAAAAATCACAGCTGTTTCCATTGTGGTGTCAAGCAAAATGGTACAGCCAGTTGGGGGGCAGCTCTGAGAGGGAGGTAGCACAGCCGCTTCATGCAGAGACAGGGTCTTCAGAGAGGTCGAGGATACACACTGATGTGATGAGGAAGGGAGGTGAATAAATGTAACTATCAGCACTTATTATCCCTGGTGGAAGATAAGGGGCCCTGTTCCATCCCGAGGCCTATCACAATAACCTTGTAGCCATCTGTGTTTTCCTCAGGCTTGTGGTGTGGACTTTGAGGTCAAAGGATTTTGTGCTGAAAATCTGGAGGAGAAAATTCACAAGAGGTAATTCCAGTGCATCCCTTCTTCCCCCATCACCCTAAAGCAAAAGAACCAAGTTTCTCCCCTCAGGCCAAATCCCTGCAGGAGGGCAGCCCTGGGTTTAGACTTCCAATGGAGGCCACAGGCTTTAGCCTCCATCATCCCTGCCTCATGCTTTTTGATTTAAGGGTGCCAGCCTCTGTTTCCATTTCTAATGCTTCTTAAGAGCAGACTTTGGTTTGCCCATGCACCCTGGGGCAGGGGAATAAAAGTGTTCATCTGTTTAAGCAAACAGACATTTTCCTCCATTGTTTTAGATCTAGCTGGGGGAGAAGGGTAGGTTATGGGTGGAACCCCCTGGGACAGACCCAATATCTCTGTGCTTACAGGCCTGGCCATTTCTCATCCCTGCAGGAATTCAGTGCGACTGGTGATCCGAAAGGTCCAGTTTGCCCCAGTAAATACGGGCCCAGCACCAAAGTCAGAGACTACCAGGCAATTCATGATGTCTGACAAGCCCCTACACCTCGAGGCCTCCTTGGATAAGGAGGTCTGTATTGAGTCTCTCCCCTGTACTCTTGCGAGTAGGGTCTGTCCCACACAGACTGGGACATGCTGGTCTTTCCCTTTGCTGCTGGAGACAGATTACAGCAGAAATGCTCAGCTGTGAAACTGAGGCTCCAGAAGAGGATCTCGCACCCACTCCAGCCTGCTAACCTATTGTGCCTCTCAGCCTTCCAGCATCCCTCATTCATTTGCGAACAAATCTGGGGACTTCATCCCAGCCTGTACTTTTTAAGACATGCTTTACCCAGGTGTGAATCCTCAGGAGTTTAGTCGGGCTGGAACTTTCTCTTCTATGTCTGTATTTCTAGTGCTTGGAAACAGACCCTCTTCACAGACCCAAGAAGACAAAGGATCCCCTCAGATCTGGGCTGTCCCCTTCTTGGAGAGGAGAGGTCCTGGTGCACATTGCATATGCATTCCCTTGGGTCCCTGCATCCTAGCTATTACAGGCCTCTCTTTCCATGGTGCCTCAACTTCTACTTATCTATTTAAGTCCTTACTTTGGTGCCCTTCACCATAGTATCTGGTTACTTCCTTAACTCCTGTTAGCGTGCAGTGTAACCAGATCCATTCTGATTGCAGATCTATTACCACGGAGACCCAATCACTGTCAATATTAATATCAACAACACCACCAACAAGATTGTGAAGAAAATTAAAATATCAGGTGAGAGAGAGCATGGTGCACATCCCCAGGCCTCAGCTTCATTCTTACCTCCTGTGCCCCACATTCTTCCTTTTGCCCTCTGCCCTATACTTCGCTCATGCCCCACACCGTGGGGCAGACCTTTAAAACACCTCTGTGAGAGTCAGGTTTTATAAATAAGTGTGCACATGGGCCCAATAGGCAGGGCCGGCTCTAGCGTTTTTGCCGCCCCAAGCAGCAAAAAGCAAAAAAAAAAAAAGCCGCGACGGCAGCTCTACCGCCGCTTCATTCTACTGCAGCAATTCGGCGGCATGTCCTTCACTCCGAGAGGGAGTGACGGCCCCGCAGCTGAATTGCCGCCGAACGGCCGGTCGTGCCGCCCCCCTCTTCATTGGCCGCCCCAGGCACCTGCTTGCTACGCTGGTGCCTGGAGCCGGCCCTGCCAATAGGTGAACTGTGCTGGTTGGGCACAAGGCCAAATGCCTCACCCTCTTTTCTTCCCCACTCTCCCAGGCCCAGAGAGTAAATCCCTGTGCCTGCTTCTCCTCTCACTTGCACCAGTTCTACACCTGTGTAGTTCCACTGACTTCAGGGGGGTTATACCTCCTTTAAACCAATGCATGGGAGGGAAGAACCAGGTTTTCTGTATGGTTTAGGGCTGCGGTTTAGAGACACAATAGTTTCATAGCCATCATAGAGCTCAGACTGTTAGGGGAGGGATGAGATGTAAAACAACGGAGAGGCCAGAAGCAGGGCCGGCTCCAGGCACCAGCCTGGCAAGCAGGTGCTTGGGGCGGCCGCTCCGGAGAGGGGCGGCAGGTCCAGCTGTTCGGCGGCAATTCAGCGGACAGTCCCTCATTCCCGCTCGGAGCGAAGGACCTTCCGCCGAATTGTCGCCGCAGATCGCGATCACGGCTTTTTTTTTTTTTTTTTGGCTGCTTGGGGCAGCCAAAACCGTGGAGCCGGCCCTGCCCAGAAGCCTGCACTACGTGTGTCATGCTCCAACTTTATCAAAGCTGTAAATTCAGTGGTTGAATGACTAGGAAAATCCTTGGGAAGCCCCCTGATATTCCACTGATTTAAGGAACTACCTCCTGAGATGCTATAGAGCTGCAGTGTCACAGGAGCATGCACAAGGGGGGGGGGCAAGCAGGAGCATACCCCCCCCCCCCCAACCCCGGGGTGTCTCTACAGCCCAGGGAGGGAAGAAGCAGCAGGGTGGCTGGCTGCCAGCTGAGCTCCTCCTTCCCTGATCCCTGCAGGTGCAGTCTGCTGCTTCTCCCTCCCTGCTGCTGGAATCCCAGGTGTTGTCTCTGCCTCTAGCCCTGACTCACCTCAGTGGGTGCCTGCAAAGCAGGCAGCAGTGCTGGGACTCCAGCAGCGGGGAAGAAGCAGCACTGTAAGGGGAGGGGGAGGAGGAGTTCAGCTGGCAGCCAGCCGCCCTGCTGCTTCCTCCCTCCCCAGGGGCATCAGGGACTCAGAGAGTGCAGCTGCCAGGGGAGCTGCTGCCATCTTGCTGCTGGGCGTCCCTGCCAGGGTGTCCTGAGAAATCTGGAGCGGGGGGTGTCACACGAACCTTTCATTTGTGTGTGTTTAATGTGCCCCTCCGAAAGCGGTCAAATTTCAGTTCCTGCGCTTGCCTCTGTATAGAGCCCAGGACAGTGTGTGCAACATTCTATGTGATACGCATGTCATTGCCATGATAGAATTGTGTTCCCTTTCTCTCTGATCAGTCGAGCAGATCACGGATGTGGTTCTCTATTCGCTGGACAAATATATGAAGAACGTGTGCACAGAAGAGATAATGTAAGTTAGAGGAGGTAGCAGCTCATATACCACTGGGCTTGGCTGGCCAATAGAGTGATGGAGAGAGAGAGAGAGTCAAGGAGTGAGAAGAGAAAGATGGGGAAAGAGAGGAGACAGGAAAGATGACATTTCAATGCGGAGCAAGAATATCCAGAGTTCTAATAGTAAATAGGAAAAAAGCAACAGAGCTTTGGAAGGGATATAAACCCCCATGCATCAGGGCATAAGCCACTGTCTAACTACTGGGGGCTAGGAGGAAACTTCCCTGGGGACAGATTGTCACACGACTGCCCACAGCAGGGTCCTTGCAACTTTCTCTGGAGCATCTGGTGCTGGCCACTGTCAGAGACAGGATACTGCGTGGACTAGATGGGTCACAGGTCAGATCCAATCTGGCAGTTCCTGTGTAAAAGAAGAGGGATAAAGAAAAGGGGAGGAGGAATAGAAAGGAGAGTGGAAGAGAGAAAAGGAGACATAGAAGCTGGGGGATACAGACAGCAGGCGTGTGTGTGTGTGTGTGTGTGTGTGTGTGTGTGTGTTGGGGTGGGAAATAGAGATTCTCCTCTTCCTGGGGCATACAGACAGCAGGGTTGGGGGAAGGGATCAGGTAGTGTGCTGTGGCCTTGCTCTGCCCAGACGCATCTGCTCTGGGTCCATAATCACAAGCCGTTCCCTGGTGCAGCAGCAGGCAGCTCAGGATCCTAGCTTTCCAATGGGTTACATGCAATTGTCATTACCCTGTTCTCTGTTGGGACT
>NW_020664482.1:25242401-25332518 GCF_002925995.2 Terrapene triunguis
AGCCACATCGTCAGCCAACTGCTCCCTTTCCCCCCAGCACCTTCTGCCCACTGCGAAACAGCTGATCGTGGCGGGCGGGAGGCGCTGGGAGAGAGGAGGAGGAGTTGATCGGAAGGGCCACCAGTGGACAGGAGGCGCTGGGGAGGGAAAGGGAGGAGTTGGCTGCTGATGGGTGCTGAGCACCCACTAATTTTTGGAGCACCCACAGAGTTGGCGCCTATGCCCAGGTGAGGGGCCTGTAACCTGAGCCCCGCCACACAGGGCTGAAGCTGTCGGGCTCGGGCTTCTGGCTCAGGCTTCGGCCCGGGCCCCAGCAAGTCTAATGCGAGCCCTGGCAACCCCATTAAAATGGCTTTGCGACCCACTTTGGGGTCCTGACCCACAGTTTGAGAACCACTGACTTAAGTCATCCAGGCATTGGGTCATCCACATGGCATCCATTCTTTGGATTCTCAATGATTCCCACCCCTTTGCTCCCAGGTCACATCCTCATTTATACCCCTGCACCTCACTTTATTACCAAACATTCTCTAATGCCCCACATTCTCATAAGCAAACAAGGGAGATGTGGTGGAGATAAAATTCCTATAAGGTGAATGCATAACTGGTTAAAGACCATACTCAAAGAAAGAAGTTATCAAAGATTCATTGTCAAACTGGGAGAGCGTATGTAATGGGGTGCCACAGGAGCCAGTTCTAGGTCTAGTACTATTCAGTATTTTCATTTATGATTTGGGTAATGGAGTGGAGAGTCTGGGACTCTTGACACATCACCACAGGATACCGGGGTGCCATGACAGCAGGGACCTGTGAAGGGTGTCATTCACCTGCCCAAGATAACTGTGACACGAAATGAAAAGCCTCATTGTCCAGAAGGGGACATTTTCCACTCATTCATTACGTTTGTATTTGTTGTACTGTTCTTTAGCTGAATTCTGTGTTCTTTCTTTCATCCCCACAGCATCCTGGGAGATCTCACTTCAAGGTAAAGAATGAGTCAGTTGACAAGTGTCTATCAGGAATGATGTCCCTGCTTATGGAGCTTTGCAATCGGATGGTGCACGGGGCCCAGAGACAATGAATCCTCCTTTCACTGTACAGGAATGAATATCAAGCCGCCCCCACAGCTTCACACCTCCAAACACACACACACATGCACACACACTTTCAGACACCTTGCGTGAAGATGTGATTGTCAAGCCCCACACCGCCTGTGTGACACCTTCCTGTGCCCTGCTAGTGGGTGGCTCCTCTTCTCTGGGCTCTCATATTCCCTGCTCAGCCATTAGTGCAATTACCCAGCAGATGACTTGTGCTAAGAGAACTTCACTCAAAGTTGAGGACACAGTGGATCAAGTAGAAAATCCAAGGCCTTTTCTGACCCGAAGCATGATTTGCAGCCTGACCTCTCTCCAATCCACTCTCTGAGCTGTATTTTGCAGCGCCATTTAGGGAGTTGGATGGTGTTTCTAATGCAGAACACACAGCTGCTCCCCACGCTGTCCTTGTCCCACAAAAGTTAAGGTTACATTTTAACACATATCAGTTTTAATTACGATTTTGATTATCTGATTGTTGCAAAGCATTGTGGGATGTTTCGATGACTGCCAGGGTGCTATAAGCAAGCCTGAGCAGAGACAGCCAGACCTGTACTCATACCCATTGAAAAGGCCATCATTTCCGGAGGATTTAACATATTCTGTGCTCTTCCCTCATAACTGTCTCTGTGTAATTTTCCCCTTTAAGAGATGTATGCTTTTCCTTCCAGCGATGTTGGTGTTGAGCTGCCTCTTATTCTGATGCACCCAAAGCCCACTGATGGTAAGTGATCACGCTGGAATACAATTTTCACTAGGGAAGCAGCAGGGAGGAAACGCATTCACATTCATGAAGGTGTCAGAAACACTAGTGATATCGGTTATCCCTAAGGCCAGGTGAAGCAGTTCAGCTCAGAGAAGACCCAACCCAGATGGAAACAAACCTCAGAGCCTTTCCAGGGTGGGATCAGTTCATTTGCCCTTTTCTCTGTGGCTCTGTTCCTTCCAACATGGCCAGGCCTGGAAACTCTAACACACCCTGAAAGAGAGAGGCTTATATTATTCCCTCTCCAAACCAAGCTTCCACACTTTCTGAAACTGACCCATCACTTGGTCAGTTCCCATGATGTACTGCACAGTGTGCCAATGATGAAAAGGGCACGGGCTGTGCTTTCCAAAATCCATTCTTTCCAATGGATTTGGAGTCAGTCAGAGCTGTTCCCACTTACATTTTAGCCATGATCTGTCTATGGCGTGCCAGGGGGGTTCTCCCATAAGTTTGCCACCTCTCCAGATCTTGACAGGACCATCTCGTTTCCTGCAAACTTATCTTGCAGAACACGCAACTACATCATCACACCAGTATGCTGCATTGTGATGGCACAGACATCACAACTTCATGATGCCATGGGTTTGTAGTGGAGGACAAATTTTTAAGGATGGTGATCCAATGCCCACCCAAGACTTGAGGCTAATGCTCTGCTGGAGCAAAGGTCCTATTTTGCAATTGCGTGTCTGAACCACTAAACACAACACATGTAACGGGAGAGCTGTGAACTGTGCTTAATGCTTATTTAGCAGAATTGAGTGGAGTCATTTTATAATAAACACAAAACTCCACAATGTGTGTAGTGTAGTGGAAGATTTGACTTTGTCTTGAGATCTAGACTGAGAAATATTCACAAGGTTGTATGGTGTCTCAGCCACATGTCTATTACTGATCTTCCACAGTAACTCTGCAGATAAAACACACAACCCCTTTCAGTTATTTGCCCCAGAATATGTCTTTCCAATAGAAATATCCCAGTAGTAAGAACATGTCCTTTTGAAATGCCTGTTTCAGACTAACCTCTGTGTGTGTCTCTCAATCTTTCTCTGCCTCCCCGCGATGTGTTTATAAATGGACTATAGACAAGCTAAGGTAAGGAAAAGGTTTCTTGGCCTCTACACCAACACTTTCTGTAAGAAATCTGTGACATAAACTCATTGGAGATAGATGCAATACTAAATAACCTGCTCCCATTTCAATATGGAGTCTCCTGTGAGTGTCTTGGACCAAAAGATCCATCATAGATCTCAGGCTCAGGCCCCACAAACTTGTGCTCTCTACATCACAACAGACACTATGACATTACAATGTGATGTCACCACTAAAATGAGCATTGTCATAGCGGGAGGAGAAACCAGAGCTGGGAGAGAGGCATGTTTGCAGCTTAATTTTGTTTATTTTATAGTGTCCTGGCTTTTCTTCTCCTTGCTAAAATCACACTGGCCCCTGTTGTTTCAGATCCAAACTGTGTTGCCTATTTCAATGTTACTTCATTATTTTCTGGAGGGAGTTGCTGTCACCGACTTGGCTCCATAGATACATGCACTACTCTGTTGCTATGATAGATGGCCCACTGATGGAGATTTCTGTCCCTTGCTCCAATCAGCACAGCTCAGAACACAGACTACAGCTTTCCTAGTACTGTTGCTTCCTTGGTAATCTCAGCTGGCTCCAGCTCACTTAAGTTTAGTGGCAGCTGGAGGCTGCACTCCAGGCACTGGACTACAGGAAACTGTAACCAAAACAAAATCCAGAATATCCCTAGAGAGAGGGCACTGGCTGAATTCGTAACAGCAATAAATCCTGTAACTCCCTTAATTGGTGTAGGAAATGACTAACGCATCCAAAAACTGGCCCAACAGGACACAAATCCACCAGGATTGTTAGCACCAAATCCTGCTATGTGCCAATGAATTATATATTGAGAGCCAGCCTCATAAGATAAAGTCCTGTGTTGCCCTGGTAATTCTGTTTAGCTCCAGAACACTCTATCCAAAGGACTCTAATGGTGAAATCCCACTTCCCCAGCTGGCAGCAATTTATACTGACCAAAACACCAGGATGGAGTTGCCATGCTTACACGTTTGCCCACTAGGAAATCTCACAATGCCAAATCCTTTCCCCACTCCAAAGTCCACCAGCTATGAATTTGATCTGTAGTTACAAGACCATGAAAGACCCATTTTTGTGTCTACTTATATCCTGCAAGCTGCTGCTGCGGGACACTGGAGAAATGCATGAAAATCAGAACAGTACTTTGGGAACAGGCAGAGTCCAGGAGCTGCCTGTGCCTAGATAAACTACTCACATGTTCTCACAGCAAAGAATGTGCCCTTTATAGCCCCTCTGTGGGCCTAGTCAGGATATTTCAAATTTCTCTTAGAAGCATGGAACCCCCTGATCGGTCCCTTTCCTACCCACTTGCACTTCATGCAGTTTGTCGAATCGCTTTGTATTCTTGACATTTTGGAACCTGTTTTGCTGAATTTTCTCCTTTTTTCCTTCTGTTCCTTTTTGTGCCTCTTTCTCTGTTTCATGGTGTCATTTTGCATTTCCCTCTTGCAAGGAGGTAATTAATCCTCTTTATGTCTCTCTGTCTCCATTTTTTTTGTTTGTTTTATCACTGTGTAAAACTTTGTCTTCAGAAATCTCTTTAGATGCAGGTTTCCCCCCTCCATACACACACCTAGCTGAGTGTCCTGGGCAGAATTGCATTGCTGCTGCTGGTAAAAGTCTCAGCCACTTGAGTAGCTATTTACTACTATTTATCAGCACATCTTGTGGATTTCCTTCAGTAAATGTCCCCCACTGCACTGTCCTTATCAGTTAGCACTCCGAGCCTCCTGGGGCCAGGGCTGAAATATGTACAGAAGGCAAAGCACTGTTCCTCAGCAGAACATGTGCATTGAGGAGTCCTGTGAGGCTGGGTGTCAACAGAAAGTGGACATTGTCTCCATGGTCCTGATGATTTGAGCAGGGACTTCACCCTTTTGGGACTTTCACACTGTGACCCTCCCTCCTCTCCCCCCCGAGGCAGATGATGTGTGTAGTCACCAAAGTCCCAATTTTGAGACCTTATCATGCTGTCTTCTTCTCTCCAGTGAGGAGGACATTGTGATTGAGGAATTTGCTCGCCAAAAACTCAAGGGGGAGAAAGACGACGAAGATGAGAAGGAGGAAGCTGACAAAGACGAAAGCTAATCTGCTGCCCTGCCCAGCCCAGCCAAAACATGTGGTAGTGACCACTGCAGTGCACATAGATTTTTTAGAGCAGTCCCTGATGTACCAATCTTATACGTGTGGTGTGATACAATCATCATTTGTTAGCAACTGTAACTATTTGAATGCTGTCAAGGAAATGTGTTACATTCTGTTTATGCCACTCACTGGAATGCTGCAAAGTTATGCAATTTCTTTATAAATAAAACTGTATAAACTGAAATGTGCTGGAATCCATTTATTTTGGCTTTGGTTTTACTCTGATCAGTTCCTCACAAGTCATGGAAGAGCTTACAAGCTAGAGGCAAAGTTGGTGCACAAGTCCCTGTGTCTCTTTCACAACAGCACCAGCTAGGTGGACACCACACCAAGGGAAGGATCAAGTCCAAAACAAATTTTTTTTTATAAACATGTTATTAAATGAGAATGTTCAGCATATGCTGTATATACTATTCTTGTAACGAGTTCAGATCTGGAACAGCCTTCCAAGGGGAGCAGTGGGGCAAAAAACCTAATTTGTTTCAAGACTGATCTTGATAAGTTAATGGAGGGGATGGTGTGATGAGGTTGCCTAAAATGGCATATGCCACCCATCTGCGACTGCTATTAGCAAATATCTCCAATGGCGAGAGAGAGGACCCTAGATGTAGAGTTACTACAGAGAATTCTTTCCCAGCTGTCTGGATGGTGCGTCTCACCCACATGCTCAGAGTCTGACTGTCATAACTATAAAGGGAAGGGTAACAGCCCTCCTGTGTACAATACTATAAAATCCCTCCTGGCCAGAGACTCCAAAATCCTTTTACCTGTAAAGGGTTAAGAAGCTCAGGTAACCTGGCTGACTCCTGACCCAAAGGACCAATAAGGGGACAAGATACTTTCAAATCTTGGTGGGGGGAAGGCTTTTGTTTGTGCTCTTTGTTTTGGTGGGAGTTCGCTCTTGGGACTAAGAGGGACCAGACATCAATCCATGTTCTCCAAATCTTTCTGAACAAGTCTCTCATATTTCAAACTTGTAAGTACAGCCAGGCAAGGCGTGTTCGTTTTATCTTTGTTTTCTCAACTTGTAAATGTACTTTTGCTAGGGTGTTTACCTCTGTTTGCTGTAACTTTGAACCTAAGGCTAGAGGGGGTCCTCTGGGCTCTTTAAGTTTGATTACCCTGTAAAGTTATTTTCCATCCTGATTTTACAGAGATGATGTTGACCTTTTTCTTTAATTAAAAGCCTTTTTTAATAACCTGATTGATTTTTCCTTGTTTTTAGATCCAAGGGGATTGGGTCTGGATCCACCAGGAGTTGGTGGGAGAAAGGAGGGGGGATGGTTAATTTCTCCTTGTTTTAAGATCCAAGGGGTTGGATCTGTGTTCACCAGGTAGTTGGTGGAAGAGTCTCTCAAGGCTACCCAGGGAAGGGAGTTAGCCCATTGGGAGTGGTGGCAGCGGACCAGATCTAAGCTGGTAGTTAAGCTTAAAAGTTTTCATGCAGGCCCCCACATCTGTACCCTAAAGTTCAGAGTGGGGAAGGAGCCTTGACACTGACTGATCACCATGTTTGAAGTCAGGAAGGGATTTTTCCCCAGGTCAGATTGGCAGAGAACCTGGGGAGGTTTTTTTGCCTTCCTCTACAGCCTGGGGAATGGGTCACTTGCTGGTTTGAACTAGAGTAAACAGTGGATTCTCAGTAACTCAGCCAGAGGTTGTGGGTCTATTGCAGGAATAAGTGGGTGAGGTTCTGTGACCTGCGATGTGGAAGAGGTCAGACTAGATGATCATGAGTGTCCCTTCTGGCCTTAAGGTCTATGAGTCTATGATTTACACACAAAACCCTTTCAAATCTGCCACAGTCCAATGACGTTAGTTTGCCTGCTCTGGAATTAGGTGATGTCATTGGGGTTGGGCTCTCTCTCCTCTCATCCCAAATGCCCAGCCTGCATCATTTTGCTTATGCAGACCAACATAAGGACAGGAGATTGTATTTACTGCACCTACTCAAGAAGCTGAAGTCGCTGATGGCTGGTGAGGTGCAAAACTGGATCTCACAGGACCTAAAACATGATAAGAGTGAGCTTTGAGGTAATTATGTGCTGACTACACTTCAGCCAGGCCATTTGGCACCAATTGCAGAAGAGGATGGAACCAGCAGGATCATATTTGTCATCCATGTTTAACTGTGATTGTGACAACAGTTGACCAAAACCCCATAACAGCATTACAGTCAATATCTAGTGCTCTGTGGCAACCAAGATCTAAATTCTGCAACAAGGTTCCTTGGATTTTCTGAAGGGCGCAGAGACTGGAAACTCTGTGGCAGCTAAATTTAAATGTTAAAAAAGATGTTTAAAATTAAATATGTAAAAGAATAATACAGTCAATAGTATCCACTCTTTTTTATTGTGTTATTAAACTCAATGTATTTTTACCCTGGCCCCACATGTTCTGTTTGGATTGACAATGCATAACTTCATCATAGAAGCTATGATGAAAATAAGTTCCGGCGGCTAGAAAGGCATTGCAGTTTGGGAGCTGGACATTTCTGCTAAAATGAACAACAGTGATGTAAACTGTTATATTTAGACTTCAGAGTTAATACCACATTAAGATGAATGGGGCATTTCACATCTCAGACCTACTGCTTGAGTCTGTCTGCAAACTCAGGCAGTTATCATTGCCTCAGTGGCAGTCATGATTTGTTTAGATTAGGGAAATTTGCACCAGTGTAACCATATCAATGTAGTTACACCAGAGCAAATTCCTTATGTATTGCATTGATGCAAAAGCGGGCTCACTTCTATGCAGGTAGGTTTACATTGGAGAAGCTCATTCCGTGTTGCACATGTACACAGGGAGGTTGCATTGGTTTAGTTACATTGGTGCAGCTACATAAGTGTAACAAAAGCCACGTTTAGACAGGACGTCATTTCCTATATTTCAGATTTTCCACTACAACCATGGTGATGTTTGCACTAGGAAAATTCAGACCCATAATTTACGACCGGGGTAGAAATGTTGAAAGTACTGTACTAGTGTGTGCAGGACATCAGCATTCTTACTATGTGACCTAAGTATTCAAGGCCCGTGAAGGCTAAAAACACAGTGTTGTTCTTGCAAATGGAGGCTTATAGTCTACAGTACATTTGGGCAGGGAAGGGTAGATCCCTGTAATCCATCTGATGGGTGGGCCCGTTATAGGTGTATTAGGGGGAACCCTGGTATCCAGCTGGTGCGGAGCCCCTGGTATAGGTGCATGGGAGGATTTTAGGTAAATATCTGGGGCGGGGGTTCCTGTTACAGATGCAATGGGGGATCCCCATTACTCATCTGGTGGAGGGGTTCCTTTTACAAGAACATTGTGTTATCCATCTGGTGGGAGGTCCCTATTATAGGTGCATGGGAGACCCCCTGTTATACATCTGGGGGGGTTCCTGTTATAGGTGCATGGGGATCCCCCTTACCCATCTGGTGGGGGTCCATTATAGGTGCATGGGGGACCCCCCTTACCCATCCAGGGCCGGGTGGGGGTCGCTAACAGTCTGGGGGAAGGGTGTTTGATTAACGCATCTCAGGCACTTACTGTGTTGGGGTGTGAAACTCCCACCCTTGACATCAGCACCAGCGTGCCAAGTGACGTCACATCGGCACACGGTGCCGTCAGACGACGGGAACTGGCAAGCTGGTACGTGAAGACGTCGCTCACGCGCTTGCCTGGATGAGCCCACGGCGCAGGGGGATGACGTGTTCTGTCTCTGCGTCTGCGGAAGTGACGGCCGAAGCGGTGGCGGTGGGTGGATCCCGGAGCGGTGGGAGTTGGGCAGCGTCTCCTTTCCCCAGTCCCGGCTCGGCCTCCCCGCTCCGCCATGTCCGCGCCCGGCAGCGGCGGCGAGTTCGGGAACCCGCTGCGCAAGTTCAAGCTGGTGTTCCTGGGCGAGCAGAGCGGTGAGCCGGGCGGGGCCATGGCTGGGGTGGGGGCGCCGGGGGCAGGGTGGAGCGAGAGGGGTCCGTGCCTGGGCGGGGGAGGACTTGGGGGCAGGGGGGGGTCCGTGCCTGCGGCATGGGGGGGTGTCTCTCTGTTACTGGGGGGGGCACCCGGAGCTGGGGGCGGGGGTCCAGGCCTGGGGCGGGGCAGAGCCGGGAGTGGGGGTGCGGTGTGGCCAAGTGGAAGAAACAGACTCAGTGGCTGCATCAGTGGCCCGGGGTGTGGCCCCGTGGGTTTCCGCAGGAGCTGCAATCATCCCGTCCGTGATTTCTAGCCTCTCGGGGCGGGAAGGGCGCTGCTGTCGTCTACCTGGTGCTCTTCGCACAAGGCCAGACCCAGATCTTAGCCCAGCTCACCGTTCCTGGTAATGGCTGGCTGTGTCCCTGCTACTGCTGCCCTGAGCTGCTGTGTGGGGTGTCTAGCCAGGCTGTCAGCTCTCCAGTCCTTAGCCATGGATAAGACCTTATCTGCATCACTGAAATCCGCTGTTCTGACAATGATATGCTCCTGTCAGCACACTTCTAACATGCTTGGTGACCAGGCACAAGTGCCCCAGCCAGATCACCAATGTGGATGGAGGTGTTTGGGGTTAGAGTATGAATGTTGCAAATAGTTCTTCTCTTACTCTTCTGCAGTGCACTGGTTGTGATATCCCCAAATACACAGTTTCTGTCAGCTGTGTCAAGAACTGGGAGTGGACACCCAGAGAGTAATGCAACTGAAATGGCTTTAAAAATGGCCTAGTGTGGATGGGGGACAAAACTGCATTGGTTCAAAATATGATTCAGTGTGGACAGTGTAGGCACACTGAACTTTTTATATTAATGGTGGTTCAGTCCCACCAGTTCAGTTCTTCAGTGAAGACAGCCCACTGTGTTTGCTGTTGGCATTATCCAGCCTTGCAAAATTCTGCTCACTCACTTTTGAGCAAGTGAGTTTAAAAAAAGCTCACTTTTTTATCACAGGGTAAGCAAGCAGACTTTTATATCTTGGCTGGCTAATGTTCATAACATGTGTGAGGTTGCAGTAACATATGTGCACATATAAAGCACTGAGATTACTATTGAGGTTCTTAGTGGGAAATCGGTCTCTCCACAGGCTGAAAGCTACTGGGTTTAGAGTAATTCCACATTTCTGGGAGCTGCATGTGTAGGGTGTTCTTGAGTACGGTAAAGAGATTTCAGGAATCCCACTCTCTGCACTTGTGGGAGAATTGCATTATCTTGATGCATTTCCACTAGACCGGTTGGGGGAGCACCGTGCCCAGGTGCAAACAGTCAGAAAAGGCTTTTTCTGTTGCTCTGCTGAAAGCTCACATTTTTGAAGAAGGATGGTCAGTGGTTAGGGCACTAGCCTGATGCTCAGGAGACCACGATTCACAGGCTTTCTGCGTGACCTTTGGGAAGACATTTAGTGTCTCTGCCTCGTCCTCATGTGAAATGAGAATAATAGTACTTCCCTACTTCACCGAAGGGTTGCAACTAAGGATAAATATTTAAAGATTGTGGCCCCGCCACCCTAATTTCCCACAACAGTGAAAACTGATATTGATAAAAATAGAAAAAATATTTAAAAATAAACATGGATATTGTCAGTCAATATTATTTAAAAAAATTAAATTCTGTCAAGTGTAATTATGATCCAAGTGCTATAATGTTGTCGTTTCAGATCTGTGTGGACAGAAATTACCATTTCATAAGTGTTAATAAACTGTAACTAACCATGGTTTGGTAGCTATCTACTCCAAAATATGGTTAAAGCACTTATGGTGACTTCTGTCCGGCATTGTAGAACACAATTGCAAAATATGATTATCCCCAAATGTGTTTAAGCAGCTGTTTTTTAGCATAGACTAGGGCTGAAAGTGCAGTGTTAAGAAGCTCTATGAGGGAGCATGGTCCAGCTTGGGAAGGCAATAGAGGGAGGGTCACTGCAGTATGGGGGGTTGGGGTGGTAAAGGAGAACATGAGAAAATCGAATGATCGCATAAGGCAAATTCCCCAGTGGTGGTCTGCGGAGTGCTTGGTTGTCCATGGAGAGCTGATTAGTGCTGGCTCCTCCCCCATTCAGCTACTAAACAGTGCTTAAGGAAAGCTAAAAATATATTGTTTTCCTAATGTTACTATCTATGATGGCAATGGCTGTAGTTTCCACAGATAAGTTAAGCAGTTGTGAATGGATAGGAAGGGATCCATATTAAAATGTGGACCCTGTTATGAAACCACTTGATAGCTCCTGTCAAAAAATTATGCCCTCTTCCCATGAAGAGAAAGAGAGGGTGCTCAGAAGCATTGGTGCAACTGAGAAAAGTAGATACAAGTGAAGAAACAGAGCGCCTGATTTCATACCTGGTATAAGCAGGTGCAATTCCCATAGACATCTCTAGGTCAAACTCCATAGTGATGTAAATGGGATCGAAGTTGCATATTGGTATTAAATAGCCAAAAAATAGCATAAGTGGTATAGTAGTGTAACTTATATAGCCGCTCTCATCCCCTCCCATGCAGTTCCACTTAACCTCTCTCTCACTTCTGGCTCTTCCCCTCACAACAGAGGCATACTTTATCTAGTTCCTCCCATCTTAAAAAAAAATCTTTATCCCAATTGCCTTTGCAGCTACCTCCCCTTCTTCCTTCTGTCTCTAAGCTCTTTGTAAACAGAGCAGTCAATCGCTGTCTAGAGTTGCTTTCCAGTCTGGCTTTCTTCCGCTTGCACTCTGCTGAAACCACTCTTGTGAAAGTCTTTAATGATTTATTCCTAGCCAAAGTTCTGAACCAGTACTCCAGCCTCATCCTCCTTGACCTATCAGCCACCTTTGACATCACAGACCATCCTGTTCTTGAAATGTTGTCCTCTCTTAACTTCAGTGACTGTCTTCTCCTGGTTCTCTTCCTACCTCTCGTTGCTCCCTCAGCATGTTCTTCAAAGGATTCTCCTCATCCCCCTTTCAGCTAGTTGTGGGGGTTCCACTGGACTCTGTTCTTGGTCCTCTTTTCCATCTCTGGATTGTCTCATCTGCAAACACAAATTCAGCTGCCATCTCTATGGTTACGACTTGGAAATCATCTTCTTCTCCAGACCTGTCTCCAAACTAAAACTTCAGCCTCTCTCTGACTTCTCATTGTAGCTGTCTAGTCATAAGCTCAAGCTTAACATAGCTAAAACAGAACTCTTGATCTTCCCTCCCCAGTACCTCATTTTTCAATCACTGTGGACAACACCACTGTTCTGTGTATCTCACAGGCCCATAACTTGTGCATCATCTTTGACTCAGACCTGTAGCTTCTGCTGATTGTTTCTGCTTCGCATCTCTGAGATACAGCCTCTCCTATCCATCCACACAGCTAAAACTCTCATCAAGGCTCTCCTCTTGATTACTGCAATATCTTTTTTGCTGGCCTTGACAAGTGCAAGCATTTACTTCACTCCCTGGTTCAATAGACCACAGAGGACCTTAGCTGAGCTTAGAATTTACCCCACCTCTTTCTAGCAAGGGTATATGTTTCTCATTGAGGGTGAATCCCAGTAAGAGCTCTTAGGTTGCTTGGTATTATTCCTCCATCTTCTTAGATCAACCATGCCACTGGATACCATAAAGATGACCTTCCTGGTGGAGCTTAGCTTGTTTGTCTTCTGTTATCCTACCATTCTGCCCACTGAAGCCATTGAGATTTCACAGCATTTATTATTTTTGGTTCTTCCGTGACTTTCTGCAGTTCCCTGTTAGATCTTCACCACACAAACTTGCCACACTCATATCCATTCAAAATATTACTGCAAAGTTCACTTTACTAGCCCATTGTTTTGACCATATCATCCCTCTCTTTGCATTTCTTTACTGGCTCCCACTTTTCTATTGCATCACACATGAGCTATTTGTCTTCATTTTCAAGGCCCTTCACGGCCTGTCCCTACCCTCCCTATCATCTCTCATTCACTATTGAGATGTCAGCTCCTGCCTCTAATCGGCCCATGATACCAACCTCCATTACCCACTTGTTAAATTTTCAAACAAGCAGCTTCATGTGCTACCCCTCATACTTGTGAGGAGCTCCCATAAGTATCGACAAAGCTACCTCGTTATCTACTTTCAAATCCCTCCTTAAAAAATTCCTTGTGTGATATGCCTACAAAAAATGGTTAGTCTGCTAGTGTGCTGAGGCCACTGCCTATCATGCTGTCCAATACTGTCACACTGTTTCTTTGTAATCCACCCCACCTCTGTCTGTATCCATTTGTCTCTTAGTTAGATTGTGCACAGTTGGGGCAGGGACTAGCTCATTGTTCTGTTTGCGCAGAGCCTAATACAGGGGTAGGCAACCTATGGCACGTGTGCTGAAGGCGGCATGCGAGCTGATTTTCAGTGGCACTCTCACTGCCCGGGTCCTGGCCACCAGTCCGGGGGGCTCTGCATTTTAATTTAATTTTAAATGAAGCTTCTTAAACATTTTAAATACCTTATTTACTTTACATACAACAATAGTTTAGTTATATATTATAGACTTATAGAAAGAGACCTAAAAACGTTAAAATGTATTACTAGCACGCAAAACCTTAAATTAGAGTGAATAAATGAAGACTCGGCACACCACCTCTGAAAAGTTGCCGACCCCTGGCCTAATACAATGGTGTCCTGGTCTGTGTCTGGGGCTTTTAGGTGTTACAATACAAATAACTTACACAGATTTGGCACTGTTTTGGGTGAGCAAAATGAATAATTTTTAGATCCCATTAACACTTCAGCTAGAACTAAGTTGAGGACCAGGTTACAGTATACTTAGTAATTAACTAGTACAACCTTGAAAATATCATGTGACTTGGTTAGGTCTATTCTACACTATATTTTAACCATGTTGTGACTGGGTTCTTTGTCTAGATATTTTGTAGTATAGACAATTCCTTACAGGCCAAAGAAGGTTGTAGCAAGAAGAGCAACGAACATTGAGTTTGGAAGCTTTATCATTTGAATTAACAGTGCTTTGCGGGAAGCAGCCTTACTCCTTTTCTACCACTTGAAAGTAATTATTTTTTTCTCTCCTCCTGCAGTTGGGAAGACATCTCTGATCACCAGGTTTATGTATGACAGTTTTGACAATACTTATCAGGTGAGTGGGAGCCCAGTAAATGCTTTCTTTTATCAAAATATATCAAATTCCTTCATTGTTTGGGAAGAACTGACCTTTCAAGAACTGTGATAAAAGCTACATTAGCCTAGGATTGCATCCCTGACTATCTTGGCTAATAGACATTGATGGACCTATCCTCCATGAATTTATCTAATTCTACTTTGAACCCAGTTATACTTTTGGTCTTCACAACATTCTTTGGCAATGAGATCCTTAGGTTGACTGTGCATTGTGTGAAGAAGTACTTCCTTATGTTTGTTTTTAAACTGCTGTCTATTAATTTCATTTGGTGACCCTTGGTTCTTGTGTTATGTGAAGTTAGACGCATGATGTTTCACATAGGTAGGTGCTGATATCTCAGTGCCATATGGAGATAGATAAGATGTGGAACCTGTGTAACTCTCCCTCCTTACGGTGGCTACACAGTTCCCTGCCTACACTGAGTTTCCCAGCATGTCAGACTGCCTAGACAAGTCAGTATGAGCATTTTGCTTTCTTCTCAGAGGCTATAAACAGCATAATTGCCCACCGTTATGAGTTCTCACACAGCCCATTCTAAGCAAGCACACTTAGTCTTAAGGTGAAAGCATTTCAGAGAAAACATATTAAACAATAAAAGATCCTACACACACCAATAAGCTTTACCAGAGAGAATTCAACTCCCACAAGGGCTCTGGCAGGTGATCAGTTCTTCAAATCCCACCAAGGGTTTTTTCTGTGGTTCATAACAGCTGTTAGCTAGAACAGGCACTCCCATGAATTTGTAGTTTAGGCTTTGATCTTCAGATTCCAGGAATAGGTAATCTGCAGACAATGGGTTTCTCCTCAGGCCATAGCTTCAATAGGTTGGATCAGGAGGTGGGAATTTGCATTCACCTCCTCCCAAGCATTTCCTAGGAAACCCACTTAATTTTGTCCCAAAAGTTCCTTCTTGTCTGGTACTTTGTTTAAAATAGTCCTTTGACGCTCAGAACGCTTCCCAGGGTTTACATTGGTCACATCTCCTCCCTAAAGAAGTTATGCAATCCCACAATAAAAGATAAGGTTTGCATGTATACTACAATGGATTCCAAAGCTACTTAAACTTAATTCAATGAGGTCTTGCAAAGATATTGCAGAAAATTGCTGTATCTATCACACTTTGTAAGACACTCTCTCATGGACAGATTGAGGCGATAAATGCACATGAACAACTTTAATTGGAAGATTTTTTGATACTAATAAATATAATACTTTACAAACCAGTATAAGCGGATAAATTTCAGGTTACTAAGACTTTTTTTCCCCTTCTTTTCAGGCAACCATTGGAATTGATTTCCTGTCAAAGACAATGTATCTAGAAGACCGCACGGTGAGTGAGGACTCTGTAATTAACCTGGCAAATGCAGTCACAAGAGCAGCAGTTGTCCACGTACACAATGTTTCTACCTGGTTCTTCATGCAATGGCCATTCCTCCAAACCCCACAGCAGCCTTCACAGGGACAGTGTTTAACAGGAGTTGCCAGACCTAGTCAGGCTAGTAATCTGTCTTGCATGGAATCCTGTTTCCTGTTGTACTGGCTCAAACCATTTCTGGTACTTGTGATAATACTGGCTGCTTCAGAGGAAGGTCAAAAAAGCACTATGCAAAATTGGGTCAAGTTCACAAATCCATATGCCTGGAGAAAAGGGCTGTCTTTGTGTTGTACTTGTTGCTGCTATATCACAGGCATAACATGCTCATTCTCATAAGTGGCTGCAATGCTGACTTTGGGACTGTCAGTATAAATGGATCTAAGTAGACCAGGGTGATTCTGCTCTGTGAAGTCACTGAAGATTTCTGAGGATAACAAGGTCACTTCTCACAGTACAGGCGGCTAGATAAGTCAGTAACATAATTCTAACCTACAACATTCAGATGATAAACATCTCTCTGAATAAAATCAGTGATGGAAGGAAAATGTTCAGTGAACCAATACAGTTAAGTGTGTAGGCTACATGATGTTCCCTGTGCATAGAGAAGCCCCCTAGATTTCTCTCCCATTCCTTTTGGTATATTTACCTGTTGAATCTCAAATGAGTACTCATCACTGGCTGAGCAGGTGAAACTGGCCTTCCTTTGGAGACAGTCGCTGGTCCTGAGTGATGTGATGCTAACCCTTCTGGTTAGGTGACACTGGGCATGCTGCCTCTGCACCTGATCTTCAAACCAGAGCAACATCCCTCTCTCTGGTCCACTGTGGCAGAGAATGAATTTCCTAACTGCCTTCCTCTTGCATTATTTCCACTGTTAGCTTTCTGGGTCATGTAGGGGGACCACCAGAGGCCATAAAGCCTGTTAAGAGGGCAAAGATGGCAAAATGGGAGATGAAACAGGAGCAAAAATACCTGCTCTCAGGTTGTCTGCATGTCTCTTCTCACAGGGCCTTGTATAATCTAGCACCAGCCAAGTCTGAGACAAGGCTCTGGCTGCCATGCTGGGATAGAAGCATGACAGGGCCTTGCTTGCACAGTGGGCTAATTAACATTTTGGTGCATACTTGGTTTGGTGTGTTGGATGTATCCTCCCTTCAGAGCTATCCTTGTTCCAGATGCTCAAACTCTAAATCCATTCTGCGTTGCCTGTACCAGTGAACAGAAGAAACAACTGTCTGTAGCCCCTAGTGCATGTACTTTTCATTCTCAAAATCAGCCCTAAGTAAATTGCCAAGAAAAACACTCACAGGCTTTGACTGTGGGAAATAGAACACAAACATGCTGCTTACAACTCTTTGCTTGTCGGGTGGATGAGACACACCAAATTAAATGGAGTGTTGAGGAATCTCATTTACCTTAATGAGTACCCATAACTGTCAGACAGAGCTCCATGTCACGCTACAACCTCAGTCTGGGAGGATGGATGGAACTTTGTCCTTCACCTCTCAGTATTGCTCACTAACAGGCTGAATTCTCAAGTACAAGTTCAAAGCTTTGGGGCTTCATTCTTCTTCATACTATGAATCTTTAACTTGTGTGATCCTGGAATGGAAGAGAGGAATAGGCTGCTGAGGTGTGGAGAGATTTGGCCTGGAACTGAAGCTCCACTTGCCCTCAGCCATCACACTGTCTGGGTGCAGTTCCCAAGTCAGCATGATTGGTAGGTTTTTCTAGATTTTTTTTTTTAGGGCTTGTGAAAACTGGTCTCACATGGCACAACCTTCATCAAGAGGTAAGGAAGAGCCCAGTTCTATGGCAGCAATGTCAACTGTTAGTACATTATCTTGGGATGGTGTGAAATCTGAGTGAGCACAGAGGGCTTGCAGGTGGTCCTGCTTTTTAGGCTCTCATGTAATGGCTTCCAGTGTCATCTGTTGTATGTATTCCCTTTTTCCACTGTGGGATCCTCTGTTCTGAGCATGAGTGACGACGGTAAGCAAGTTTGGAGGGTGTTTGATAACACTATATCAGGAGAGCAGACACCCCAGTTGAATGTGGCTGGGGCCTCACGCATTATCCTACCTTTGTGCTTTAGACCTTATAATGAGATTAAACAAAGTCCCTCTTGGCTCCATAATGAGCTAATCTATGACAGGCTCCAGGATGATTTAGTCCTTATTTATTAGGTGTGACTGCATACAGCCATATGTAGGCAGCAAGCATTGTGGATAGCCCTGTCCTGTCGGACTGCCAAAATGTAGTGATACAGGTACACGTTAATGATTCATCTCTGGTGGATGCTGTTAGAAGTGATTTTATGAGGGATGTTTTGGTTTTCCACCGAAATAGGGTGTCTCTCACAGGTCAGCAGGTAGAGGTGGAAGCTGAGTGATGGTTCTGCCATGTTAGTTGCGGCCATTGCATGGAAGGGATGGAGAGGTACCTTCATCACTCTTCATTCTTCTGCACTGCATTTTTGTTCCATTTTAACTTTCCTTTGAATGTTTGTTTGCATTATTTTTTGCCTTGCAAAATAGTTTTTCTTTTTATTTCACTTGGGTTTTGGTTTTATTTTGTTTCCATTTTTCCTGCTCTTCCCCTTCCTCTCCCCCCCACATTTTTCCATTTCCCAGATCAGGCTGCAGCTGTGGGACACAGCCGGCCAGGAGAGGTTCCGCAGCCTCATTCCCAGCTACATCCGTGACTCTGCTGCAGCTGTCGTTGTCTTTGACATTACAAGTAGGTACTGAGCCTGAGCTCCTGCAGGGGCCTTGCTGTTAACAGGTGCCCTCTAAGTGGAGGAGACAGCTCTGTTTTTGGAAGGAGCTCATTTCCATATGAGGTGGGGCTAGGCTCGCAGCTAGAGCCCTGCAGGTGTTTTGTGGGTGGATCTGCTGCCTCTGGGGGAGGTAGCCGAAGTCTCTTCTTTCCCGCTTCCAAAAGTAATTCCATCAAGGCTGCTTAGGGAATTGGGAAATCATTGATTTCTATTTACTCATATCTCAAACCTTAAAGATGACCTACAAAGGGTGTGTACGTGTGCGAATTGGATTTATGCCTTTTTATATCCCTCTGTGTTATTAAAAAAGGCCTTAAGGGTTTTTCAGAAGCTTTTATCTACTTGTTTTAATACTAGAACTGTAGGATTTCTCTGGACAAGTAGAGCACTGGAAGGAATTTGACAAAGATACCAAAGAAGGGAAACCTGAGTGGGGGGAGTAACTTTTTTTTATTTTCAAACTGTCTGAAACTGTATAACACCAACTTAAAAAACTGCACCGTGCACGTCTGGGTTGTCCAAAGAGCCTTCTAACAAAAAGGGAAAGGCAAGACTTAATATTCCTGGCATTTCTAAAGAATAAACAACTTTGAAGGGAAAACACCCATCATTCAAACTTTCTCGAAATTAAAATGGTCTTGTCTATATGGGAGGTGTAAGCTAAGGGGTGAATTTAAATTGATAGTTGTACTGGTATAACCCCTGGGGTAGACACTTATTCCAATATTAAGAGTTCCCTTTCTTGGTTTAGTTTATCACTTGGGAAATCAAAAAGTGATTTATATCTGAAGAAGTGTCCACATGGAGGGTTATACCAGTATATCCATATGGTATAGACTAGACCTAAGTAAAATAAAAAACACTGCCCCAGTAGTTTTTTCTTTCTAGATTCACTTTAATCTAGAGTTTAGGATACAGTATTCTAACTTCTAAGGTTTTATGGGTGGGGACTTCCTTTACTTTTGTCTTGCACTGTGCTGAGTACATAAATATTTAACAAGTAAGATCACTTTTCTGTTTGAATTTCCCCCAATGATTTGTAGTGGGGACAAGCAATTGAGGTCTCTGTAATTTCCAAGATTACTCCACTTTGGGAATGATTGTCTGAGACTTCCTTCAGGGAAAGGCCTCTGGGGTGGCAGAACATACAAATGTAATGTGCCATAGGGCACCATGCAGGAATTTGAGGGGAAAACAAGGACAAGTCTGCCTTCTGGACATAGACATGGACATCCTCGGATATACATTGGGAACAGCTCTAGCTGAGGTTGGAGTTTGAGAGACAGGATGCGCACTCTGCCAGTCTGTGATGACATCTGTCCCGGGATGGATATTGTGAGGAGCATAACACGCTATTCAGCCTGTTCTGCAGCAGGCTATGGGAAGCTTCTAGTTCTGTTTGGACTTGGAGTGAAAGATTGTGCTTATGCAGCCCTGGCCACAAATGAAATGGTGAGAGTTGGGGATAGGAAGGATGTTACAATTGTTTCCTTTATTCTCCCCACACACACTAAAAAAAAAAAAAAGACGTGCATATATGCAGTCTGTCCCCACAGCAACTTCAGCTTCTCCAAACAACTTAGGCTCCAATAAGTCAAAACCAGGGGTTCTCAAACTGGGGATCAGGACCCCTCGGGGTCGCGAGGTTATTACGGGGGGATCAACCTCCACCCCAAACCCCACTTTGCTCCAGCATTTATAATAGTGTTAAATATATAAAAAAGTGTTTTTAATTTATAAGGGGGGTCGCACTCAGAGGCTTGCTATGTAAAAGGGGTCACCAGTACAATAGTTTGAGAGCCACTGGTCAAAACAGTCTAGCAGGTCAGCAAAGCTGTGGCACTCCATACGACATACTTGGGTGCCTGCTGAGACAAGCTGGCAGAGCGGGAGCTCAGCTGGCCTTGGGGGAGTGGTGAGGAATAAATCCAGAATGAGTGCTTGAACCTCTCAGTAACACTTTCTAGATACGGAGGAACATGAGTGGCAGCCGTGTAAGTGAGGCAGCTTAAACTCCATCTTGTTTGGACCCTGCCTGGGTGAATGGGAGGTGGGCAGCAGTGATGTGGGGACCACCATGGAGGTGCATCATGAAGCTAAGGAATGGGCCTAGGGTACAAGTCTCAAACCTGAATCTTGAGGGCTGGTATACAGTGTAGCCTAGGGGCTGGGATTCACTGTTTTGGATTTCCTCTGGCACTGGGGGACGCTAGCACAAAGAAGTGCCCTTTATAGGAGAGGGAAGGGCACCAAGGAGTTGAACACTTAAAGTTAGACCCCAACGCACCTGAAGCCACAGGGCAATGGAGTGGATTCTAGTGCTGGTACCATGGGGGTTTGGAGAGGTGGTCTGCCAAAGCTTCTCCAAGAACAAGTCTCTTCCTAAACAGAATTTGGCAGTCTGCCCTTCTCTTTCCTTAGTAAAAACGGCCACCTTCATCTTATAGCTAGCGTTGGGCACCTGCAAGCTCACTCAACTAACATGCTCTTTCAGGCATAAAAAGGCCACTGTTCCAAACTGCTGAGCAATTAGCATTTGTAAGCACATCTAGCCTGCTTGGATACTCCTACTAGGTCCTTTCTGGGGCTTCCTCTAGCTCACACTAAACGTGTTTGATCACTGAAAATGTCAGTAGCAGGCTTTTCTTGCCCCGTCAGACTGTTCAGCAGAGCAGTGCTGCTAACGGGATGACAGTTGGCAGCATTTTGGGGAGGGGGAATGGGAAATCTGAGGTGAAACTACTTGATATATTTTATTAAGCATTTGTTCACTCACCGTTGTGGTATCTAGGAGCCTTTTTTGAGCCCTGACACTTCATGTAGGTAGGACACACCTTCAACCAGGCATAATCATCGTTACTTCTTTCTGACCTCCCAAGAACCTGTGGATGTGAGGGTGGAGTGGGAGAGGGAGAAATAACATTTTTAAATTGTGGTGTCTCTTGTAGCCCCTTTTGTGCTTTGGATATTCTGACTGAGCTAATATGGCTGCTGTGCTAGAGACCAAACTGTCCTCTTCTTACCAAGTAACTGGTGCATGTTTCTGCTTTTCATGTTTTCCTGCAAGGGAGCATCAAATGCCATTTGTGGGCTGGGGCTTGCTGCGTGTGCTTTTTTTTCTTCCTGAAACCTCTTGACCTAAGCTTACACGAAAATCCCCATTACCCTTTTTTGGATGCTTGATGCTGAGGAGAATGTAGATGCTATTTCACTACGTGGTCTCCTGAAGAAGTTGTCCCTTGTCTTTGCATAGAGTATAAATCTGAGAATTACACAAGGGGCTCAGATCTGAGATTCTAGCTCCCTAGACTAGGCCCTGGTCTACAGTGGGGGGGAGGATCGATTTAAGTTACGCAACTTCAGCTACGTGAATAACGTAGCTGAAGTCGACTTACTTAGATCGACTTACCGTGGTGTCTTCACCGCGGTGAGTCGACTGCTGCCGCTCCCCCGTCGACTCTGCTTGCGCCTCTTGTGGCGCTAGAGTACAGGAGTCGACAGGAGAGCGCTCGGGTCGATTTATCGTGTCTAGACTAGATGCGATAAATCGATCCCCGCTGGATCGAGTGCTATCCGGTGGGTAGTGAAGACATACCCTAGGTGTGTTAGGGAGGCAGCATACTCCTCCCTTGGAGGGAATGGTCAACATGGTAGGTTACTTATTGGCCACCTTTCACAATGTTAAATAGTGTTGATGGGTACCAGTGGGTGTCCTTTTTGGTTGGAATGGCAGTAGCCTCAAGGTAGAGCTCATGGGTATGGGGAGTGGAAGCGTGTGAACTTCATGGGACTCCCAGGCACACAGAAGGGGTAATTAAAGTAGGCCTTCTTACAGCCTGAAATAGACAGAACAGCTGGGTTCACTGCTCTTTGCCTGTTCAGGGGGCTGGTCAGCAAGGCAAATATCCAGTTCCCAGACTGAGACCTGTAAACAGTTAGTTCTGGCAAATAGCCTTTTCTCTAAAGGACAGTTTCCTCCTTTCTTCTTTCTCTCTCTCTGCTCTTTCTGCTCTCCCTGGCCTGGTACCAGCAGGTTCGGCTACAGCTTTGGGACACAGCAGGCCAGGAGCGGTTCCGCAGCCTCATTCCCAGCTACATCCGCGACTCCACCATTGCTGTGGTAGTCTATGACATTACAAGTGAGTGGTGCTTTGATGTCTCATTGTGTTTGAAATGCTACACTTGAGCGAGGGGCTAGTAAGTGTACAGTCATGAGTTATTACGGAAAGATAACATTAGAAACATAACTGTCTCTTCCCTTCTGGGTGGACAAGAAGCAATCCAAGGATGTCATCTATGCAGTGCTGGGGGAATTGGCAAAGCATAGGGGTGAAGACACAGGTAGTTTTAGAAGTGTTTCATTATCCCCTTGTTTGAAAGAGCTTCTAGTTAATGTGTTCAATCCTCCCCTCTTCACACAGATCTAAACTCATTCCAGCAAACCTCCAAGTGGATTGATGATGTGCGAACAGAGAGAGGAAGTGATGTCATCATCATGTTGGTGGGGAATAAAACTGACCTGGCAGACAAGAGGTAATGGAGGGGAATTGGTGACCTTGCCAGTTTGACAGCAAGTGGCTGGTATACTTTTTAAGGGGACCACTAACTGTTCTTAAGCCCAGACTACAATGGCCCTTTGGGGCTTAAGTAGCCTGTGATGAGTGAGATTCCCACTGTCCTTGCTGTTTGTTCCATAACATATGTAATAGAATGCCCAAGGTGCTTTGTCTTGTTATAAACTGTACAAATCATGGTTAGAACAAAGTCAACTGAAAAAGCTTCTCAGGCTACCAAAACAAGCACCTGCTCCACACTGTTTGGTACAAAACACGCCCCTAATAGGGAGATAAGACTGAAAAAGTAACTTCACAAAAGTCAGGAAATTCTGGTTCCCACAGCAACATTAAATGGGTCTTTGTGCATGGCAAATGTAAGAGGCCCTGTCAAGTCTAATTTGGCATCAGATGTAGGTGTGTGGAAAACAGATTTTACAAAATCTGAGGTCAACAGAGAGGCTTCCTACAAAACAGAATTCCCTGCAGTAGCACAGCACTGCAGTGTTTGGAACCAGCAAATGAAACAATCTCACAATTAACCAAAATGAATCTGGCCACTCAACTGTCCAAAACGAGAGATGTAAAAAGTAAGCTTGACTCTTCAAACTCAGTTAGGTTTACTAATGTAAAATGCTACTAGTATGTTAAAGAAAGCAGTTCAGTTTTTGAAAAATATTTTAAATGTGACAGTGCCACTTCAGCATGTGCAGTAGGGTAGTTAGTATCCTAAGGGACCAGAGGCTTGCATTCCTGAATCTCTTAACTTCAGATTCTCATCCTTAATGTTGAATTCAAGCTTATTCCATTGATTGAAATTTACTTTGTATAAAGGACAAAGTGCACTGAGATTCAAATGTCACATAAGTACCATTATGATGGACACAATAGAAATATTGTAGATACAAATAGCTTCTGTGCCTTTATTTCATGGTGTATAACCTCTTAAGCATGTTTGTTCATGTATATCACGTGCTAGGCACCTCAGCACATTGTTAGTGAGGGAAAAATTAGACTGCGCAGTATTTTTTGAACTATTAATTTCAAAACTGTTACCTTCAACTGTGTCAAAAGCACTAACTTTACTGAGTTCTGAGTTCCATGGAAAATTTGCTTCAAGTTAACCTATTTGAGTTTAGTGTACAGTAAAAATCTAAGTTGCTGAACTGGGGAAAACACTTGGAACTTTCACAGCCAAATGCAGTCTTACCAAACTAAAACAATTTACCCCAGGCTGCCCACAAGATACTTCTGTCTGCTGGGTGAGTTTCAAGCCATAAGAGGAATTTAAACAGAAATGCTTTGTCAAACATAATTCTTTCACCGGTGCGGTAGCCATGCTAGAAAAATTGTAAACATTCAGCCAAACACTCAGTTGGCTATTTAATTTCCTCTGCTTTGACGTGAGGCTCAACAAGATGTCTGACTGTACAACTCTGTTACAGGGGTATTTTTAATACTTTAGAATTTTTAAATCTGATTTTTATTTTACCATTTCCATGAAGTATAAAAATCATTTTAGAGTTTACTGCGTGCATTCTCTGCTTCCCCCGTTGTGTTGGAGTTATATTGTGCTCATGTGACATGATACTCAACCTTGCAAGTGCATATTGCTGCCATGAGAGTCTCATTTTCTCTTTGGCCCTTGTCTACCCTTACCACTTCCCCTTCACTGGGGAGAACATGCCTTGCTGCTGTGTTCAGCTTTCCAGCCCCACTGGGAAGAACATGTGCAGTTCTGTTAAACCATCTTGCAGTGAGTTACTAACAGAGGCTAGGCTCCTACACACTATGCCACCTTAGTAGTGGGCTACCGACAGATGCTCTGTGCCAACTGAATTAAACCATTGTCATGTTTTCTTCATTCCCCTGTAGCTCTACTATAGTTCACTTCTGTTTTCAAAGCTCCTTTCTACTAAGGTTACTTTAGAGTCCCAGCTTCAGAGGACGCCACCATAAATGATGCCTTACCATACATACCAGGAATATTGAAAACTCTTCCCACCCAGGAACAACTTAAACTAGGTTGTAATTAACACACATCAAATGGTCTGGACTGAGAAATCTGGCTGACAAGGATTCCAAGCTGCCTCACTTTGGATCAGCCAGGGAAAGTGACTACAAGATAAAACATGAGAACCGTGCTCTATCCACAATAACAGTATGGCCTGAGCAATTAGTACTTTATGTCCTTCCTGGGTGCCCAGAATAATATTAGTCTTCTGGCTCTCAGATTTTGGGCTTTCTAATTTTTAGCAAGCTTGTGGAATCTGCCACTCTTGTCTTTTTCCAGCACTGGAAAATACAGTAGGAACCTCATCAGTCACAGGATGACTGATGGGACAGAAGTGTAGGGCATCCTGTGTATGCCAGCTCATCATTTGTACCAGCCCTAACAAAAAAGCCAGAGACTTTGCCATGCTTGCAGTATACCTGTAGTTGGAGTGCATGTGGCATTAGAAATTCCCTCCCAGTGGGGTAATCTAGGTGGTACCAGATGCTTTGTCTAGACCAGGAATTAAAGGTGATGATGTTAAATTGAGCTAGTTAATGTGATCCAACACCTAAAACTCTGGTCAAAGCAAGAACCTGCCTTTTCGTGCCTAGAGTTTTAGGTGTTCAGATCATGTTGGTTAGTTAAAATACTGCATCTCTAATCCTAAACTAAACAAAGCCCTAGTGTCAATCTGAGCCTGGCCATGATTTCTGTGTCTTGATAAAGCCCTCAGGAAACTGTTAGCCCTTTGAGAAGAACCAGGTACTGTCCTCTAAGCTGTAGTGTCAAACATGTTTAAAGAGTTGAGCCATTTATTTAATTTGTCATTTTATTTTGTGTAGTCTGTATGTTTTCTTTCCAAGCTAATATTATTTCAGTTGCCGGCCAGTTCCTTTGTGGTTTATTTTAATTTCTACTACCATTTCTGTCTAGTTTTCCTTTGTTTTGGTTTCTTTTCTGTGATTTGTTCTCATTGCTGTAGACAGGTTTCTATAGAGGAGGGCGAGAGAAAGGCCCAAGAACTGAATGTGATGTATATTGAAACCAGTGCTAAAGCAGGATATAATATGAAACAGGTATGTACAGGGCGTTCGTCAGAGATGCTCTTGCAGGTGCTTAGCTTCCAAACAGCAGCTCAGTACTTGCTGTTGAATTTCACCTCCTGCTGGAGCCTTTCTGAGACCTTCCTATCACCTTATGGAGTTTCCTTCTGTTGACTTGGGGGACTTGCTTTTTGCATGGCTGCACACTGATTCTGTTGCATTAGGTACAGCTGAAGAGGGCCCTTCCTTCCCCCACAAGGAGGCTATGAATGAGACTTAAGTGTGTTGTTACATGAAACTCACCCGGTGCAGACTCATCCTTATTGGTTATTATAATCTACATATTCCCTCAGCTGCTCATTTGGATTGGTCCCGTCTTAGCTGGAGCATAAGGAGGAGGTAAAGGGAGGGAGGGGCGTAAAGGCTCAGAAGCCCTACGGTCTCCCTTCCTGGACAATGCTCTACTATTAAAATCCTTCACTGAAGAGTGTTTCAGTCACAGAAGTCTCTAACTCATGCCTTCTCTCTCCTGTCTATTCTTCCGTCTCTTGCTCTTTCTTTCCTGTTTGCATCTGTCTGTCCAGGCAAATCACTACGGAGGAAGGTGAGCAGAGAGCCAAAGAGCTGAATGTGATGTTTATTGAGACAAGTGCGAAGACTGGATACAATGTGAAACAGGTAGAGCAGCACTGTGCCCTCAGGATGCAAATTTTGCACTTTCCACTTCACTGTGATCAGGGAGATGAGCTGCTTTATGGGTTTTGTGCTGCATCAGATCTTCACTTCCCACTTTACCCTCTGCCTCTATATTCCCAGCCTCTGAAATTCTTCCCTTTAGGCAGTCAATGTGTCATTTAAATAAAGGAGGCTCCCTCTCCTGCCAAGCCAAGGGGGCTCATTCAGGTAGAATGCTAAGGGATCCTGTCAGCAGCTGACGTATCCTGTTCCCAGACCTGTGACACCAACAATACTTGTTGCTAAAGCATGTCAGAGCTTTGGAAACAAAGCACCTGTGTTCCCTTCAAATCACAGCTAAACTAGTGTCTTGTGGAATTTCCTTTCCCAGGTGGTGGTGGTTTCTGCTGGGACAGAATTAAACCTTGTTCCACATTTACTTTTAAGTACACCCAACATCATTGCTGTCAGGAAATTCTTCATCTCTGATTTGCACTAGTCACAACATGCTGCAGGGCAACAGGTTTGGCAGAGAACCTCACACTTGGGTTTGGGGACTTCTCAAACAGTAACTTCATTTTACTCTTTAACTAGATCACTCTGCACTAGTGTAATATTCTGGGCCTACTCTACTTGATAGCATTGCTTTATTTGCCTAGCAGAAATGTGTAATGCATGAATTTCTGTGATTCTCTAGTGCTGCAAGGTAAGTCCAGCTTTGTGTGTTGTGGCCACAATTACCATCCTGCACCTGAGGCACTATTCATGATTGTCTAAGGTGGGGAAGGAAGAACATGAATAGATAGCCTTTAAGGACAGGCTCTTTTCTATGTGCAGCACTCAAGTCAGCCCCTCCACTCCTGGCTCACTGCCTCAGAGCTTGGATTTCTTTTAACTTTTAAACACCATGTCCCTAGAATCCTGAGCTCATTCTGGAACAAACTAGATCAGTTTAGTGGTGGATAGCATTATCCAGTAACAAAATCAATAACAGCTATGCACAGAAGCAATGGGGTTGGAATGGTAAATTGCTGCCTCTGACTTGCTTCTCTGTTGAGTGAGTGCAGGATTGAATTATTAGCCAGCCTGCTCTTAACATCCTGGCATTTTGTGATGTGTGTGGAGCAATGGTCTGGTACATTTTAAAGAAATAAAAAAGCTGAAGCAAAATCCTGCACCAGAGGTGTGCTTTGTAGATAGTCAGTAACTTACTAAGCTTGATAAAATATTTGAACTGGGGTTGAATAAAGTCCTTAGAGATATTCTTGTGAGGACTATGTTAAATACTGCAGTGCTGGCTAAAATATGTGTATAACTCTTGGCAAAACCTTGGCTTTCCAACAGCAGCGCTAGAGAGAAAATTGAGGTTTATTTTACTTTCTTTGACAAGTTCTGCATTCACCTGTTACTTTGGTTGCTGCCTTTCAGCTTTTCCGCCGTGTAGCTGCTGCCTTACCTGGGATGGACAGCACACCTGAGAAGAGCAAAGAAGACAGTATCCTTGTCTGCTATGCAGTAACTTTCTTATTTCAAGAGTTAGCAAGTTTTCCTTGTTGCCAGGTCTGGCTTGCTGCCCTTGACAGATTGAGGGCAGTCATGGACCTCGATTCAGTTACATTGTTGCAAAGCATAAGTAGCCTTTATATTGTAGTCCTCACTTGCATGTGTAAACTGAGGATCTGCAGCCAAATGTCTTGGCCGCTTCTACCACTGGGGCCAGTATTGAGCTTTTGCTGTTTAGGCTTGGTGTGAAATGGGTTTTGATTTGTAATGATTCAGTATGATCTAATCTTTTCTGATTCTGTATTCTGCAAGCAAGAGATCTGCGGCGATAACAGTTGAATCAGCATGCACTGCCCAGTACAGCACCTACTCTCCTTGATAGAAGCCAGCATTTTAGCAACTACCTGTAGCTTTAAACTAGCGTGACCTGGGATTTGGGGCATTTTTACTATAAATCTGAACTGGTCTTTCTCCATAAATAGCCCATGGCAAACACCTAGCCCCACGAAGCCCCTTGTCTGCTATGCAGTAACTTTCTTATTTCAAGAGTTAGCAAGTTTTCCTTGTTGCCAGGTCTGGCTTGCTGCCCTTGACAGATTGAGGGCAGTCATGGACCTCGATACAGAGGTCCTTCTGACTGGCCTGTCCCCTTCAGAGTGCTGGGTGAAACCAGTCCCCCCACTCTTGCACATCATGTCTGCTTTTCAGTGTACAGTACATGTTCTGCTAATGCATCTTTCCTTCTCCGGAAGGGTGACTGAGAGGCTATTCAGAATTACAGGAGAGAGAACTGCCAAGTGGGGCTTAGCTAGAACCCATCAAACTCAGCTCCTAAATGACTGTCTCAGACTGAAGGGCAGGAACATAGCCTCTGCCAAAGCAACAGTCCATAGAAATTCATTACTTGCCCATGTATCCTAACAGCAACTGGTGACTCCATATGTGCACACATCTGGTATTATAGCATGGGGTGGAGACGGTCAGTTGTTCTTGAGAGGCATGCTTCGTGGGGCTAGGTGTTTGCCATGGGCTATTTATGGAGAAAGACCAGTTCAGATTTATAGTAAAAATGCCCCAAATCCCAGGTCACGCTAGTTTAAAGCTACAGGTAGTTGCTAAAATGCTGGCTTCTATCAAGGAGAGTAGGTGCTGTACTGGGCAGTGCATGCTGATTCAACTGTTATCGCCGCAGCCTTGGTTGTCAGATGTCAAATCTATAGCTGTCACTACAGTACTTCTTCCTAGCTTCAACCTTCACAAAGGCAGCAGCTCTCTACCAATGCCTTCAGACAGCTGTTGGTTCTGGAGATGTCTGCTTCAAAAAACAAACCTCATAGTTCCTGGCATTGATGCCTATGTACCAAGCCACCTAGGTGGCTGCACTTGTTACCCAGTTCTTAACTGTGGAAACCCCCAACTTTACTCCTGGGTTAGGTAAGGTCTATGCTTTGTCCTATGTGTTCTACTGGGCTTGAGTTGTATTGTGATGCTTTGCCCATGACCCTGGCCAGGTGGCTTCCTTAACTTGTCTTTTACAGTGATTGACATCAAGCTAGAGAAACCTCCTGAGCAGCCAGTAACGGAGAGCGGCTGTTCCTGCTAAAGTGCCCGTTGTATAGCAACACTTTCCCTGATTGGCCAGTCTCACCGAAGAGCATCACTTCTCATTGGCTAGGCAAACCTACTTTCTGTGAACTGAAGAAACAGCTAATCAATCTACTAAGTCAGCGAGCTCCCTGTTAGCTGGTGGGGAACAGCCCTGGCTGCCCCTCCTATTGCATGGTATGAGCCCTGAGTGCAGAATGAATGTCATGTCGTCCTCTTTTAGTAGTGCACTTTGGCACCCCGGTGCCCTTTACTCCATCCCACATCTTGGGCCTATCTGCACAGGTGTATTTTTCTGTGAATGCAACAAAAAAGCTGCCACGTTAGGGAAAACAAAAATAAAGCTGGGGGTTGGTTCTCCACCTCCCTAATTGCCTTGCATCTTAATCAGTTTTCCTTCCACTCCAGTAATTTTTTCTCTCCCATGCACCACTTCCTTTTTTTATTTTTTCCCCCCTTCAGAGGCTTCTCCTTTAAAACTAGTCACAAGTTGATGTGGCCTTGCCTGTTTTGAAAGTTGGGGGTGATCTGTTCTCCATGTCCTGCTTCCTGCAGAGGTTGCATAGTACAGGCTTCCCAGTCCCTCCCTCCTGTGGTTGGTCTTAGCCAATTCCTGGGCCTTCTCTTTTGAGGTTTGGGAGAAGGAACTTCCCTGCCCTCCTCACTTCCCGCATCAGTGTGAGTGAGAGCTGAGCACTGGCCATTCTACTCCCAATCTGCTCTAGCACAGGCCACTGATCTTGTTTGCTCCCTTTGTCCTGTGGTGGGTAGAATTCCCCAGGATCACTGGCTTCAGTTGGATTCTTTACCCTGGGGAATGCTGTCAGCTGCAGAGGGGGAGGTTAGACAGACTTGCTGCAGCAGTCTCTGTGGGAGAGCCTGCCTGACTTCATCTGTGGATGACCTGGGCTCTATCTGCAGGCTGCAGATGGAATCTAGAGTTTATCCCTAGGATGGCAGTATTAGGACTGGGCATCCCAGGTCCCATTCTGGTTATCTTCACCTGCAGACTTACTCCTTTTTCTTGTGGAACATGCACAACCTACTGTCTGCTAGCCAGATATAGGATACAAGCTACACAGTTACTAGTTATGCAGAAATGGGGCTTGCACTGCAGAAGTGACTCAATCCAGTGCCAGCAGCTCCAACCAATGTGGTGGAAGGGCAGCTGAGCATCTTGTATTCCACTAGATTGAATCTGGGTAACAGCAGTTTTATTCTTTTAACTGTCTAGTGCAGGGGTCGGCAACCTTTCAGAAGTGGTGTGCCGAGTCTTCATTTATTCACTCTAATTTAAGGTTTTGCGTGCTAGTAATACATTTTAACGTTTTTAGAAGGTCTCTTTCTATAAGTCTATAATATATAACTAAACTGTTGTTGTATGTAAAGTAAATAAGGTATTTAAAATGTTTAAGAAGCTTCATTTAAAATTAAATTAAAATGCAGAGCCCCCCGGACTGGTGGCCAGGACCCGGGCAGTGTGAGTGCCACTGAAAAACAGCTCATATGCTGCCTTCGGCACCCGTGCCATAGGTTGCCTACCCCTGATCTAGTGTGTTGCCTATGAAATAGAACATGGCTACCCTCAACCTTGCAGCTGCCTTTGCTGGAGAATCTCCCCAACCCTGTATGTGGAGAAGATGCTAGGTCATAATGTTCCCAACACTGGGACAAGCAGTAGGATGGGTTTGTTCCCACCTTCAAAGGAGGGGAAGATGGGATTAAATAAAGGGAAACGTTGCTTTTTGTGGCTGCTTCTGTTCCATTAGCTTGGGTTGAGGGAACATCTCCTAGTGACTCTTATGATCATTTTAAAGGGGATTTTTTTTAAAAGTGATTTTTGCCTCTGTGCCCACCCACAACCCTGCTGTGATCAGGCTTGTCCATTGGCTGAGAGGAATGTACAGGGAAGAGATGGAGAAGTCCTGTTAGATCATCCATTTGACCACTTGGTCTGTGTAGTGGCGTCAGGGTACATCCTAAAGGGAGGGTAGAGACAGTGCAGTAGAACAGGGGCTTGGGTGGGATGCAGCAGCATAAATTGCATTTCCCCTGGTATAATGCCTTGTTGGTCACCACTTCAGCTATGTACTCTTTCTGTGAACCCTGTGGCCCTATCCAGGGAGAGGAATGAACTGTCACTCTTACCTGGATGAACTAACTTGAACCCTGATAGCAGGAATTTCCCTTTTGGGAGCACCCAATTCATGATGCCAGGGCTGGCTCTTCTGGTTGTGTTTACTTAATGGCCATGGAGTACCCTGCTACTGGTTGTTAAGATAGATACATTTGGTATGTGGTCAGCATTGTCCCTTCCTCTCCATGTGAGTTGACCTGCAGGGAGAAGCTGGGATGTTTTGTTCTTTGTTTCTCCTTCCTATTCTGGAGTGTTCCCTTTTTCCTACCTGAAGCCCTCAATGGCCTAGTCTGAGTCCTTTAGAACCCACCCCCAGGGTGAAGCCCTGTCCCATACTATGTATATACCCCCTATTGTGTGGGAATTGCTGATGTTCTGTCAGTGTGTCTGTGTCTGCAGTAGAACAGGTTCCGCTCTCCCCTTCTGACAGGTAGACATACCCTGCCACTGTGTTGTATTGTTCTCTCGAGTCACTGGACTTTCTTTTTTTGGGGGGAAGGGGGTAGGAGGGGGAGAATAAGTAATCGGGAGGGAAAACCTAGTGAAATAAAATAGTTCACTTTCCACTGCCTTCCCTATGAATGTGCATAATAGTGAGTGTGTGTCTCTGGCCCTGCTGTCTCCTAGCTGTTAGCCAAGTAAGTGTGACTATTAATATGAATAGCGACTGTCTGACCACAGCCGTGTATCACACTAAATAAAGTTATTTCACCAACACCTTTTCTATGTTTGTTTTGGGGAGAGGACTGCTGCCGCCACCCTTTACTTTACTCAGAGCCCCTGCCCATCAAAGGCCGACACCAATTTATCTGTGGAAGAAACAGGTAACAGGCTGTCCCATCTAAATGCATTCTTCAGCTATAGATGCTCTGTGAAGCTTAAGGGTTGTCTGGGAAATGTCTTCTGGATTCTTTATGCATCTTAAAAAGAACCTACCACTTTGGCCTTTGGAGTTTTTTAGTCACTGTTTCTTCCTGGAAGTTGTACAGTCAGTAATGTACTTAAGTCCTATAACTCTGCTCATTCTGATGAGACACATGCATGCAAAAAGTAAATGACCCAGTTTCATCCACTTTGATGAGAACTATGAAAGAATGCCTAGAAGTTACAGTTTTAAAGCACTTTACAAACCAATTGTGAACAGAAAGTATTGTGCTTTCCAGATGGGGAAGCCAAGGCTCTGAGAGAAAACTACAGTGCCCTCAGATGATGGTGAGTTGGTTATAGGTTTGGGAGTAGGATCCTGGAGTCCTGACCCCTAGCCCCAATACCCATTGTCTCCTGCTGTAACCAGTATGTACCACTTTTTTGGGGAGATAATTTGTATGTGCCAGTTGCTAAAGGACGAAGGAAGGAGGGGCAGAAATGTTTGCTCATTTCCAAGTGACCCCTGATAATCAGAGTAGGGGGTGCTGCCAACAAGCAATAAGTAACAGGTTCTGCTGCTGGCACTAAGAAGCCTGCTCATCTAGTCTAGCTAAGGCCTATCACCTGTCTTCCATCATGCTGTGAAGTCAGATAAGTCAATGAAGAGTGAAAACACAAACAAGAGGAACTTTTAAAAGTTCTTATGAGGGCCCATGTAAACCGCTAGCTCCCTATGGGGTCTATTGTGTACTTGCAATGAGTGAAACTCACATAAAGAAGGGATTTGTGCAGTAGGAAGTTGGGATTGCTGCAAGGCTGTATACTGTTTAATACAGGATACTTTCACTGATATTACCACTCCTGGCTGAGGGATGTTGCTCCCCTTGGGAAGTTACAGTTGAACAAATTTAACATATTCGGAGATGCTTCTTTACTCTGTTTTTCCAAGATTTGAAGCTGAGTGAGTGATGGGGAGCACTGGAGAATGAATTTCAGTATTACCCCACCAGTGAGGAAAGCATCCCTCTGAACAGCAAAAACCAGACTTTGCATGGCAGACATCCTTTTCAGCCATAGGTCGGGTCCTACCAGTGAATTGCCAGCTCTAGAGTTGCCTGTCATTACATTCTAGTCATGAACATGAGAAACTGGGCTTTTCTGTTGGGCATGGAATAGTCTGCATTATGTACAACCAGGATACATCGCTAAGTTTGTAAATCCACTTCCTGGATAAGGATGTTGATAGCACTTCAGGGGCCTGTGTGAGATGAGTACGTGGGCTTAGCATTATAGATAGGGAAGGTAGCACTACCTATTAATAAGGTTGCCTGACACTTCCCATTGTAAGACCCTGTTTTCAGTTGCTTATAACTTTGCCAAACTATAACCATTGGGGCTGAAATTTTCTACATTGAGTGTCTGTCAGGTAGAATTATTTTTCAATTATTTTGGAAATTTCAGCCAAAATAGTTCAGCTGTTTCCAAGGATTAGGGTAAGGAAAAATGTTTTGCCCAGTTAAAAACATTTTGGTGATTCCTGCTTTACAAAGCTCTAGTGCTCCTATGCTGTGTAGTAGGGACTGAAAATTTGTCAAAGGCCTGTGTGTCACTAATGTGCTTTTTGCTGTCACCATGAAAATCCACCCAAATTATAAGCCTTTGAAAAATTGCAGTTTGCACATGCTTGGTACAGACTTAGATTTTTAGCAGGTAAGACTCCAACTGCAATAGGCATGCTCCAACCTGAGGTTCAGTGAGATTTTCCCTATAATTGCCGTTCTCGATTGATGCAGACCTGGCTGGGTCCAGGCACACCTACTGAGAGCAGGGAGCCTCTCTCTCTCTCTCTCGTTGACCCTCTGCTGGGCTCAGGTGGCAGAGAAGAGGAAATTAACTGATTCAAATATAGAGGGGACAAGAGCCAGAGCTGGGGGTGACTAGGACTAGCTGAGCAAGGAGAGTGGGATGAGGAGTTTGGAGCACTTGCTGGGCAAGAACACTGGGACTGGAATGAGACAGAGATGGGCCAGGGATGGAAACGAGACAGGACTGGGCAGAAGAGTCTGTGCCCATTTGAAGAACACTCCCTTCCAAAGCCTGAAATAGAACCCAACATTCCCAGGTCAACCATCCCTCTGTTATCAGCAAATATCTGTGAAACCCACTGCCAGTGTCCCATTCCCTTCTAGCGCTAGTCAACATAGAGGATGACAGCCTATTACTGCTATCAGTTCTTTGGTCAGCTCAAATGTCACACGTCTGTGTGGTGGACCTAAAGATTCCAAATCTGCTGATGACCCACGTGGGTGTTAATATGATGCCGCATGATAATTTTTTTTCTTTTTCAGTTTGCTTTTTTAAGTCTAAGAAGTTACCCACAAAAGTATTAAAAGAACATTAGTAAGCTTGCAAAGTCCAGCACTCAAAAGTTAGGAAATGCTTGTGTAACCTTAATTCAGCCCCCTTCTATCTGTGTATCATGATACAATCTAATTACATGATCACATATTATGCTTTCCACAGGAGCCCTGCCTTATTCAGTGCACAGGCTGTTCCTGCTGTGGGGTAAATTAGGAGTGTGTAATGAAAGAGACTTGTCTGTAGGACTCATTTATTTGTTGCAGAAGTTGGAAAGTATGTACTTACTGTGGTTGGAGAGAGACAGCAGGCTTAACCCAGCCGTCAGCTGAGTGAGAGTGGCCATGGAACCCAGGCCACAATTAAATACTGGGCACAACAACTGAAAAAACAGGGATGGAAGTGAAGTTCAAAGGGCAAAAGTCAGAACCGCAAGGGGACACCAAGCAGAGAACCTCTGACAGCGTCCACTGCTCCTCAAAGGTGCCTAAAAAGTCAGTGGAACTCTGCTTGGAGATATGACGTAACAAGGGCTTGAAAACAGGCCTCACAGAGCACCCTGCTCCATCCAGCTTCCTTCTTCTGGAGTGATGGATGGCCATCTCGGCCAGCACCAGGAGGAAATTGAGGAGGACATCACGCAGCTTTGTTGCCATGGATGAGGCGTGCAGCGTTGAGGAGGCACATGGAGAAGTGCAACCCAAACCTCTTACATAGGTTCTGGAGGAGCTGGAAGAGGGGTTGCAATCTGACACACACTAGGTAGATGTGTGTCCAGGGTGTCCTCACTACAGAAAGGACAGGTGTCATGAGATTGTGAGCTCTGTCAGGCAAATACCCATGCTGATGGATCCTTGGAGGAGCTGTCAACTGCTATCCCTGGCAGTCCATGAACACAGAGTGAGGTACAGGCTGGCCAACCAGGGTTCCTCGCCCTCCTCAGGTGGCAGTAGGCCCATCATTTAGGGTTGGTGTGGGACATGAGGGCAAGGAAGTGGATGGTGTGAAGCATGAGCACGTACAGACGTTTTCTGGGCACAGTGTGGAAATGGACCATCTGGCCCTTGTTCAGCCAATTTAGGGGATTGGGGTGTACAGAGGCTTGTGGGACAGGGGTCCACTGAGTTCTGGAGGGCCAGGGGGAGGAGAGAGGACCTGCTTGAGAAAAGTGAGAGAACCAGGAGGCAAGGATAGCTTCACCTGGAGCACCCGAGGGGGGAAATACAGGTGGGCAGCCTATGCGCTGGCTGAGCATCATAGGGTTCACCTAGTCCCTCCATTTGTTGGCCAGGAGGGCTCCAATTCTGGTGGCACCAGCCAGGACCAAACCTCCGGTGCACCAAGGGGGACTCCACCACCTGCACAAAGAAATGGGGATTGTGTAGCAGGGGTTCCATGAGGAGATCTTCCCACTCAATGGCCACTATGGACCTGGTTGCTGAAACTAGCTTCTAGGTCCTGATAAAAGACAGGTAGCTCAGAGAGGTCTTGCTGGAGACAAAAGAGCTGCTGGTTGTATTGGAGGTGAAGGAGGAAGGCATATATCAGCACACACTGTGCCAGCCTACCTGCACTACCACAGTCGCTGCAGGGTCTGAAGGTGGAAGGCGTGGACCTGGCTATAGTTGCATACCAGGCCCTGTCTGCCCTCCCCCGGAGGGAGGCTTAGGACACCTGCAGAGAGCCAGTGCAACCCTGGCTAGAAAAACTCCAGAATCTTCTGCTGGAGGCTGGCCAGGGTCCCTGGGGGTTGGCTCATGGTGTTGAGCTGGTGCCAGAGCATGGACTGGACTAGCTGGTTGATGACCAACATCAGCTCCAGCACCTGAAGGGAAAGGCACTGGAGCAGCCCTGTCCACCTCCACAACCCATCATACATCCTGGCCTCTAGGTCAATCCAATTCTCCAGCAGGGAGGGACCAATGGCAGTAAAGTGATACCAAGATAGAGCAGTGGACCCCACAGCTGGCACACTATGGGTGGGAGGGAGCCTTCCTGCTACCTATCCCTGACTATCAGACCAGCGCTCGACCCAGTTGACCCAGGCAGAGGAGGCTGCCAAATAAATGGCTTGGCATGCCTCCACCCGTGCTAGGTCTCCTGGGTCCTTAATCACAAGAAATACGTTGTTGGCATATGCCAACAGGCCCACCTGCAAATCCAGCTCCTGAAACACCAACCCAGTCATCCTCTTGCAGGGCAGACGGAGGAATGGTTCAATAGCACTGGTATAGAGCTGGCCGGGCAATGGAGGCAAGCAGGGCCAAGAGGCCGTGGGAGGCAAGAAACAAACAGTGAAGGAAAGGGCCTGGGCACGGAACAAACAGCAAAGGTTGGGGCTTGGGCAACCTAGGGAAGGCAGGCAGGCAAACAGATGGGGAAAGGCAGGGGAGGCAAGTAACAAACAAGGGGGAAGCCCGTAACAAATGGAAAGGGGAATGAACTGCAATGAGAGGGGGACCACACAAGACGGGGGGCTGCAGTGAACTGCAAGGGGAAGGGAACAGAGGAATTGGGGGTGGGGAGCAATAAACTGCAAGTGAGATTGAGGCCTTGTGAGATGGGGGGTGGGGAGGGAACGGGTTTTGCAAACCATGAGAGGGAGGGCTGGTGGGCAGGCAGGAGGAGGAGGCCCCCCAGCCCAATGCAAACTGAGGGGAAGGGAGGTGAGGGGAAGTCCAAGGGGGCATGTGTACCCACATGCACTTGCAAAATTAGGGTCTCTGCTACACAGCAACCGCACCCACAGAGTCACAGGTGTGCAGGGAATGAGACAAGGGAAGAATAGTGTCATGGTTAAATCAGTTGAATGCTGCCCCTGGGAAATGGATTCTATCCCTGCCACTGCTGCAGAGTTCTTATGTGATGCTGATGCTGGCAAGTCACTTAAACCAAACTTTTCACAAGTTGTCACTAATTGTGTGTTCTTAATTTTCTAGTGCCTGACTTGATACCTGATTTGCAAAAGGGTTGAGCACTCACAACTCCAACTGAAGTCAATGGGAGCTGTGCTTTGAACATATGAAGTGCTATATAGTGCTAAGTACAGTACTTTGAAAAATCAGCTCCTAGGAATCTCAAATTGGGCACCCAAAATAAGTGAGCACCTTTGATCTTAATCTCTTTGTGCCTCACTTCCCCATTTGAAAAAGTGGGATAATATGCACTTGTGAGGTTTGTAAAAATGGATGTATTAATAGTTGTGAAGCACTTAGATACTATGGAGGGAAGTGCATAAAAAAAGCCCCAGAGGAAATTTTAAAAATCTGTCTTGTGAGCAGATTTGAATAGTTTGCAGTAAATAAGGCCTGGAGTCACGTATTGAACAATGTGGAGAAAACAAAATATTGAATCAATAAGTGAGCTCTGTGCAATAGCACTGAAATAGGAAGGTTCTTGTTGAAAAAATAGTGATCATGTAACATAATGCATACGTACAAGGGGGCTGAATTAAGGCTGCACAGAGGGAGGGCTGGTGGGTTGCACAAGCAATCTTAATTCTGGTCTTTTCTGACTACAGAGTACGTGACTTTACAATCTTAAGAATGTTTTTTTAGTGTTTTGGGTGTGTTCTTTGTTTTGTTTTTGTAATTACAAACCATTAGTTCTTCTGAACTGGCCTCCTCCTTGCTCATGCACAGAGGAGAGAACAAGAACTGAAACATACTTTCTTTGGCCTTGACTACACTCAGTTACAGCGCAATAAAGCCACCCACAGCGCTGTAGCTCACTCCCCGTCCACACTGGCAAGGCACGTACAGCGCTGTATCTCCACGGCTACAGCGCTGCTTGTACTCCACCTCCCCAAGAGGAATAAAGAGTATTGCGCTGCCGCTGCTGCGCTGCGGCACCAGTGTGGCCACCCAATGCGCTCTGATTGGCCTCCAGAAGTATTCGGCAGTATCCCACTATGCCTGTTCTAGCCACTCTGCTCATCAGTTCGAACTCTATTGCCCTGGCCTCAGGTGACCAACCATCAGACCCGCCCTTTATATTCCCCGGGAATTTTAAAAATCCCCTTCCTGTTTGCTCAGCCAGGTGTGAACTGCTATCAGCGAATCTTTCCAGGTGACCATGCTTCCACGCACCAAACGAGCCCCAGCATGGAGCAAGGGCGAGTTGCTGGACCTCATCAGTGTTTGGGGGGAGGAAGCTGTCCAGTCCCAGGTGCGCTCCAGCCGTAGGAATTACGATAGCTTTGGGCAGATATCAAGGGCCATGATGGAAAGGGGCCATGACCAGGACACACTGCAGTGCAGGATTAATGTGAAGGAGCTGCGGAATGCCTACCACAAAGCCCGCGAGGCAAACGGCCGCTCGGGTGCTCCCCCCGCGACCTACTGATTCTACAAAGAGCTGGACGCGATACGTGGGGGTGACCTCACCTCCACTCCGAGCACCACCATGGACACTTCAGAGCGGGGGGAGGAGGAGGAAAGCGGGAGTGAGGGAGCTGGGGCGGGGGGAGCCACCCCAGAATCCCTGGAGGCATGCAGCCAGGAGCTCTTCTCAAGCCAGGAGGAAGGTAGCCAGTCACAGCAGCCGGTACTTGGTGGAGGACAAACAGAAGAGGGATAGCTCAGTGGTTTGAGCATTGGCCTGCTAAACCCAGGGTTGTGAATTTAATCCTTGAGGGAGCCACTTAGGGATCAGGAGCAAAATCAGTACTTGGTCCTGCTAGTGAAGGCAGGGGGCTGGACTCGATGACCTTTCAAGGTCCCTTCCAGTTCTAGGAGATAGGATATCTCCATTAATTTAATTTAATGTAATTTAAAAAAAAAAGAGCAGGTTCCCAGTAAGTGGCTTTTTGGGGGGGGGGAGGTTTTTTTCGGGAAGGAATTTTTTCGGTGCAGGCTCTTTGGGAGAGGAGGGTTAGGGCTGCATGCATGCCTAGATGCGGAATAGCGCATTGATGTGGTCTATCACATCGCGGTAATTGGCCTCGGTAATCTCTTTGAAAGTCTCATCCAGAACGTGGGCAATGCGCTTGTGCAGGTTTATTGGGAGAGCCACCGTGGTCCTTGTCCCAGTCAGGCTAATGTGTCCGCGCTACTGTGCGCGGGGGACCATTACTGCACACAGGCAAGCTGCATATGGGCCAGGGCGGAAGCCGGATTGCAGTAGAAGACCCTCCCTTGCTTCCCAGGTCACCCTCAGCAGCGAGATATCTTCCAGGATAAACTCCTGTGGAAAATGTTGGGACAGTGTTCAGTGTAGGTGCCCCCTGCAGCTGTTGGCTCTCCCCAAGGAACAGAAACCCAGAGGACAGTACAGCCCTGAAACAATCAGTCCTCCTTACTCACCATTTTGGGGCTCCCGTGGGTTATGTGCGCTCTCTTTGGGATGGGAAAATTATGCTATTGTGTAGAGTGTGTGCCCTCCTTAAGTGCGGGGGAATCATTACTCTGTCTGGTATAAACAATGCTGCCTCTGTTAAGTGTTGCATTTTGCCTTTACAGACACAACCTTGAGATCTCAGCTGTCCGTGTTATCACCGGCTGAGAGACTGCAAAAACTCCGGAAGAAATCGCGAAAAAGCAAAGAAGACATGCTGCACAAAGTGATGCATCAATCTCTTACAGAGAATCGAAAAGCGCAGGAGTGGAGGGAGAGCAAAAGCAGGATCCACAAGGAAAACGCAGTGCACCGGAAGCAAAGCACGGATCGGCTGATAAGCATCATGGAGCGCCAAGCGGACTCGATCCAGGTGCTCATAGCCATGCAGGCAGAGCACTACCGCCCCCCCCCGCAGCCCTTGTCCCAAAACTCTTTCCCTTGTGCCCCCATGTCACCTCCAAACCACTTTCCCCAACATCCGGGTTCTTACTACCACCAGTTGCCTCCAACACCTGTATCTTCACCACCCAGCCCTGAAAACTATGACCCTTACCTTCTGCACTCAACCCCCATCACCATGCAGTATAGCCATCCTGAAGTGCAGCACTCATTGCACAGCACTCCAGCCAAGACATACGCAAATCTATGATTATACCATTCCCCACCCCACCACCTTGCCCTTTCTGATTCCCAAACAGTTGTGTTTCGTTCAATAAATGAATTTTCTTTTCAATAAATGGATTTTTTGGCTTTGAAAACATTCTTTATTATTGCATAAAGTAAAAGATACCTTAAAAGATACCTTAGCCCAGGAAAGAAACAGGCACTGCAAATCAGCTTAGCAAACACAGATTCCTACTGACATTGTAACCACTGCACTTCACTCCCGTGCAGGGCACCAGACATTACTGCTGGTTTTCAGCCTCAAATTGCTCCCTCAAGGCATCCCTAATCCTTGCAGCCCTGTGCTGAGCCCCTCTAATAGCCCTGCTCTCTGGCTGTGCAAATTCAGCCTCCAGGTGTTGAACATCGGAGGTCCATGCCTGACTGAATCTTTCACCCTTCCCTTCACAAATAATATGGAGGGTACAGCACGCGGATATAACCACGGGGATGCTGTTTTCGGCCAAGTCCAGCTTCCCATACAGAGATCGCCAGCGGCCCTTTAAACAGCCAAAAGCACAATCCACAGTCATTCGTCACCGGCTCAGCCTATAGTTGAACCATTCCTTGCTGCTGTCAAGGCTCCTTGTGTAGGGTTTCATGAGCCACGGCATTAACGGGTAAGCGGGGTCTCCAAGGATCACAATGGGCATTTCGACTTCCCCTACTGTGATCTTCCGCTCTGGGAAAAAAGTCCCGGCCTGCAGCTTCCTGAACAGGCCAGTGTTCCGAAAGATGCGTGCATCATGCACTTTCTGGGCCAGCCTGCGTTAATGTCAATGAAACGCCCACGGTGATCCACAAGCACCTGGAGAACCATAGAGAAATACCCCTTTGTGTCCATTTATTCTTTTGCGGAGGGACTGTCCGGTTTGGCCACTGTACATGGCAGAGGGGCATTGCTGGCACATGATGGCATATATAACATTAGTGGATGTGCAGGTGAATGAGCCCTTGATGGTGTGGCTGATGTGGTTGGGTCCTCTGATGGTGTCGCCAGAGTAGATATGGGGACAGAGTAGGCAACGAGGTTTGCTACAGGGATTGGTTTCTGGGTTGGTGTTTCTGTGATGTGGTGTGGTGTTTTTCCCTCCGCAAAAGAATAAATGGACACAAATCGGACATCAGGAATGGTAACATACATAAGCCAGTAAGTGAACACTTCAATCTCCCTGGTCATTCTATTACAGATTTAAAAGTCACTATCATTGAACAAAAAAACTTCAGAAACAGACTTCAAAGAGAAACAGCAGAACTAAAATTCATTTGCAAATTTAACACCATTAATCTGGGCTTGAATAGGGACTGGGAGTGGCTGGCTCATTACAGAAGCAGCTTTTCCTCTCCTGGAATTGACACCTCCTCATCTATTATTGGGAGTGGACTACATCCACCCTGATTAATTGGCCCTGTCAACACTGGTTCTCCACTTGCGAAGAAACTCCCTGCTCGCCATGTGTCAGTATATAATGCCTGCATCTGTAACTTTCACTCTATGCAGCTGAAGAAGTGAGGTTTTTACCCACGAAAGCTTATGCCCAAATAAATCTGTTAGTCTTTAAGGTGCCACCAGACTCCTTGTTGTTTTTGTATTAAAAATCTAGTTGGCCGTGTAGCAGGCAAGCTCCCTGCCTGGCTCGCGAGAAGCGGCAACACGTCCCGTGGGCTCCACATGCTGCCTCCCCCCGAGCGCTGGCTCCACAGCTTCCATTGGCCGGGAACCGCAGGGGCAGCACGGGGAGCCTCCTGGCCGCCTCTCCGACTAGGAGCCAGAGGGACATGCTGCTACTTCCCCGGAGCCGTCTGAGGTCAGCGCTTCTGGAACCTGCATCCCAAGCCCCCAGCCGAGCCCCCTCCTGTACTCTGAACACCCCAGCCCAGAGCCCCCTCCTGCACCTCACACCCCTCATCCCCAGCCCCGCCCCGAGCCCGCACCCCCAGCTGGAGCCCCAACCGCCTGCCCCAGCCCGGTGAGAACGAGCCAGCGAGTGAGGTGAAGAGGGAGGGAGGGAGGGAGGGGGGATGGAGTGAGTGGGGGCCGGGGCCTCGGAGAAGGGGCGGGGCAGGGGTCGGACGGCGGACAGGCCACGGGGCGACACAGGCCTGCTCCTCGCAGGGCCCCCCCCCGCTCCGGCTGTTCCCTCTAGAGCCAATCCCCACTAGACACTCCATCCCAACAGCCAATCCGAGCCCTCCCCAGCTCCTAGCCACGTGGGGCGCGGCCTGTTTCATACTGTATCTAATTCCGAACCCGCCATTGATTTTTAAAATTTCACCCGTCACGAGGCGGCAGGTGTGTTCCGTGCGGGGACAGTCCAACCAGGAAAAGAAGCCGCGGACATCGCGGCCAATCAGCGGGTAGGGCGGGGCAGGCGGGGCGCACCTGGCCGGAATCGTTGCCTGATTGGCGGTTGGTTCGACGAGGTGCAGCCAATGAGGAGCGGGGACAAGCTGGGCGAACCTGGTAGGGGCGGGGCGGGAGCTACTACGCCAACTGCGTATGGGGTGGCGAGCGGGTGGGGCCTTTGCCGGCACCTGTGTTCACCCGTCCGGCGCCTTCCGCTGCTGACCTCGCCGGCTCCCCAACGCCTATGGAGCCTGTGCAGGTGCCCGACGCCGACGCCTTCCGGGCCTTCCGGGCTCAGTGCGAGGCGGAGCGCGGCTGGCAGAGCAGATACAGCCGGGAGGGCGTCGGGGTGTGGGTGCAGCCGCCCCCGCCCGCCGGCCCCGCCGTGCACACGGTCAAGGTGAGCCGGGGGGTGGCAGGGCAGGGCACGGAGTGGGGGGCTGGGAGAGGGCACTTGCGGGAGCCTGGATCTCCCCTGGGAGCGGGGCTCGCTGTGGGAGTTGGATGGCCTCACGCCCAGATCTGGCACCGCAGGCTCCGCTCACCCTGAGTTTGACTATTTGTAGTCCTGGCTCCCTGTCACAAACTGAGGTCCAATGTAGTCTGGGCCTGGACCCTAAGCGGGGGGAGTCGGGGATCGTGTCACGTGGAGACAGAAACTGGGCACCAGAGGAGTTGCTGGGCTCCTGCCCCAGAAGGTGCTTGCCAGTGCTTGTGCCAGGATTAGAGTAACTGATTAACTCTAAAATATGTAGTGGAGCCCATCTGTGCTAATTGTCACCATCTTGTATGGGCTTTGGTGTCCCTTTTCCCTGGTATGCAATTCACACAGCCCTTGTCTTTGCCATGTGACACATCTGTGACCCAGAGGCACTTGTCACTCCAGTATCTGGGTGCCAGGAATCTGATGTGAACTTCCCAAGAAAGTGGCCAGTGAGATGCATTAATTATTCTTCCTATCCAGTTGTCTGCCCTGGTGATAGCGTTCCCCACAGGAGTCTTCTTTGCCCATGTGGTATAGAACAACATAGTGAGTGGTTGTGGAGTTGCACCAGCCTTGAGACTGCAGTCTGAGTTATGCTTTCTCTGTAAATCATTGACTCATATTGACAAACACCACTGTAAGTGGCTGAAGTCTGGTATAGGGTGATGGGATTGGAACTAGAGGTGCAGCTTCTCTGAACCAGTAACAGGAAAGCTATTCTTTCTGGGATCTCCCAGACCTGCTATTTGCCCCTGAATTCTGGTCAACCACAAGCCGTTGAGGGGGCCTACTGTGCATCTCCACGCTGGAGTCATCTGTGTAAGATTGGACACCTCCACTGTCTGCCTGGTTGCTTCTATCTGGAGATTGGAACGTAGTGTCCAGCTCTGACTTGCTCTGCTCACCTTCTCCATTCTTCTGCACCAACGTGTGTGGTGGTACCTTAGTTATGGAAGCCTGTGCCATGTGCTTCTTGTTCATGATTCTGGTTGTTGTGTGGACTGGGATTTGTCTAGTTATGGGATAGGGGTTTTAACACTGATCTGTTTGCGTTTGTCTCTGCTGAATGTTTCAAGGGCAATAAGTATTGTTACTTTGGAATGGATTCTCTGTCCTTATCCCCGTTTTTGATCTTAGGTGAGTTGCTTCCCTCGCTGTTCATCATTTCTCTTCACAGTGGGTAGATATTTGCAAAGTGTTTTGAGTGGAGGGTTCCAGTGATTTGTAAAGGGGTAGTGTTACCCTGTCTGACACATTTCCCCACAAATGGGAGCCCAGCTGAGAATGAGGTGCTCTTCCCTATACATGGATCAAGTCAGCTACTCCAATCGGTAGTATGGGGGCGGGTCCAGCCAGCCAGTGTCCTGACTGTGGTCCTGCTCCTGCCTGCAGTGCTGCATTGACATCCAAGATGTGCCAGCGGAGACGGTGTATGATGTGCTGCATGACATTGAGTATCGCAGGAAGTGGGACATGAACGTCATTGACACACATGACATTGCCCGGCTTGCCACCAATGCTGATGTGGGCTACTACTCCTGTGAGTGATGGCTTGGGGGCTGCTCTGATTCGCTGAGTCCGGTAGGAGGTGTGATCAACCCCAGAGAATTGCAATCCTGAGTTAAACAAGTGTAGGGCCCATCCAGTTTCCTTGAGTAGGAAGGAGCAAAGACTGAACCCATTCTGTATGCCCTGAATAGATACCATCTGGTCAGCAGTAGGGCAAGCTTCCCACACACCAACATGTCTCAGCCCACTGGACTTTCTAACAGGAGAGGGGAGTTCAGTCCCCCGGGTTCATTTCATCCTTTGCATCTCTGTTGAGGCTGCTAACAGAAGGATCAGCTGGGCTCTTAAGAGATGAGGGGAGGCTTTGGTGGCAGGATACAGAGAGATCGCTAACTTCACCTGAGCGGCAAGTGCAGGCAAGGTAGAAACCCCCTAGTGTGACTGCACTTCCTGCAACTCTTATCACTGGTGAGTTGAAGTGACTTTGCTTCCTTCTTGGCTAGGGAAATGTCCAAAGCCCTTAAAGAACAGAGATGTGGTGACACTGCGATCCTGGCAGGTTGTGGATAAATCTTACATGATCATCAACTTCTCTGTCAAACACCCGGTGAGTCAGGGGGTGGGAAGAGTTTAATTACATAGCCCCATGCTCCCACGGGAATCTCAATAGTGCTTGCTCAGATGCCTCCTTGATGAATGACTCCACCCCACAGCTACAGTCATGAGCTGGGTGGAGTTTGTCCGGGTTACAAGTTAAATTAATGGAGATATCCTATCTCCTAGAACTGGAAGGGACCTTGAAAGGTCATCGAGTCCAGCCCCCTGCCTTCACTAGCAGGACCAAGTACTGATTTTGCCCCAGATCCCTAAGTGGCCCCCTCAAGGATTGAACTCACAACCCTGGGTTTAGCAGGCCAATGCTCAAACCACTGAGCTATCCCTCCCGTCCATTAAGGATGCTCTGAGCAGAATGTGACTCTGGCTCTTATTAACCTGAGCTACACTTGTTTGTCTACCACTCCTTACTATGCCTTAGAGTGTATGTAATCCCTGTGTCCCTTTGGATGTGCAGGGACCTTTTATTATTGTGGGATATGTATTGCACAGCTAATGCTTTACAGACCAGGCACCGTGTCTGAGCCTCTAGATTAGTCCCATTGCCCTGTGTGTATAACACCAGGTCTGAGAGAGAGTCCAAGTAAGGTGACAGAGTTTGAGTGTCTGATTTCACCATACAGCAATATCCTCCCCGAAAGGACCTGGTAAGGGCTGTTTCTATCTTGGCGGGATACTTAGTGCAGTCGACTGGACCAAACAGCTGCACCTTGACTTACCTGGCTCAGGTGGACCCCAAAGGTAAGTCTGGCTCTGTATCCCTTGTGGGTGTGCAAGGGGATGAGGCAACTTCAGGTCTAGGTGAACAGAAATTCTACTCCCTTATACAGGGCATAAATTGTATTGCTTTCTTTCCACACATTTCCCTCCTAGGCATCCATCTAGGATCACTTTGCAACGTGCCATGGAAATGATCTTGCAGCTTCGCAATTGTACCTTGGTGAGGGGCTGGAGCATTGCGTGCAGTTGCACCCTGGCATAAATGCAGCATTTTTCTGCCATGGCTCACTAATTATTCTATTTCTCCACCTTTCTTTCTTGTGCATTAGGGAAACTGCCAAAGTGGGTTGTGAATAAAGCTTCCCAGTACCTGGCACCAAGGGTGAGTGAAGGAGCTCCTGAGTAGTGGGTAATAAGGATCAACCATTGTTCATGGTTAGAGGAAAGGGCTGGCAGTTAGTGGAGATCTAACCTGTCCTTAGACTTTCCAGCCCCTCCAACTTCCTGGTACAGGCCCGAGCAGTAGAGAGAATGGGGTATCCTTGGATTTGGTACTAAAATGTGCTGGCCCGGTTAGTCCAACTTCTGACAATGACCAACCTCTGATACATTAGAGAGGTGAAAAACCTGTGCACAATGCTTTGTCTTGGGGTCCCCAGCTTGTGACCACCGGATTCTGCATTCTGAGGTTCAGCATCCTCTGAGCTCTTGGAGTAGTGGGGAAGGCACAGGTCAGGATTGCAGGGCATAACTGTGGGGAACCTATTTGGCATGAGGTGTAGTTGAGACACAAGATTGCAGCATGGGTCAGCATCCTGGGTTCTGTCCCCAGCTCTGTCACTGGACTTGACCAAGGTGTCACATTGACTTTTTGGCTCAGCCTCCATTTCTCCATCTGTAAAATGAGGCTAATAATTGTCTGCCTCCTAGAGGAGAAGCAGCTGAAGCACAATGAGATCCTTAGATCTATTGAAGTTGCTGATTGCTTATCCAAACAAATGGAAAATGCTCCTGTATGGAACTGTACAGTATTAGTCTCTCCATCCATGCACTCAGGTCTCCCCCCTTTACCTGACTCGGGTAACTGCACAGCACCCACCCTTTCCCAAGCATTAAGTACATACGAAAATGCAGGGGGTCTGGTAGTGGTCAGATTCTAGGCTGCTTCCATTTTCTTGGTCCCCTTTTCTGCTTTCTTCAGATGCTGAAGAAGATGCATAAGGCCTGCTTGAAATACCCCTCCTGGAAACAGCAGCACAATGTCAGTGTGAAGCCCTGGCTGTATCCTGAGCAGAACAAACTCCCCTCCATGATGCTGTCAGACCTGGCACTCCAGCATGCTGCCTCTCTGGAGAACATTGATGAGAGCAGCCTGTCGGAGGTGAAGGACGAGAGGGGAGACCACAGTGGCTCTGAGAACTGATGCTGCTTGGTTCTCTTCCAGGAGCAACACTGCACTAGACTCTGTTTGGACTCTTCCTGACTGTTTTACATTAAAGGGGGGAAATGTATTTTTATGCCCAGGGTTTGTAGTTCTTCCTGTCATGAGCCAAGAGACCATGTTTAGGTCTCCAGCATAGAGGGGTGTCCATTCCCATTAAGATGGGAACAGAGGACAGTGGCTGCGTGGGGAGCTTGGAGCACCTGGGGCCCATTGTGCTGAGACAGCTATCGCAGTGAGCAGGATAAATCTTGGGAAATTATCAGTGACCTCTGATAGGATGGTATGAATTTCTTCTCCTTCTGCTCGATGATCCTTTCTGTACTATGACAGGTTTCAGAGTAGCAGCCGTGTTAGTCTGTATCTGCAAAAAGAACAGGAGTACTTGTGGCACCTTAGAGACTAACAAATTTATTTGAGCATAAGCTTTCGTGGGCTACAGCCCACTTCTTCAAATGCATAGAATGGAACATATAGTAAGCTAGCTATATACATATATACACACACACACACACACACACACACACACACACCCCCCCCCCATGAAAAGGTGGAAGTAGCCATACCAACTCTAAGAGGCTAATTAATTAATAGGTCATCTTAATTAATTAGCCTCTTAGAGTAACAAATGCATCTTACCACAACCTTTCGTGGGGTGTGTGTGTGTATGTATACACACACGTGTGTATATATATGTATATAGCTAGCTTACTATATGTTCCATTCTATGCATCTGAAGAAGTGGGCTGTAGCCCACGAAAGCTTATGCTCAAATAAATTTGTTAGTCTCTAAGGTGCCACAAGTACTCCTGTCCTTTCTGTACTGTGACCAAGATCTGTTGCTTCATATGAAGGTAAAGATATCCATAATGCATCTGGCCAACTGTGCTGTGCTGTTGCTCCCAGAAGTGCTAATGCTGCCCCAGTCTGAGAGGTTTTGCCTGTGTATTCTGAGAGCCATTAAGAACTGGATAGCATTAGACCAAGTACCCTCCTACAGAAACGGGCAACAGGAGTGAGTTTGGGATGGATGGACATCCCTACCTCCTGGGGCACTTCTGGGGAGAGAGGATAAACATGTTTCCCTGTTCAGAGTTCATGTGATGCTCCGTCAGAGCTGAGGAATTCAACTCAGTGCAGGAGGGAGAAGTGTGCCCCAGAAAGGCCTTGAAGACTGACCCAATTTTATTGCTGCTGTAACTCGGGATGTCACCCTGTTGCCCTAGGGCTGAACTTGACCCTAGCAAAGCAGGCTTGTATTGAATGGGGTGATGTAATAGGTAGCTGCAGCAGTGAAGCTGGAAAGGGACTGATGCAAATAAGTCTCAGGGGAGCAGATTGGCTTTGTTGTCAAGGTGACAGGAAATGGACTTGGAGTGGTAAGAACTGGGCTGCCAAATGAGTTTAAAAAAAAAATTAATCACAATTAATCATGAGATTAAAAAAATAATCATGATTAATTGCAGTTTTAATAGCATTGTTAAACAATAATAGAATACCTTTTATTTAAATATTTTTGCCAATAGTTTTGGTTTGGTGGGTATTGGAAGAGCACTGTCTTTTTCAGCATAGCACTTTTCAGCCAGCAGCAGCTGTTGTCCGCAGCACTCACTTCTGAGCTGCCAGCAGCAGCAAACAGGTTCCCCCGTTCCCTGGCCTCAGCTCAGTGGTGACTGGCTACATGGGCGAGGGGAGGGGAATACCCCAACATCAGCCTCCACACCCCCACTCTGCACAGGAGGCTGGCTCCCAGTCAGGAGCAGCTTGGCCAGGGGCAGAGAGGTGGGATCCACAGTGGAGGAGGGCGGCAGGAGTTGGGGCACCCTGCCCCAGAGGCATGCAGCAGCACCCCCTGAGCATGGTGCCTTGGGCAGTGGCCCCCTTTGCCCAGCTGATGCCTCCTTACCTGGCCACCACTGACTCCCATCTGCAGAGATGTGTGATTAACGCTCATTTAAAAAGTGTTAATTTTTGAGTTAATCGCATGCATTAACTGAGATTAATTGACAGTTCTAGTAAGAACATAAGAATGGCCATACTGGTCAGACCAGAATCCATCTAGCCCAGTATCCTGTCTTTTGATAGTGGCAGGTTCCAGATGCTTCAGAGGGAGTAAACAGAACAAGGCAGTTTATTGAGTGATCCATCCCGTTGTCTAGTCCCACCTTCTAGCAGTCAGAGGTTTAGGAACATCTAGAGCATGGTAAGGTTGGCTGAGTCCTGGAGCTGAGAGGTGTAAAATGGATGGGAGCTAGTGCTGCACTTGAGGGTCCTGCTCTTAACAAATAGGATGAGCAGCTTGAATGTTCAGTGAGAATTTTTAGGGTTTGTCTCTGTGGGTTTGTGTTTGTAGTCATCTGTGTGCAGGTAAGTTAGGGACAGCCCATGGGCCTCTGGCCATAGGCCCCTCAGTGATACTGATTGGAGTCTCCTGTTAAGACCCTATGCAAATACACTTGTCTGTGCTGAGAGCACTGCTCAACCCTGCCAGGCCTATTTGCTCACTGCACTCTCCATTCCGCAATACATGGTAGGTGTTGGCTCTGAGAGGCTGGGTGTGGAACTGCTCATTGAACTTTCCCCCAGGATGTTTGTCGTCTCAAGCAGGTGACACTGATGAAGCTAGAGAGAAACTAATCTTGACAGTTGTTGGATTTGTGGGGTGTGAGATTGGCTTGTAATGATAACAGACTGTTCCTTCTCCAGGCCAGTGGAACTGTGTGCTATAAAGGCAGCTCAGTATGAGGAAAGGGCCTGTGCCCTGTGCAATACTTTCACCCATCTCTGCTGTGGAAATGCCTTGGGTTCCTTGTCCCCTGGGCATTATTCCTATTGGCAGCAGCTGGCCTGTAGCAGTGAGGCTGCCAGCTCATGTTAGGTTTTGATAGAAGATGGTTACTGAGAACAAGTCATTGTGTTAGTTCTATCCTCAGTTTTCACCTCCTTATTCCCTGGGTTGAGTCCAAAGCACTGGGGGTGGGGAGAAGACTGGCTAACCTGGGCCTGTAGGTGCAAAAGCTGGGCCTAGAGCTGCTTTTTTCCCTGCAGTTTGATCCTTTTGAAGAGACAGTCCCAGTGTTGCTAACAGCAGTGTTTACTAGAACTTCCAGCAGAAGTGAGACAACACCAGCTGCCACAGGGGGGCTAAGTGGCACATCCAACTCCTTGTCAGAGAAAGTCAAACTGACTCAGTGTTTGGCTTGGCTTGCACTGGGTTCCCACCTCTGGAACTGAACCAGTAATCACAATGGTGGGCAATTGTTAGAAAGTGTCCCTATATGTGCCAAGGGTCCCTTCCAGTGCCTGCAGTTGCAGAAGTTAAGGACAGAGTCTTGCGCATAACTTTAGCCTCCAATGCTGATGTCAATTGAGCTGTGCTCACTGTACTTCCTCCATGTGTGGGATGGGTGGGTACAATTCATCAGACCACATTCATTTCCTGGGAGGGAATTAAAACATAGTACAGGAGCCAGACTTCAAAAGTAACTTTATTTTTATTAAGACTTTTAGGTGCCTACAAAGCAATAGAACAAATCCCAGCCCAGGAAGGCAGACCTAGCCCCAGATCCTGTTTGGCAAGAGCAAAGAAGCTTTGAGGATAATGACACCACCCCACTGCTGCGCTTCCTACCAAGAAGTCAGCTGCTAAGAGGAACTGCAATAAGCTTCCCCACATAGGGCATGGTGGGTTCTCTTTTGCTTCATAAACAGCCAACATCCAGTTAATTCAGTAGCAGGTTGTGTGACTTGCTTACATGGATGGAACATGAGGGATGGATGAGTGCAGGTACCTCCCCCTTTACAGCTGGCTGGGACTCTTAATGGGAGAGAATAGTAAAGGGACCAATGGTGTGATAGTGCAGAATGATGGATGTGTCCTCAGTAGATAATGTCCACCGCATCATCAGCAGGAAATGCTTCACAATGAAAGCAGCAGTGCTACACAAGGAGCCTAGCAGAACAGTTGTGTGTGTGTTTGGTGCTAGACTACAGCAAGCATGATTTGGAAACTAGTCCCAAGAATTACTCCACCGTTGGGGGTGTTAAATCATGATGGGATACAAGCATATGCCCTAATCTTAAAATCCAGGAAGATGGCTGGACAGACACACAATACTAAAGTTCACTGAAGTTACCTCCTCTCTCTTCCATGGATCCCAACCAACCCATTGCCCTAGAAAGGAGCAGCTGGGGGTGGGGGAGGATTTCTAGCCATGTCCATAAAAGGGGCTGAACAGTTTGTTCACCTTCTAGAATTTGCGAAGATGGCAGTGTCAGGCTACAGCAAGTAGCCACTGGACAAGAAGAACAAGGCAGAGTCACTCTCCTATGCAGTAACTGCTGTGCTGCCCCCCCTCCCCCCCGTTCTCTTACCACAGAGCACTTATTCCTCTTACCTCCCCAGAGCCCAAGTGCTTCTGTGTTGTGAACAAGGTACAGGGCTTACTTTTAAAGGAAACTCCAGTGGATGGTGAAGAAACTCCAGTGGATGGTGAAGAAACTCCAGTGGATGGTGAATTGTGCAGAGGCACCTACCTAGGCAATGGCAGACAGCAGCTTGGCTGTGCCTAATGCCAGGTTCTGCCAGCTACTTTCTCCCTCAGCAAGCAGTAGCTGCTTCATTAGTGTTGTACAATTTTGCAGTGCATGATGGATAGGGCAAAAGACATTTGAGACCATGTTGGAAAGAAAAAGCCTGCTCTGTGCTTGGCTTAGAATCAGCACCACAGCCTCATCGTCTTGTGCTCTAATTCAGACATGGTGCATGTATACAGACCCACCCTCTTTGGCCTCACACCTCATTGAGATGGGCAAGAACAGCACCCCATAAGGATCTCCTTTAAAAGAAGCAATCACCTACTGGAAAAGACACTCACTCCATGGATACAGGTCTGGCTACAGAAGCCATCCTCCATACCCCACTTCTCCATCAACCTCTGCAGTGCAGTGCCTAAGCCAGAAACTGTAGATTAGAGCCCAGCTCCCTGTCCTGCCACATCCTTGACTCCATGGTGTAAACAGCAGGAATAGGTTGGGTCCATCAGTACAGAGAGCAGAGCTGGGATCTTGTGGGAGCTGAGACCCACAGAGCCAGCAGGATAGTCACACCTCTGCCCGAAGCTGAAACTTGAAGGAAAATCTAGGTTAGTGTCAAATCTCCCCAATGCTGCGGAGGACAGTCTTCCTGCTGTGACCCAATGAATTGCAGGGCAGAGCAGCCATTACTAGGGAGGACCTCATCAGGGACAGTGAACAGTTCTCTCCTTCTGCCTCTGGTAATCTGGAATGGAAAAGCAGGCATTAGTGTGGCCGATAGAGTAGGGGACACAGAGAATGGGCTCAGGTGCTGCTATTTGAATGCAGGCATTGCTCTATATGGAACAATGTCCTGTCAGTAGTAGTGAGGAAATTGCTACTGCTGTAAGGGTGACAAGTCTAAGGTCCAGGATCAGCCTGAATACAAGACTCACAGGACTGCTCTCTAGCAATTGATTTTAATGGCATGTTTGTTGGCAGCTTAGCCACTTCATTCCTAAATTCCTTCAGCACTCGTGAAAGTAGAGCAAAATCTAGGGATTTGGTGCCCTTTGATTTGTCAGCTTGTTCTAGCGCTTCCTTTGACACTCCAGTCCAGACACCTGATCTTAACTAAGGTGAGGCACTATCTCTCACCACTTTCCATCATGAAGACTGATGTAAAGAAATCACTTAGCTTCACTGCAGTATCCTCATCCTCTTTAGCTACCCCTTTTGATTTCCTGATAGACTTGTGGGGTTTAACACTCAGGCATCCTACATCTCAGATTTAAAGGATATCTTTCTGGTTGTGGCCCTGGCTATTTGCTCTGTTTAACTTCCATCCAATTCGACTGCCATAGTTTGCTTCTCTCTGATGGCCTCAGTAGGGTTGGATTTCCATTTTCTGAAGGATACTTGTTTGGCTCCAATAACCTCGAACATGTCATTTGACCACCTGTGTTTTTCTTGTATCTTTGTACCTTGGTTGCTTAGCATGTGGAGTCCTATTGCTCATGTTGATTAGTCTCCTTTTTAAAAAAATCTCCATTCTAAAGAGCCACCACTATGTGGCACCTTTCCTCCCCTGAGAAAGTTTAACACTTGCATCCACTGTTAGTTATTCAAATTATCTACTGAACCAATTCCTGAGTTAAGACTAATTGCTGCTTGTGTGCTCTAGAACTAGCTGTTCCAAGAACCTGTTTAAGCTGGTCAGTTGTTTGTCTAAACCTTGTCTTACTAGGACGTGACCAGTTTATATGCAGGTACTTGATGTCACTCTTACTGTTGTATTTGACTAGTGTAAAATCTTGAGAGATCAAAGCAGCAATTGTTTCTGATCAGCAGCCTGCTACTCTAATCCTATGTTTGACTCTAGATTTTTAGTATTTGTTTAGCTGGAGTCAGCACAGTCTCTTGCTAGGATGCAAGGCATCAGGCTTCACAATCAGGATTTCAGAAGCAGCTGAGTCATGGGAGAGGGAACTAACATGCACTTACTGTAGGGGAAGTAACGCACTCGCATGATGATCTCACGGGCAGTCTTGAGGATCTCGACAGCCTGGAAGCAGCAGCAAGGGAGTCACTAAGTTAACAGATTGGGCTGGCAGAAGTTAGTTCTAAGGAGTCTGCCCCAATGCCACCCCTCAAACCCAGCTGGAGGTTCCAACCCCCAGTACACAACTTGCACTGATTACTGCTGCTGCTCTAAGTGCAATGCTTTAGCATCCAATCAACTTCTGTGGGTCAAGCCTGAACCATAAACACATTAAGGAAGGGATGGGGGCTTCTCCCCTACCCATCCTATAGCAGGCTTGTGATGACCAATTCTGTGCTTTTTCCCTTTTAGGGTTGCTCACTTCTTTAAATCAAGAGTGAGCTCTTAACGAAGAATCTCACAGTAGACAAGGATCATTCTCCTATTTTATAGGTGGGGAGACGGGAGCTGCCCACGGGCACACTGAGTCAGGAATAGAGGTCTAGGAGCATGCCTCCTAGACTTGCTCTAGCTAATGGACAAAGCTGTAAAGTAAATGCCACACTGCAGGTTAGTGCAGGCTGGGGTGATGCTGTGAGGGGGCAGGATCAGCTCTCCTCACTGCACATGCCTCCTGCCTCACTTCCCTTAAACCCCTTTCTCTCTATGTATCTCTAATCGATACAAGCAGTATATGACCCCTTAGCAGCAGCAGGGGGAGCTCTTACCTTGCTGTGCTCAATGTCCTGGAAATCTACATCATTAACTGCCAGGACCTGGTCTCCCTCCTGTAGCCCTGCTCTGTGTGCATCTGAGTCAGGGATCACCTGGAAATGGAAGAGAAGAGATGGTCAAGTCAGTCAAACCAACATATCAGACTATGCAGAGCCACTAGTCCACAGTTCCCTCCCCAAACAGGTCAAGTCAGACCCCCAGAGCTCTGTAGTACCACTCAGCCTCTATATTTCCCCTTTGTGGTGTGCACCTCTGCTCCACTCAAAACAGTAGGGCATGGGGTTTGGGTCAGAACTGAGGTTCATTAGAGCTACAGGGATAAGGGGTTGGAATCAGATGTGCTATGGTCCAAGTTGTCCCCAATTGCTGATCCTTTGGCAGTTGGTAGTTCACAGCAACGGGTGCTAGAGCTCCAGGCAGTGTCTAAATCAGCCCCAAATAAGTAAATTCTGCTGGTTTAGCTTGTCCAAAAAGCACTAGACAGCTAGACAAAGTGGCAGAGAGAATGGCAAAGGGACTGATGTACCTTGGAGATGAAGATCCCCAGCTGGGAGGCCTTTCCTCCTCGAATGTTGAAGCCCAGCTGTGAGAAGAAAATAGGATTAGTAGTTGAGTGGAATGTGAACAACTGCCAGCTACTGGGACTTCTGCTCCAGTGGCAGCAGGGGAAGGCATTCAGAACCTGCAGCTGTTACCCATGGGTTCAGACAACACCCTGAAGCATTCAGGGTCTCTACTGGCACCTCTATGGCAACCCTTGCATCCCCCTGTGAAGCATCATCCCCATTTTACAGCTGGGGAGTAGAGGTCAGTGGCCCAGTTGGGAATTTAACCCCAAGCTTTTCTCAGTCCCAACCCTGTGCTTCAACCACAAGACATCCACTGCCTGGGGGGATAAGTGTCAGCCATCGCCCAAGAACAGGCCAGCAGAACTCTCATACCCTGGCCCCCAATTTCTAGGGGCAATTTCAGTTTATTATCTAGGAAACATTTTAACAAGTGATAAAAGTAGGAGAGGGAGTCACCCTGGTAACAGGAGCCCCATTCCCAGGGGCGGCAGGTTTGTATAATTTTTGGTGATGCCTAAAATGGGTCCAAGTCTCCCCCTGCCCCTGCAACTGCCTAAGGTTCTGGGAGGGAGTTTGGATGCAGGCTCTGGGCTGGGGCCAGGGGTTGGGAGAGGGTGAGGGGTGCGATATGGCTCCTGGGCAGGGGTCTCCTCATGCTGCTGCCTGTAGGCACCACCCCCACAGGTCTCATTGGCCACAGTTCCAATGGCAGAGTTGGGGCAGAGGCAGCGTGCAGAGACACACCCGCACTCCCAGGGGCCGCAGTGATGTGCCAGCTGCTTCCAGGAATGGTGTGCTGCATGGAGTGAGGGCGGGAAGGAAGCCGCTTTAGCCTTGCTGTGCTGCTGGTGGTGGCCCCTGAGGCCCTTTAAAAATCGCTCAGGGGCTGGGAGATGCTCTGGGGGAGGCATGCAGGGATGGCGGGAGAGACCAGCCCCTGAAGGTTGGTGGAGCCGAGCCCCTGTGCTCTGAATATTTCTGTAGCACAGGCACCACAGGCCCATACAACTTACCGCCACTGCCTCCAAAATGTCTCCCTTAGCATGTGCAGAAGGATATCCTTCTCAGAGTGTGGTGCCTCCCACCAACATCTCTCTACATGGACTGGTCTCCAAGCAGGACTTTTCACCTCTCAGTGGAATGAGATTGTTGTACGACAAGGGGCTGGAGAGGTGAGACTGAACTGATCCTTCACTGCCAACAGCTTCTCTAGGAAGCGGTAGATGAAGACAGTATTTGTGTATGACCCATATCTCCCATCCCCTGAGGCCATGGGGCATATTGTGCCTTAGAGCCCTGGAGTGAAGCAAACCTGCCATAGCAGAACAAGAACATACTAAAGCAGCAGACTGCACACATTGATGCCAGGTCTCAACCAGCAGTCAGCCCTACCTGGGCCTGTAGAAAAGGCTAGTGCCATGCCCTCAGAGTTCTCACCTGAGCCCCAGGAGGCTTCTTCAGCACAATAGTGCGAGGCAGGTACTGGGTCAACTCATTATTGTAGTCAGGGTGGCCAATTCTCTGCAAAATGCAACAACTGCTGTAAGAGACCTGAAAGCAGGGAACATAATCCCCTAAAGGAGTTTTCTACACCCCAGACAGGAATTCCATGCTATCACTGCTCAAGATGCACTTTTGATACCTATGGTATGCTGCCAAGTAAAAGTGGTGAGGCTGGTGGCCAGCAGGGATTCCTCAAGTCATTGATATCAAGTGCTTATGTACAGCTATAGGAGATCCATCAAAGCCAGCTGACACTCAGCAAGGCTACATTACAGTGTGATCTCATCCCTATTACCATCACCCTTCCCCTCCTCCCCAAAACATACACCGCCATTTGCTTGTTACCCCCACTTGTGTTATTATGTACACTTTTCCAGGAAAGGTCTGTTTTGTCCTATGTTTTTGAACAGCACCCAACACAATGGAGACCTGACCCTGATAGAGCTTGTGTGCGCTACCACATTACAACTAGTGTGACAGCCTTATTCCATCCAGGACAAACAAGGATCTCTGCTGTCGGATGCAGGCTGTGAGGGGAGGGCAGTGCTAGCCAGAACTCAGCATCACATGTTAAACCACTATAATTCAATATTAAAGGATGTGTTGAATCAGGGGGTTAGACCAGGGGTGGGCAAACTGTGGGCCATTTTAAGCCGGCCCCCTCTGGCCGGGACGCTGGGTCGGGACCAGACCATGCGGCTTGGCCCTACTCCGGTCAGGGCGCAGGGTTGGGGCCGCACCACGTGACTCAGCCCCACTCCGGCGCTCCAGACGGGGCGCAGGGTTGGGGCTGCACCACTCGGTTCCCGGAAGCCGCGGCTTGGTCCTGCTCTGGCTCCTACATGCAGGGGCAGTGCCTGCAGATGGGACAGTGTGCAGAGCCGCCTGGCCACGCCTCTGCGCAGGAGCCGGAGAAGGGACATGGCACTGCTTCCAGGAGCCGCTTGAGGTAAGCGCCACTTGGAGCCTGCACCCCTGATCCCCTCCTGCTCTCCAAACCCCTCGATCCCAGCCCGGAGCACCCTTCTGCACCCTAATCTCCTCATCCCCATCCCCATCCCAGAGCCCACACCCCCAATCAGAGCCCTCACTTCCCCCCCACACCCCAATTTTGTGAGCATGGCCCACCATACAATTTCTATTCCCCAATGTGGCCCTCAGGCCAAAAAGTTTGCCCACCCCTGGGTTAGACCCTGATCCTTCAGGGCTTTGACGGGGCCCTAAGCAGACCACATATCTTCTCAGCCAGTTCCTTATAAAAGGCATCATCTCTATCCCAAAAATTAAGCTTTCTGGTCCACCCAAGAAACCCAAAGACCCCGCTGTCTAACTCAGAGGGCCAGGGCCAAATAAAGTTGTAACCTCAGCATCTCCTTTAATGGGGACAACAAAACTTCACGGGATATGGCACAATTGCTGTAGATCAATGCAGTCTAGATGGGAGACCTGGGAGGACAGTAGGTCACGTGGCTTCTTTTTCCTCTAGAACAGGGGTCCCCAACGCGGTGCCCGAGGGCGCTGGGGCATCTAAGTGCACCCGCGTACTGGCCAGCGGACGAGCATCTGCCGAAATGCCGCTGACAAGCAGCGTCATCCAGAGGTGTCGCCGCCGCCGATTTTCGGTGGCATTTCGGCAGATGCTCCTCCGCCGCCACGGTCCTCCGTGGCTCGTCGTCTGGCCAGATGAAAAAGGTTGGGGACCACTGCTCTAGAACACCTTGGCACAGCATCTCTTCCTGCACTCAGAAATGTTTGGTTCTTAATTGGCCCAGCAGTCAGGAAATGCTTTGGTCAAGTTTGAAAGAAATGGCTATGGGTGGAACAGGTTCCTTGCATTAGTCAAGGAGACTGGGTGTGGTGGCCCCAAGCAAGGCAGAGGACTGCCATTTTTACTCAAGGGATGCTCCTGTGATAGCCCGAGCTAGTCAGAAATCTGAGCAAATCAATGCCAAAAAGCCCCAGCAGCTGCTGTAAATAGGAACTCCATGGTAATAAAGGGGGACTACAACCACTGTATTAAAACAGAAGGGAAGAGGACACCAGGAACACACAGAGGGCAAGTTTCAAAAGATTATTTGGAGAGTTAAAATGTATCCTTTTAAAACAGATTTCTTCTGTCACAAATTAAGCCTGAGATAACTAGCAAAAATAAACTTTATGATCTTGTTTACTTTTTGTGCTTCTTGTTATTTGGATGGAAAGATCAGATTAAGCAGTTTGAGGTTTTAGTGAATTTCACCTTCGAGTTCTGTACTAGGCTCAATACTGTGAACACTGCAAAACAAGATTTAAAACAAAACATGGCTTTCACTAAATATTTTATTTCATGGAAGTTTCTAGCAACATTAAGTTGTGGCTTGTAAGTTCTAGTTTAGCTTTCTGATTTATAGCAGGTGTAGCTCTTATTTAGGCCCCTGTCCAGCAATGAGTATGGGTGGATCTCTGTACTAATATGAACCCCCATTGTTTTTAATTGAGTTCCATGCAGAAGTCCATCTGCGGTTGTAGGATGAGGACCTTGAATTACGTGCTCCTGGGGCAGAGCACTGGTGGTCTTAGCCATCTGTAAGGCAGAGCAGCTGTTGGTGTAAAATGAATTAATATTTAACAAAAATAGTTGATGCTTATGTTAAAAAAGGTTACAGACAATTATAATAGCTATTTTCCATCCAATTTGCCTCTCAGTCTACCCAACCTGACAAAGGGTTAGTAAATGCTTAGCTCATTTCAAGAGAATCACTGGCACCACCTACAGCTGTAAAGGTTTATAAGAGATTTCTGAAGACTCCCCCAGGTTAAGCCAAGGCAGCTCACCCAGAACCGAGCTCTCAGAGGAACCATCATTCCAGCTGTAACGAGTTTCCCCAGGGCCCAGCACCCCAGTTTTCAGAGCGTCGGAAGCCAAGCACTGACCTCGTGGGGAGGGATCCAGGCCGGCGGGTTCTCATAGGCCGGCAGGAAGACGACAGGGTAATCGTCATAGGGGATCCTGCTGTCCATCGCGGGAGCGGCTCTGCGGGGAGAAAGTGCGGCGTTCCGTGAGCGCCTGGACTACTGAACCCCGAGGCCACCCCCACCCTACGGCGCTTCCAGCTGCGGCGGGGCGAGAGCAGGCTCAGCTGATGGGGCCCGTCCCGCCGCACCGCTGGCGGAGAAGCCCCCTCCTACAGCGCCCAGGCCCGTAGCTCCGCCAGAGGGAGCCCACCCCGATAACCTCGCACCGCGCCCACAGCACGATCATGTGACCGAAACCGACCTAGATCATGTGACAAAGCGCGAGTCGATGACGCCATCCCTAGGTGCTGCCCCTGGTTACATGCAGAGTATGTCTCGTCCCGTACGTGGTGACGTATCACGTCGTGGCCCTGCCATTGGCAGGCGGGGCAGGTTTGAATGTTGGCGGTTAAAGCTCCGGGACAAGGAGAAGAACAAGTAAGTGGTGGCCGAAGGTTCAGGCAGGTGACGGTTCTTTCCCGCAGCCCTGGGCTGCTGGCGCCTGTTCGTTGTCACGGGGCCTCCGCGAGGGCAGGTATCTCTTCCCCGGGCGGCCCGGGGGCTCTGCGGGCCGGCCCGGCTTGTTCTCCGGTGGCGGGATCCCAGCTCCCCCGGTTGTTGGCTCGGGGGCCTGGGCTGCCCCCATGGCGTCCCAGTGACCCTCTGAGCGCGGGGCGGGCGGAGCTGGGCAGAGCCTCCCGGTCCAGAGCTCGGCCGTGTCCCCCGCCGGCTTCCCCACGGGGCCCCGCCTCAGCCCCTCGGGGTTAGAGAAACGGGGGTACAGCTAGGAGCAGCGTCCGCCCCCCCGGCTTGGCTGAGCCCCGCCCCCCATGGCAGGAGCGAGTCCGTCTCTCTGCTGCGAGGCCCCTGCCAGCACCACGGCCCGCTCGCCATCTCCTCCCGCCCTTGTTCCCCGCGACACAGCTGGAGGCAGTGGAGCCCTGTGCCCGCCTCCCTGCCTGTCGCTGGTGCTGCCTGAGTCAGCCCAAGCCTGGGCTCTGCTGGCTTCTCTTTATGAATGTTATTACGCTTTCTTCGTGGTCGGTTTGTCACGATTCCTCCCGTGGGAAGCTCTGGGGCAGGCAGAGCCATGACTGCTGATGGTATGGCATGATGATGCTCTTTTCCAGAAGGGGCTCGGTTACTATGGTGACTGGACACAGAAACTGAGGCTCAAGGAAGTGAAGGTTGTACAGCACGTCATCATTTTGGGAATAGGGAGGCGAAAAGCTAGTCATCTCTCTCCAGACCCTCAGGTGACAAAAATGCTTCTTTCCTCCTGTTAAAACTGATTTTTTATCATCTGTACTATTTTTTTCTGAGAAACAATCTCCTTTCCAACTAAATAGCAATCTGCTGCAGACACCTTGTAGCAGGATATTGATGAGAGATTGCAGCAAAACCTACAGCAATCCTTGATCAGAAGTGTAGCCACCACCTGCTGCTGAGGAGAGAGAATGGGGTCTTTACTACTCCACATGTTCCCTAGCCTTAGTGTTTTTGGTCTTCCTTGCTAATGTATAGCTCTTTCTGTTGCTGTTCATCCTTTTCTCATGCATTGTCAGAGTGAAATTATCTGATTCTGATTAGTTTCAAGGCTAGCCCTGAAACTCTAAGCAGTCATAAAACCAATCAGGTTGTCATTAGTTACTCTGGTCCTTGGAAACGGTTTGAGCAGCAGAGGCCTTGGAGGTATGTTTATGTACTTGGGTAGGTGATGCTGCTTCAGGTCACCTACAGCAGGTTTTCTTTACAATTCTGAGGGCTTGCCTACTACAGGTTATATCAGCATTATGCTGACCTCAGCACCGGTGTGGACAGCACAATGTCGGTGGGAGAGCTTCTCACGCCAACATAGCTACTACCTTTCATGGAGGTGGTTTTATTATGCTGATGGGAGAACTCCCTCCTGTCAGCATAGAGTGTCTTCACCAGATGTACTACGCCACTGTAGTGCTTCTAGTGTAAATGAGCCCTAAGTGTCCTAAAATCTAATTAATTTTTTTTTAAGTTAAATGTTAAATTATGCAGAAACTGCTAGCTTAGGGTTTCTCACTTATATGGGTAAATTTTCTTTGTGCAGTGAATGTGATATAATGGAATCATAGACTCTTTCCAACTTGCCAGTGCAGACTGTGTGGAAGCTGAATGTGTCTTAATGCCCAGAGCGGCTGTCAAGCCTGATAAAGGAAATCCAGCTGATGATACTTACAGTGAGACACACTTAATTTTATGTCTTTGGTTTTTTTAGGGAAGCTATTGTAATCTGAAATGGTGAAAGAGGATGAGAAAGTCATTCCTGTGCGTGTGGTACTCCGCTGCCGCCCCTTGGTCCCCAAAGAGATCAGTGAGGGATGCCAGATGTGTCTATCCTTCGTGCCTGAAGAGCAACAGGTAAGTAAATGATGTCTTGACTATGAAGGATCAAAATCTTTCACTTACACTAGAATCACTCCATTGAGTCAGTGGTGTTTCTGTAGACTTGCACCATTGTAAATTAGCTGAATTTAATATCAAGTAAATGAACCCATAAACTGCAATGTATGTGTCACTACTTGCTTTCTCATCTTTCCCACAGGTGATTGTAGGCAATGACAAATCCTTCACATATGATTTTGTGTTTGACCCATCTGCTGAGCAGGAGGAAGTCTTCAATACATCTGTTGCACCTCTGATACGGGGCATCTTCAAAGGTGAGAGCCTGTTGGGTTGTTCATAGTAACTAAGTGAAATCTCTTTTTAAAGATGCTGTCAACTCTATCAATTGGGTTCAGGGTGGCATCACAAAGTCAAGTAAAACAGCAAAAGCAGCCAGGAAAGATCACTTGGTTATCTACTTTGATTCCCCCCGCCCACCATACCTTTCCAAGTAAACAAAATGCTTCTCTGATTAGGAATCAATCCCAGGCTGCAATGGTGAGTGCTAAATCCTGCCTATTTACTGCTAGCGTGATATTCCACTTGGTCACCAAGATGACTTGTGCAGTCTCACTGAGCTTCAAGGAAAGCAAAAATGGACTGACTCACTTAAAACACCATAGAACATAATGTTCTATGTTAAGATCCATTTGACTGCTTGATCTGCAGTCTGACACTTGAATGTTATATACTTCAACTTTGAGATTGGTTACCTAAGATGTTGGTGGGGAGGGGAAGGTTGACAGAGCAATTAAAAATTTTCTGGCATATTTAGTCAGCCATAAAATTAGGTTTAATTAATAAATCTCACCTCATATTTCGTAGTCCAGATAAGGCATCTGGTTCTTTTCAGCTTTTTGTTCTTGATTTAGCAGACTATGAATTGTGCATTTATGCTGTGTAAACTGAGAGGGTGAGTGGCAATGCTTCTCTGAATTGGAGATTCTAGCTTCTGAGGACACTTCACACGGAAGCATATTAGGATACTCCAATCTGATAAGGTCTCTTCTTAGATGATCCCATCCTTCTCCTGATTCCAGGCATTCTCTACTTCTTCAGGGTATAATGCTACTGTCTTGGCGTATGGACAGACAGGCTCTGGAAAAACATATTCTATGGGAGGGACTTACACTGCTGATCAAGAGCATGAACCTACTGTTGGGGTCATTCCTCGTGTTATCAAACTGCTCTTTCAGGAAAAAGAACGGAGGCTGGAATGGGAATTCACCCTGAAAGTCTCTTATTTGGAGGTAAAAGCTATTTACAGTTTCAAAATACCTGGAATTAAAAGCAAACTTTGTAATAGAGTGAGGCTTAAATAGGTCAAATTCTTCAGGCAACAAGGCTTATTAAAATCCAAGCCTTGGGTCACACATTATGTTGGAGGCTTGGCTGGGACTGGAACCAGATTCCAGTAGGCTCCTAGTCTTTTTTTTCTAATCATAAAGCCTCCTTCTTGTGGTTGTTTAAATAGTCTGGTGTTTTGTTTTTCTTTTGTAACACTCCAGTGAGTAGGGTTGTGGCAGCTGAACCAGGAGAGCTGGTATAAAGGGGAATCTAAAGGACTTTAGAAAGGGACCTATAACTTTCCATGAATGAAAGCCTATGTAGCAGATGGGACTGCATCCTTTTGTCCTCAGTGTGCATATCTGGCTGCTAAGTCTAAACTTATGCGTGCTACCTGGGACAAGCTCCTAGAATGTTCTGTTGCAATCTATAATGGGGATAGGACTGCTGCACTTCTTCCTAGAGCAGTGGTTCTCAAACTTATTTGATCAATTGAGCGCCCCCCCCACCCCCTTCTTTGTGTCTGTAGTCGTTTACGCAACGAGTACATATACCATCACACAGCTCTGACGGCAGAGTGGAGAGCAGCAGCGGCTGCTGGCTGGGCACCCAGCTCTGAAGGTAGTGCATGCCAGCAGCACCACAGAAATAAGGGTGGCAATGTGAAAAGTGAGATTTGTCAATATCACTTTTCACAGTAGATTTAGCGCCCCATTGCCACCCTTGCTTCTGCCACTGCAGGGCTGACAACCAGAGCCCGCCACCTCTTGGTGAGGGATTGAGGAGGAGACTAGGGAAGGAGAGCCTGAGCCTGGGTGGCGCAGCTCTGGCTGTCCCCTTTATCCCTGCCTCCCAGGTGTGCTCAGCCCTTTGGCATGAGCCCCAGCCACCCAGGGCTGACAGCCAGAGCTCTTCCCCACCCCCAAAAAAGCACACAGCTCTCTCCTCCCTTGACACATTCCCACGCCTCCCTTGGGAGTCCCACCCCATGGTTCGAGAACCGCTGTCCTAGAGAGATTTGCCTCAAATGAGCAAGGAGCATCTCCAGCATCACACTCTTCTCTTTTGGGAATTGGGGTGCTCAGGCTTGTGGAACTTTTGTCATTGAGGAGACCATGGGGATGGAGAGAGGGGCACATATGTAGAAATAGAATTTAATGATAACACAACTCCAACTCACAGGACTGGGGTCAAGTTAAGTCTGCACGTCTTAGTGAGTAAGAGGTGTGCAATGTCTTGCAAAGTTAGCCTGGTTCAGCCTAACCCTGTATTGTCTCTCATGCTCCGTGCCCACTTCTGCCTGGACCACTTATTCTGAGTTTCTGTTCAAATACCTTCAGATCTACAATGAGGATATTCTAGACCTGCTGTCCCCATCTAGAGAACGATCTCAAATCAGCATACGGGAGGACCCCAAAGAAGGCATAAAGGTGCGTTGTTCCCACAGAGGTGGGCATGTTGGGGGCGGGGGAAGAGGTCAGAGTCCAGTGTTTCAATCAAACCCAGACACGCTTTTACAGTTCATAATCTTGCTGTCTCGGACTCTCTCTTGTGCTTCACTCCAGTCGCTGATACAAAAGCATGCTGACTTCCAGCTCTTTTCTAAATTAAATGTCTGGTGATTCTCAAACCTACTCTGTGGTAACTTCATTAGGATCTAGATTTCAGACCACAGCTAATTAAAGCTCTCAGTGAACTGATAACATTAACTCAAACCCTGATTTTATTTAAAGTAACTAACACATTACTGCAGTTCCCGTAGCCAAACTTCCTTGCTGCATGCCTTCTCCCAAACTTAAAAAGAGGAAAGCTACAGCAAAATGGCCATGGCAGGCACTGGCCATAGATATGAAACTAACCTCTGTCTCGAAGTCCCCCAGAGTAGGCCTGAAGTCCATAGATGGGGTACGGTGTAGGGAAAGCTTGTGCTGCTGTTTCATTCTGCATCTGGTCTATGGATAAATTTAGCTTTTGTCTCCAGGGCTTGTCAGTCATACTTCATTAATATGAAACTCCATTTCCAAATGGTGGGTGGGTTGCTGAGTTCCACGCATCCAAAAACCTTGGCCATATGTAGTATGTGTTCTAGATGGATGCCTGGAATGGAACAATGGTTGTCATATGCAGGTTTGCATGCTGGCACCCTCAGAGGATTTGCTTCTGTATTTTAGATGAGGCATGACTCACGTTAGTGGCAGCATACTGGACTCATAGGTGGAAATTAGATGTGCTTACTTATAAGCTGTTAATGCAGCTCTTAGTTGGCACAAGTTTGGACCTCTTGGTGAGCATTAATCTTTCTGGTAAAGTCTGTTAGACTACAGCAGAGTGCAAATGTGTTTTTCTCCTTACTCTTTTGGTTTGCTAGTTATGGTCACAGTGGCATAGAAGCAGGGACTTGGTCGGAGACCTAAAGTACGCATCTGTGATGTAGTAAATAAAGGCTGAATATTGGGAGGCAGGGGAAGAAAATGAAATCCAATTCTTTATTCTTGGCACAGATTGTAGGATTAACGGAACGGGATGTGGCATGTGCCCAAGATACCATCCTCTGTCTGGAGCAGGGAAACAATTCCAGAACCGTGGCCTCTACAGCTATGAACTCTCAGTCCTCGCGGTCCCATGCAATCTTCACCATTTCAATCGAACAGAGAAAGAAAAGTGACAAGTAAGAAAGCGATAACTCCTTAGGTAACAGTTCTGATTCAACCCTGTCTCTTGTCAATCTGAGATTTCATACTTGCCTATCAAAAGGTAATCTTTTTAACCATTACTGGTTGACTCGCTCTAGAAAAAGCTGCATCGACGATATACAGTCACTGGACTCTCCTAATTTCAAAAGCTAGTGGCAATACTTTGATGTGAAATGCACTCTTAAAACCCATTCGATCAGCTCTGATGTGAAATCCCCTCCATCCAGCTTGTTGTCGCATTCTAACTACACGTTGGCTCAGGAATGTAACTTTTCTGTCTTCTGTAGGAACAGCAGCTTTCGCTGCAAGCTACACCTTGTAGATCTTGCTGGCTCCGAAAGGCAAAAGAAAACCAAGGCTGAGGGAGACCGACTAAAGGAAGGTAAGGAAGCACAGTAACTTCAGACAGCTTCAGTAATGCAAGCTTGTGCTCTTCACATCTGACATTCCTGGAAAGGACAAAATATAGCACACCACTCTGAAATCTTGACCTTAAAGGTGACACACAAAGGGGAAAAATACTTGTTTTTGCTGGGTTTTGAGGTATAAGGAGAGCTTGAAAGGTCTCTAGTAAAACGTTCTGTTTGGCTTTTATGTCAGGAATATATCCTGCTTTGTCTTCTGGACTTTGAGGGCTGAAGGACTAGCTGGATCATGGCTTCCTAAGTGACTGAAACATATGCCATTGAGGGTGAAGCTTTTCGGTCTGATTATCAAACACCGTGTTGTTCGGTTTTTAGCTCAAGTGCATGAAATGCTTTTGAAGAAAAGCTCTCTGAAAGATTCATATACCTTCAGTTTAGGGCTGATCTTCCATTGCAAATCTCCAAGGAATCCAGCAAAAACAAAGACCAAAAAAAAAAATAAAAAAAATTCTCTTTTTATCCACTAGAGCAGTGGTTCTCAAACTTATTTGTGTCTGTAGTTCTTTGGGTACCTGCTCCCTCCCCTTCAGCTACATGTACTACCACTGAGCTCTGAAGGCAGAGTGGAGAGCATGCAGCAGCACAGAAATAAGGGTGGCAATGTAAAAAGTGATATTTGTCAATATAACTTTTCACAGCAGACATAGCACCCCATGGCCACCCTTGCTTCTGCCACCTGACGGCTGATAGCCAGAGCCCTGCTGCCTCCCAGTGACGGACTGGGTGTGGTGGGGGGAAGGAGAGCCCAAGTGCCAAGGCTCCGGCTGTCCTCTTTATCCCCGCTTACCAGGCGTGCAGGCCCTTCTGCCTGAGTCCCGGTCACCTGGGGCTGACAGCCAGAGCTCTTTTTAAAAAAAGAAAAAAAAAATTCCACACATTCCTGAGCCTCCCTTGGGAGGCCTGCCCCATAGTTTGAGAGCTGCTGCATTAGAGGACTCATCCAGTTCTTCCTCTGTAGTCACCTTTTAAAATCAGAACAAGATTCCTAGGGTTGGTGCAGAAGAAGGGGAAACTTGGAGGAACTCATGCTAGCCACTGAAGAGGAGTAGGGCTCTAAGTAGATTTGAAACTTGTATTCGCCTTTGATCATAAGGACGTTCAATGAGATCCAAAGGCAGCCAATTCAAAACTGATACATAGCTTTTCACACAAGGCAGAAGATATTACTGCTACAAGATATTGCTGAGGCCATTAGCTTAGCAGGATTCCAAAAAGCGTTAGACATTTTACTTGGATAACAGAATATCTTGTCAGGTTTCAGAGGGGTAGCCGTGTTAGTCTGTATCAGCAAAAACAATGAGGAGTCCTGGTGGCACCTTAGAGACTAACAAATGTATTTGGGCATAAAGCATACGCCCAAATACATTTGTTAGTCTCTAAGGTGCCACAAGAATATCTTAGCTTTTACTATTATAACTCATCAGAGGGGTAGCCGTGTTAGTCTTTATCTGTAAAAAGCGACAGAGTCCTGTGGCATCTTATAGACAAACACATATTGGAGCATAAGCTTTCGTGGGTGAATACCCACTTCGTCAGACGCATAGTAAAAGCTAAAAATAAACAAGAGCTATGGAAGAAATATAAATCCTCAACTTTGGGGCATAAGACAACCTCTAGTGAGAATTAGGATCAAACTTTCTCTGGAGCAAGTTATTCCATAACTACCCACTGTAGGGTTTCTTCTTCTGAGGCTGCTGCTGGTGGTCACAGTCAGAGATGGGTACTGGATTAGATGAGGCGCGTTGTCAGTTACTACATTCCTGTGTTCAACAGCAAAGTACGGGGAAGGAAAATGTGCCTTGTCTTCCACTCTCGCCATCACACTGTAGCTGATGTCAGCACTGACGTTTCTGTTTCTGGGTGGAATGGATCTAAGATATAAGGGTAGAGGTCCAACATGCTAAAACATCACTGCCTGCTACGCTCTTTATGGACCTTTGACTGTACCAAAATAAGCCATCTGCTGCACTCTGATAATGGAGTAGGAGGTGAGAAGGGCAGATACTGTTCATCCTTGGCTCTGGTTTTTCAAAAAAAATCTAAATCTAGTAGGATGAGACTGATGTTCATTGAGTCAGAAATATAGGGCTGGAAGAGACTTCAGTGAGTCAAGTCCAGCCCCCTGTACTGAGGCAGGACCAACTAAACCAAGACAGGTATTTGTCCAAACTGTTCTTAACCTTCAGTGAGGGGGATTCCACAACTTGCTTTGGAAGCCTATTCTGGAATTTAATTAGCCTTATAGTTAGTTTCCTAACATCTGACCTAAATCTCTCTTGCTGCAGTTTAAGCCCATTATTTTTTGTCCTACCTTAGTGGACATGGAGAACAATTGATCACCATCCACTTTATAACTGTCTTTAATGTATCTGAAGACTACCATCAGGTCCCTCTTAGGTTAAACTGGTTACGTTTAGTCTTGAAAAAGAGAGAACTTTTCTCACAGTCAGATTTCCTAAACCTTATATCATTCTTCTCCCCCCCCACTCTCCCAGGGGACTCTTTCCAGTTTGTCCACATCTTTCATAAAGTTTTGCACCCAGAATTGAACACAGTACTCCAGCTGAAGCCTCACCAGTGCCAAGGAGAGCAGGACAACAACTGCACATGTATTAATAGGTGTGTCATATTAAGACACTTCAGAATTATATTGATCTCTTTTGCAACTGCATCACGTTGCTAGTTCATATTCAATTTGTGATCCCCTAAAACCTTAAGATGCTTCTGCAGTGCTACTGCCTAGCCAGTTATTCCCCCTTTTGTAGCTGTGGATTTCCCCCCCCCCCCCCCTCCTAAGTGCAGTACTTTGCACTTGTCTTTATTGAATTTCATCTTGTTGATTTCAGACCAATTCTCTAATTTGTCATGGCCATTTCAAATTTTAATCCTGTCTTCCAAAGTGCTTGCATCCCTACCAACCTATCATCTGCAAATTTAATAAGCATGATCTCCCCTCTAGTACCCAAGTCGTTAATGAGAATACTGAACAGTACCAGATCCAGGACTGACCCCTGCAGAACCTCACTAGATATACCCTCCCACTGTGATAGCAAATCATTGATAACTACTCTTTGAGTATGGTCTTCCAACCAGCTGTGCACCCATCTTATAGTAATTTCATCTAGACCACATTTCCCCAGTTTGCTTATGAGAGTGTCTTGTGGGACTGTCAAAAAGCCTTATTAAAATAAACATAACATCTACTGCTTCCATTCCCCACAATCCCCTAGGCCATTTACTCTGTCAAAGAAGGAAATTAGGTTGATTTGGCCTGATTTGTTCTTGATAAATCCATGCTGGCTATTCCTTGTAACCCTGTTACCATGTAGATACTTCCAAATTTATTGTTTAATAATATGTTCCAGTATCTTCCCAGGTATCCAATTTAGGCTGACTGGTCTATAATTCCCTAGGTCATCTTTGTTCCCCACTTTAAAGATACGTACTGTGTTTGCCCTTCTTCAGTCCTCTGGGACCTCACCAATCCTCCAAGAATTCCCAAAGATAATTGCTAATGGTTTAGAGATTGTCAGCTAGTTCCTTAAGTACCCTAGGATGAATTTCATTAGGCCTTGCTGACTTGAATACATCTAATTTATCTTAATGTTCTTTAACCCCGTTGTTTCCCTATTTGGGCATATTCAGTTGGAGCAAAGAGCAGGTCTTTAAAGAAGAGTTCCCCAGCCATTCTGACTAGGACAACACCGAAGGTTATTAACCTGCTGTGCTTCATATGACTCCACATAGCACATCTGTTCTGTAGCCATGATCATATCCTTCTTCATTAAACCTCTTATGCAAACCCGTGGGAAGAAGGCATAGGGCTGGATTTCCTTCTGGGAACCTTCAGAGTAGCAGCCGTGTTAGTCTGTATCCGCAAAAAGAACAGGAGTACTTGTGGCACCTTAGAGACTAACAAATTTATTAGAGCATAAGCTTTCGTGGGCTACAACCCACTTCTTCGGATGCATATAGAGTGAAACATATATTGAGGATATATATATACGCACATACAGAGAGCATGAACAGGTGGGAGTTGTCTTACCAACTCTGAGAGGCCAATTAAGTAAGAGGGGGAAAAAAAACTTTTGAAGTGATAATCAAGATAGCTCAGTACAGACAGTTTGATAAGAAGCAAGTGTGAAAATACTTACAAGGGGAGATAGATTCAATGTTTGTAATGGCTCAGCCATTCCCAATCTTTATTTAATCCTGAGTTGATTGTGTCTAGTTTGCATATCAATTCCAACTCAGCAGTCTCTCGTTGGAGTCTGTTTTTGAAGTTTTTCTGTTTTAAGATAGCCACCAGCAGGTCTGTCATAGAATGGCCAGACAGGTTACAGTGTTCTCCCACTGGTTTTTGAGTATTATGATTCCTGATGTCAGATTTGTGTACATTAATTCTTTTGTGTAGAGACTGTCCGGTTTGGCCAATGTACATGGCAGAGGGGCATTGCTGGCACATGATGGCATATATCACATTGGTAGATGTGCAGGTGAACGACCCCCTGATGGTATGGCTGATGTGATTAGGCCCTGTGATGATGTCACTTGAATAGATATGTGGACAGAGTTGGCATCGGGCTTTGTTACAAGGATAGGTTCCTGGGTCAGTGTTTTTGTTCAGTGATGTGTGGTTGCTGGTGAGTATTTGCTTTAGGTTGGGGGGTTGTCTGTAAGCGAGGACAGGTCTGTCTCCCAAGATCTGCGAGAGTAAAGGATCATCTTTCAGGATAGGTTGTAGATCTCTGATGATGCGCTGGAGAGGTTTTAGTTGGGGGCTGAAGGTGACAGCTAGTGGTGTTCTGTTATTTTCTTTGTTGGGCCTGTCTTGTAGGAGGTGACCTTGTCAAAGAAAATAACAGAACACCACTAGCTGTCACCTTCAGCCCCCAACTAAAACCTCAATATATGTTTCACTCTATGTGCATCCGAAGAAGTGGGTTGTAGCCCACGAAAGCTTATGCTCTAATAAATTTGTTAGTCTCTAAGATGCCACAAGTACTCCTGTTCTTTCTTCTGGGAACTGGAGCTTTTCTATGAGGACTAAACCTCTCCATTTTCTACATTTTGTGGCCTTTGTTGGCAAGTATAGGACATAAACAGTAATAAAGCAAATCTCTCTATTTGGTTTAGCTCCTACTCACTTTGGATATTGTTTGTGTGCAGGAATCAACATTAACAGAGGCCTCCTATGCCTGGGGAATGTAATCAGTGCTCTTGGCGATGAAAATAAGAAGGGTGGTTTTGTCCCTTACAGAGACTCCAAGTTAACACGGCTGCTGCAAGGTAAGAGTATAGTTCTGTTCTATAGTTAAAAATAAATATGTAACAAGGGCTGTGTAACCCTCAGGCCAAGTGTTACGTTCCTACTGACCAGATATGAATGTATTATTTGTGCTTTATTCCACAAACCTATGATCCTTAATCCCTCTGTGTTTTTGTTGTCTTATCTTCGACTGCAATTGCTTTGGGGTAGGGGCACAAACAACTCTAACTCTATCCTGCAGTGACACCATAAGGAAAAAACCATGAGAAACTCTAAACTGCCTTTTTAAAATGCATTAATCTGGAGGCACAATCACTAGTATCAACAAATCATAACTGAATGGTTACTGAACCATGTCACTACAGGGCAGAGCTAAGATGCTGTGTCCCTTAACAGTACATTTACACCTTAATTTTTTTTTTTTTTCTTAAATTTAACCTTAACTCTGAATTTTCTGAGTTTATAGTGCTTGTTTTTGTGATAAACACATTACAAGAATGTTGTCATTTACCCTAAATTCCTGATCTGGAATCTTTAGTCTTCATCTTAATGACACTTTAGTCTGGGAATAAAAAGGAAATAGCTTAATTTACTAAATTCGTTTTTCAGTCTTCCTTTTCACAGTACAGTAACTTGCTACATAAAACCATTTTTTCATGGTATTTTATATCTTTCAAAACATGGACTGTAAGGTGCCATAATCTTCTTAGTAAGAAACCCAGTTGAGTGAGCTGAACTTGAGCAGGGCCACTTGTGCCCTTCTCAGGAGACTTATGGCACAAAGCTGGATAATACATACTCTGAGTGCAAAAGTAATAAGCCATGCTGGGCAGCTCATTGCCAGGGGGAGTATATTTGTTCAGATCATCAAATGTTTCCTTAAAGTGAAGAAGAATGAAGTCTGATCTGATGTTTTGGCTGTCCAGAGTATCCATGAAATTTCATCTTTCAGGGGAGCTGATGCCAGCAGAAGTAAGAGTACTTGAAACATTGATATTGGGAACTGTGTAGCTGCTTCACATGAGAATCCCGTCAGGGGTGTGTGATGTCAAACACCGGCATTTGGAATAGAAACAGGAGGCAAAATAGCATATGTGGAAAATGTTGTTTAACTTCTTGGGGGGCGGGGGTGGGGGGAGGAAGAAGGAGGTGGAGGTGACATATTTCTGTGGGGCTCTTACTAGTTGTAACCTGGAAAGTTGCTTTTCTTACCGGTGTTTCTTGTAATGGGAGAAATCAGCTATTGGGTATTACATGAATAGTACGTTGGTCAAGACCTCTTGTCTGTGTTGGCTGTTGTGTTTTATGGGCATGGTGCACTCTTACAGCTCTGGGTTTCCATCACTAACCCGCTTTGCCATTTTCACTGTCTCAATAATGCTCTGTCCCATTCTGTTTCTATTCAGATTCCTTGGGTGGTAACAGCCACACTCTCATGATTGCGTGTGTGAGCCCAGCAGATTCCAACCTAGAAGAAACCTTAAACACTTTGCGCTATGCTGACAGGGCGAGAAAAATAAAAAACAAACCGATAGTCAACATTGATCCTCAGGCAGCTGAGCTAAATCATCTAAAGCAGCAGGTACTAGACACTTCCCTCCTTCAGCTGGAGGCTGGAAAACATGTGTTGTGCATAGCAAAAGTGAGAAAATCCTCATTGCACCAAATTCACGAAAGAGAAATACACTGAACTCACTTAGCTATGGGTCACCTTAAAGAAAATCCTTAAATGTTTCTTTGTCTGTATGGAGTGGCCTCTTCTCTAATGCCACATGCTACTTGAGATTCTCCACTATAAGTATGCTGCAATTGGAACATTTCTTTTCTCCACTGTTAGGTTGGGCCTTCAAGGTCACGCTTCGGTCATGGCCAAGTGTTGGTGTCAACTACAATTTACATTTCACATGAATTGTGCACTGGACACACCATAAGAAATGTCACTCCCACCAAAGTGCAGCCATCTCTGGAGTGAAGTATGGCATCTAGCCAACACTACACAGCTATACTGCCCAAGTTTAGGATAGGAAACGTAGAAGGGTTCATATGCAATCAATTGTATGCAAATCTAGTTAATCAAATTCTAGTTTGCCTAAAACATAAGGATAATGCGTCCCCCTATTGTCCCTACAAAAGTACCAGGAGCTCCTCAATGAAGATGTGCTCATGATACACAAGATAGAGTTTATGTGAAAGGCAACATTGTGCCATCAAATAACATTGGGGCATTGGTTCAGCACTGATGAAGAGGGAAAAACTCCCTCTTCGTCATTAATGTTAATTCCTGCAGCTCCAGCTCTTTCTTAGGCCTGGTCTACACTAACCCCCCAAGTCGAAGTAAGGTACGCAACTTCAGCTACGTGAATAACGTAGCTGAAGTCGACATACCTTACTTCGAACTTACCGCGGTTCAGACGCGGTCCACACGCGGCAGGCAGGCTCCCCCGTCGACTCCGCGGTACTCCTCTCGTTGAGCTGGAGTACCGCAGTCGACGGCGAGCACTTCCTGGTTCGATTTATCGCATCCAGACCAGATGCGATAAATCGAACCAGGAAGTTCGATTTCCAGCCGCCGAACTAGCGGCTAAGTATAGACCAGCCCTTAGAGATCAGCGTGCTCTGGGCTGATTCAAAGTTAGGTAACTTTTTCTGTTTCCTTCTAGGTACAACAGCTGCAGGTCTTGTTGTTGCAGGCCCATGGAGGGACACTCCCGGTGTCTATCAAGTAAGAACTATAGACTAATGCTTAATGTAACTAGAGGCCTTGATTCCCCACATCTCCACCTCCCTGGCTGAGACTAGATCTCGTGCACTGAGGCTCTAGACTGCACTTGGTGCTAAGATAGGAACTAATTTGCCACTCAAGTATCTGTCAAGGCCTCTTTCTCACTCCTTTGTCACGCTCACTAAATCTCATTGCACCAATGTTTCACTTCCACGTGCAGCAATACCCTCTGTAAGAATGCAACAGTCTAGCTGTAGTAGAGGAGGCAGGGGGAGGAACTTGATCAATAATGGTAACATTTTAGTAGTGTAAATATCTGCCTTTCAAGAGGCTGCTAACAAACACTATGAGCAACTGACTTTATTTCCCCTCTAGCTTAAAAACCAAACACTAGCAAATCCAGGGAGGAAATGATGCGTGTATGGGTCTGTTTTAGAGAGTGCATCGACTCCTAAGTGAATGCCATTTCTTGATTTAACACCAGCCACAGTGATGCTACCTAAATAGTATCCACTTGTCTATGTGATACAGTAACTATTTAACTTTTATAGTGCTTGAAGGTCTTAAATTCAGGATTTGGGTTTTTCCAGTTATTTCCTTCTCTTAAACTGATCCAGCCCCTGTTTGTCATTGTTCTGTTGGGAAATGTGCAGAGAACTTAAATCTCACTCCAAAACTTTACTAAAGTTGCAGTTGAGCTGTAGTTGGCCTTAAAACTTCCCTGAGCAGGCATCTTACCCTGCTTTTTAAATTGAAGGGTAGCATTTTACTGACCATGTATTTCTCAGACATATTGGATAAAATCCCTTGTACTTCCTCCTTCCTACAGGACACTTCTGCCATATAGTTTCTCAATCCATCACCCAAACTGTAAATTAAAAGCAAGCAAAGATTACTTTTCCATCTTCCTAGACTGTAAGCTTCTCAGTACAGGAGTTTTATCTCTCTTCAATTTTCTGTCACAGTTCAGGGTGACTCCACCTGCATCTCAGCAAGGATGCCTACCCTCAGGCTTCCAGCTCCCCAGCTGTTGCCTCTCTCAGGCAGAGATGTGTGTCTCTCACCCTTCTGACCAGGGTATTTCCAGGTTGTACAGTTTCCTGCCTTCATTGTGTATTTCCCAGCAAAGACAGTCTGCTTAAACAGACCTACTTGCTTTCTCTTGAGAGTCTGATACCAGAATGATTGCCACAGATATGTGACTACACGATTCTTTTTAAGCAAGCCTACTTTATTCTTAAGATTAAAAAGCATTAGGGAGAGAACCTATTTAAAAACAAAAGAACCTACAACATATGCTAGTAGGGGGTTTGGTAAGCTTAAGGTCATGCCTACATTACAAACTTATGTTGACTCAAGTCATGTTGGCACACAGCTGCTGCAGTTATTACATTGCTTGTGTGCATGCATACTTGGCTCCTTGTGTCAATGGTGTGCATAAGCACACCTGGTAAGTGTACTGATGCAGAGTGCAGTGCTCTATGGGTAGGTATCCTGTTGTACAACTTGCCACCGTTCAGCGCACTGTCTTTTGGGAAGATGCATGATGGGTCCGAAACAAGTCACACAGGAGTGACTGGGAGCATGGCGTCAACGTACCAGTTTGCAACTGTCTGCATCCCATACTTTTTGTGACTTTTGTCAAAAACCTGTGACCCTCCTTGCTGTCCGCCATCTCTGACAGAAGCATGGAGCCTGCACAGCTCAGCACTATTGTCACAAGTGTTGCGAGAACAGGGTATGTGATCCTGGAGTATTTGCAGAGCCACAAGAAAAACTGAATGAGAGGGAACGTGACATTTCCTTGGAGGACAGATTGCTGTGGAACATAGTGAGAACCAATTCAAGGTTCTCCCCTTGCTCATGAAGTCATACACCGGCCATCTCGACAGCACCAAGGAATGAATAATCTACCAGCCCAGCAGGTGCAGAATAGCAATTGAATGGGCTTTTGGTCGTTTGAAGGGTCATTGGCATTGTTTACTCATAAGATTGGACCTCAGTGAGGAAAAAATCCCAATAATTAGAGCTGCCTGCTGTGTCCTGCATAATATGTGAAGCAAAGTTGGAAAAGTTTCTGCTATGGTGGAGCGAAGAGGTGGAGCAGCTGTCTGCTGAATTTGAGCAACCAGATATATGGGCTATTAGAAGAGCTCAGTGCGACGCTATATGACTCAGAGGTTTTGAAGACTGTTTTTAACAGAGAGCCAGAGTAGGGTATGGTGGTGTGGGCTGTCCCTGTTCTTTTGTGCTCTGGTAAGAATCATGTGGTGGTTGCTGTACATGTAGGAATATAACCTTGTCAATGCACCTATTAATTTTGTTTGTGAATGATCCTATGAGTTGTGTAACAAAAACAAATACATTAAAAACTTAATAAATTAAGAGAACAGAACTTCTGAAGGGGAAAGGCCATTCATGTCCATTTTGGCTACATATGTACAGCGACCCGTGAAAGTCTCACAGTTGGTGAATGTGAAGCTGTGATTGTCATTAATGTTCCCTGGGGTGGAACGGAAGGAGTAGTGCAGCAACCCCTGATGCCAGGTGGAATGTTGAGGGGGTGCATATTGAGTTCTCAATGGGCTGCAGAGGGAGAGGAGCATAGGATTGTTGAACATGCATGTTCAGCAGTGTGCAGCACCTGTGTTCTGCTGCCTGAGAAGCCCTAGTATGTCCTGATGCATCTCCCTCTCCTTTTCCTGCTGGGACTCCTGGGCCTTTCTCCTCTCCGCTCTTTCCTTCTCCAGAATGTCCACAACGTTCATCCTCCAGGCTCTGTGCTCAGTCTGATGCAGCACTAGTTTGCAGGATCTCATTGAACATGTCTGCCCGAGTCCAGTTCTTTTTCCTCCTTATCTGGCTCAGGTGTGGAGCAGGAGACTTTGAAGGCCACAATGGCAGCAGCTGAAGATACAAACAGAGGTACCATTATCAGCATGTTCGCTACAGAAAGCAAAACTTAAAATGTTGATCTCGCTCCCCTAAAGTTATAAGCACTACATTCTCACTTTTGCTTGGGATTGCTTGTGAATGGTGCCAGTCACATCACCAGCCATGGTCAGTATGGCCTGCTGGAGGATGTGGAAATGAGGAGGGAATTGCTCTGTTGCATGATTCTAGTAGCATAGGGCAATAGCACTGAATACTGGCACCATTTTCCATAGATGGTGACTTTTTAGCTAGCATCTCACTGCTGAGGGTAACAAAGGCAGAGAACACAGCTGCTACTCATGTCCTGAAGCTGCCCAGACCCACATGCTGCTAGCCGGTGTACTGCAATAGTGTCTGCTAAGTTATCGCTGAGTGGCATGGGAAAGTGTCCTATTGCAGAGGAAGAAATAAGGCAGCTCTCCCTAGAAATCTTTGGCAGAGTACTCCCATGAAAGTTCCATCATAAGCTCTCAGGAGGATTCAAGGACCATCCCTATGTACATACATAAACTGCTCTGCATGCCCACACAAAATCCTGGAGGGGAATGAAAAGCAGATAGCAACTCTACCTCTTTTTTTTGGTTGTACCACTACCTATTCTACTATGAATAAATTAAGACTGTGTCCTGCTACTTTGAGGGTGCCAGCCTTGTAATGGAAAATAATGGTTCCTTCCCCTGTATCAGGCTTGCCTATGTTGGACTGTGGTGGAATCAAAACAAAAAACCCAGGTCCTGGCTTGCTGCGCAGCTGGGTTCCTTGGTCGCCTGTCCCCCATACTCCTCTTCATCCATCACATCCTCACTGTTCATGGCAGGGACCTGTGACTTGGGCCCCTCAGAGGTATCCCCGGTGCTGTGGGGATTGGTGGTGGTGTCTCCATCAATATGGCATGCAGCTTTTCAGAAAAGCAGCAGGTCTGTGGCTTGGCACCAGATTGATCATTGGCCTCCCTGGCCTTCTGGTATGCCTGCCACTGCTTCTTGGCTTCTCACACATCACTGCTGCTGGTTCCTGTCATATCTGTTCTCCTGCATCCCCTGAGTAATCTGCTCATAGATGTCAAAATTTTTACGACTGGTCCATAAACTGTGCCTGCACAGCCTCTTCTTCCCGCAGGCCTAGGATATCCAATATCTCCTGTCTACTCCAGGCATGAGTGCATCTGGAGCAGGTAGCCGACATGGTCAGCTGGAGAGTTGCTCTCAACAATGGAGAGCTGCTAGGTGTGATCGCCAAGCCCGGCAGTCAGGAAAAGGAATTTCAAAAATTTGCAGGGCTTTAAAGGGGATTGGGGACTTTCGGATCTCTGACTCCTGGGCAGTGGAGTTCACGATGGTGACTAAAGAAGTCAGCGTGGAGCATTGTGGGACAGCTGCTAGAGGACATTTAGTGTCGACATAAATAATGCAGTGTCTACACTTGCACTGTGTTGATCTAAGCACATTGATTGTCGCTCTATGCTTGTCAGGGAGCTGGTGTGACTATGTTGGCCTATCGGGTTTCTTACAGTGGTGGGAGACCGATTTTAAGTGTAGGCACATGCACAACTAGGTTGACATAAACTGCTTTGCGTCAACCAAACTGTGTTGTGTAGACTAGGCCTAACGTGTATTTTGGCAAGAAGAGTCTTTCAACGCACCCCCCCCTCCCCCCCGGGGGCTTCCTTATAGTTGCCAGTTCATAACTGCTTTAACTGAGAACAAGTACCCTCATGACATGTTTAGGCCACCCTTTATAATAATCCAGGAGTTTTTGAGCTGGAGTTTACGGAAGCAGGTAATTAGAATACAATGGGTGTCTGTGTGTCTCTCTCTCCCCCCAAAGCGTGTCTTCAAAGGTTGGATCTAGAGGGGTAGAACTTGCATTCCCTCCACCTCAAGGTACATCCTAAGGAAATCTATTTCAAACATATTGTTCCAAAAAGACCTTTGAACTTCCTCATACCTTCCAAAGATTGCAGTAATATTTGTCTTCCTGCTAAAGAAGTTCCATAAAATCTCACAATAATACATAAACACTTCCATTTCCTATACAATGTATCCCACAGGTATTAACCCCAATTCAATAAGGTTTAACTTAATTCAATAAATTTCATTCAGGATATTGTCAGTCTGTGACAGTAAACACCTCATTGGCATTAAAATAATAAATGCTTGTCTTAATTAGTATGAAGCCATCAGAGAATCTGCAGTCCCTCATGGAGAAGAACCAGTCCCTGATAGAGGAAAATGAAAAGTTGAGCCGAGGTCTGAGTGAGGCAGCTGGTCAGACAGCCCAGATGTTGGAGAGAATCATCCTGGTAAGGCTAAAATTCTATGTGAAGAGCTTTTAGCTACACATTACTGTTTCCTAACTGTTGGAAGCTGACCACTAACAGTGTTCTAATGCTATTCAGGAGCATCTGACTCTGGAGGACTAAAGCTGAATTTGAAGGGAACAAAACAGTAGCAATATGATGTTAGGCTACAGAATGCATCTGGTTCTGAAGCCTGCAGGTTTTGACTCATATGTACTAGAATTAGAATACTCTACTTTGAAAATGCATCACTCACAGGAATATAACACTGAATACCAACTTTTCCATCTCCCAAGTGCTCCCATCAGTCACTGTGGCTCTGTATGTCTTGACCATTTGGAGGCCATTTGCCCGCAGCGGTTGTACTGCCAAACTTTGCGATTCCAGGGTTAAATAAGTCAAAATGTGTCTTGTATGCGAACTTCTCCCAAAACCTTCTAAGACCTGCTCTTTTGTGGGCTTTGGAGAAAAGTCCAAACTTACTTTCATTTAAAGGGAGCTAACCTTCCCCGATCGTGCATAAACCCGTATCGAATCACCGTGCAAGTCACCTTAACAGCAGAATGACGAAGCAGCTATTCCTACAAAGAAGATAGCTGTTTCTTGCTTCTCCTTCTATAATTCAGTATCTAATTGACTTTTCTTTTCTTAGACAGAACAAGAAAATGATAAGATGAATGCCAAACTTGAGGAACTCCGGCAGCATGCTGCGTAAGTCCCATCCAGTTTCATGTGCTGCAGAAGTGCCCTGCAACACTGCTCATTTCATTTATTGGCTCTGCATTTGTTATTCCAAAGTCCATCTGTATGCAGGGAGGGTGAACAGTATGTTAGCAATACCCTATCTACTGAGGGTCAGACATGCAATTGCCAAGCAAAACCAGTGGACTCAGTTGCATGTCTGAATTTTTCAGGTGCAAACTTGATCTGCAGAAGCTGGTAGAGACTCTGGAGGATCAGGAGCTCAAAGAGAACATAGAAGTGGTTCGTAATCTGCAGCAAGTGATAGTCCAGTTGCAGGTAAGAACTGACCTAGAAAATGGGAAGATCCCTGTGCCAAATGAGCTTCCTACTGAGAGGAACCCAGTGGTATGGTGCCAGTCTGCTAGGTAGTTGTTTCTTTATAGCCCTGCTAAATAAGCCCTCTGCACAGGTGTGTGGCTGTTAAATGGCTTTTGGCAAGTTACTTTAATATAGACTTACTGTTGAAACTTCAAAGCCACAAAATGACCATTTTATGCTCAGATAGCTGCTCCCTCCAGATTAAATGAGTATCCTCAGAAAAATGCTGTGAAGTGAGACTATTGCACAGATTTACAGTCTAAAGACTGGGTAACGCAGGGCGCAAAAACAACTCTTGTAAGTTCAGGGCTTTAGCGTCTATATTTCTATTAAATGGTCGTATTGGAGGGAATTGTTTGAAAATTTCCATGTCTAATATATGACTCGTCTATATTCCCCTTCCTAGATGTCCCTCAAAGCTCCAACCACCCCATAAGGAACTGGCTGCCAATTCTGTGTAGTTCAGGAAATGTCTGATAGGGAGTAACTTTGCCTAGTCAATTGAGACTCAGTTCAGAAGAGGCATTCACTGCTGCTGTTAAAATGGGATGCCAGTGGCCTCCTCTTCCCAGAGAGGGGAGTTTTTTCAGATCAGAGGACAGAGTCTAGAGAAGCCTTTGCTGCTCTAAATGGACAGCAAGGAGCCCTTGTTAACTGCACTTCTTCTCACTGCTGTACATTAAAGTGCTCTGTTTGCCCTACACAGGATGAAAGTGCTGCCTGTGTGGCAGCATCCATGGAAGCTGTTGCTGAGATGGCAAACTCTGAGCAAGAATCTGACGCTGTAAGTAGTGGGGGGGGTCTGATATACTGCAGATTTTGACTATGTAAATATTCTCATTCACTCAGTAATTGTATCTTTCCCGTTCCCTAATCCCATGTATTTGGCACTTAGTTACTTCTTACCATCCATCCTTCCTCCTTTACTGTACCCTTTCCTATTTTTTTATTTTCTCCTTCTTAAAATTATGAAGTTATGTAAAAAAATTTTTTAAACATTTTCTAGTAATACTGCTGCTTACTTCAGTAGTATTCAACTGTTCTGCTATGTTCAAACTGCCAGTGCAAGCACTGAAGATCCCCTTGGAATTGGCTTCTTTTGGCTAATAATTGTGACTATATTCCAGCAAGCAGAAACCAGCCAGGACAGCAAGAGATCCCCAGATGCTTTCACCACTCAGCATGCCCTCCGCCAGGCAGAGATGTCCAAAGCACTGATAGAATTAAATAAAGCCCTGGCTCTAAAAGAGGCCTTGGCCAAGAAAATGACCCAGAATGACAGCCAGCTGGAGCCCATTCAGTCCCAATACCAGGTAAACGCTCCTTTCCAGGAAGGCCCATGGAAATATCTGTCCAGTGTTGTCCTCTTCTTCACCCCATATGTGTGGGTTTTGTAACGCTAGTGGGAGAAGGGATTCATCAGGACATGAGCATTCCCTTGGTGGCTCTCCTAGTAAGAACTCCATATTGCCTAGAGGTGTGGTATGAGAGGGCCGAGTTCTGTGACAGAGGCATCTCTGGAATGGTAGTCATCTAGCTGTAGGTGCCCACAGGAGGCAGAACTATGGTGCCTAAATGTCTGCACCTGGTTCTACTAAGCAGACAGTCCTTGCTTCTTCTGATCGGGACATTGGCCACTGACTGTTCCATGTAATCCTAGTCTTCCAACTCACTCCTCAGAATTGCACTTCTGCTGTGGCACTGCTTAGCCTCCATGGAACTCAGCCACTGCTGCCATTGAACTGGCTTCCTCTCTCCTATAAGTGCTGGAATCCATCATTTTTGAACCCACCTGACTTATTGATCAAAACATGACTGCCAGACTAAAAGGCTAACTGCAGGTGTATATTGATCTGGCTCCTACAGCTGCTGCATGGGGTGGTCTTCTGATCCCTCTGACAACAGTGCAGTTGTCCAACCTATTGAAAGGAAACATGGCTCCCCAAGGCCTTATCTAGCCTTGTCCCTAGCCGTTGGGATTTCAAGACTTGTAACCTGAAGCTCTCTGCTCCTGTCTCCTTTCTAGACTAATATCAAGGGCCTGGAGTCAGAGGTGAGCAGCCTGCAAAAAGAGAAGGAAGAGCTGATCCTTGCACTTCACACTGCAAAGAAGGATGTTAACCAAGCAAAGTAAGGCTGGCTAGAAAGGCCAAGTAGATTGGTTCCAGTAGATGCTCATTTCTCTAATCAGTGGCACTTGGCCTGGCAAGTAAAGCCCTGCTGGCAATTGCTGCACGTACTGAATACTGGAATAAAACATCAAATCCTAAATTCCAAACTGTTGCAATGAATGGGCTTGTCTGCTCCATGACTAATGTCCCAGGTGATAAATCTGCTAGCTCAGCACACTTCAAGTGCTGGGTGTAGTTTTTATCACCACACTGCACAATGAACCAACCTAGGGAATTGCATTCATACCCCTGCCAGATAATGAGGGCTCTGGGGAATCTCTTGTCCAACCTTAACTACTTCATTGAGACAATGAGTATGTTTTGAGGCTGTGGAAGGGTTCATGTTTGGCACTAGGAAGGGGCCTACTGTATGTAGGGTAAAAACCTGAGACTGGCATAAAGTATGAGGGGGAAATATCCTCAACTCTGAATGAGTAAATTTTCAGTTTCTCTTGTACAGAATCTATTCTGACTTAGTGCATCCTGTTAGGAGTTGAGATGAGGAAGGGGAGGCCCTTGAGACTGAACGCCCAGAACAGGGAGCCAAAGAATCATTCTTAGCCCTGCTACAGACTCTGATCTTAGGTAGTTCTCTCCCTTTTCAGTGACTCAGTTTCCAATCAATAAAACAAGAATAATGCATACTTGATTTAATTTGTTGGGAAGGACTTGTCAGACTTATCTATCTTTAAAGCGCTTTGCCGTCTGCTGATTAAAGAGGCTAGTGATAAGAATAGAATTAGAGTATACTCCTGTTTTTCCAAATGGCTTGGAACAACAAGCTGAAACTTTTGGATAACCAGGCATTTAGATAAACAGAAGTACTATTTTGATCTGGGTTCTAGCTTTGGGCTGGGAGGCAAAGGTCTGGATACAGTGGGAGTTGCAGGCTGAAGTCACTCTGGGGAGCTGCTTTACCCAATTGGCTACTGTTGCCATTCTTGGCTATGAGCCAATGAGCTCTGTGTGTCAGCCTCTCCTGCACAAGTTACCTGCCCTGGGCTATGGCCGGACACAGCCCCTCAGTGATGATTCCAGTGTCAGTGAAATTCCTGCATTAATGATCACTGGGAGGGGTCGTGTCCTGGGCTGCAGGGCTCCATGATGGGAGAGGAGGGCTAACTAGAGATGCTGCTATGGCTATAACTAGTTACAGGCTTCACTTTTGAACTGGGTACAATGCTGCAGCCATGGAACCAGATTGTGAGTGGATCTATTGTTGCACTGGTATAGCATGAATTGTACTCCTTGCTGAATATTACTTAGCATTAAGAGGTTAATTGAGAAGTTATTAGTGGGCTACCTGGGGGATGCACTGTGGATTCAGATAACCGAAAATTCTAGTTAACTGGGACTGTACTGCATTATAGTTCCAGGCTCTACTGGTATGTCTACACTGCCAAAAAAAAAACAAAAAAATCCACCCCTGCAGCAGAGAGACTCAGAGCCTGGATCCAATGAATCGGGCTTGCACTATGAAGCTAAAATTAGCAGTGAAGACATTTGGGCTTGGACTGGAGCCCAGGCTTTGAAAACTGGTGAAGAAGGAGGGTCTCGAAGCCTAGGCTCCCGGGCTCTGGGACTAGCTGCTGTCCGTCTCTCTTGGGGAGTTTTAAGTTATGTTTGCACTGCAGTCGGCTCTTATTCACCTGAAGGGAACTGATCTCAAAGCTGAGATGTTCTTAGCTTGCCCAGGATCAACCATTCTACTTACACCCTGGGAAATAGATTTCTAGTGTGCATCTCCCTTCCAACCTTCCCTTTGGATTGAATGAGTTGCTGAGAAGCACAACTGGAGTTTCTAAACTCTCCTTTATACAGTGGTCAGGCAATGGGGTGAGTGAGGGACAGCAATTCTGGGTCTGTTTTCACAGTAAGGAGAAGGGGAGTCTGTTCCTGGAGAACAGCACTACTAGGCATATATTTATAGGGTGATTCTTTGCAGGCTGAGTGAACGACGCAGGAAAAGACTCCAGGAGTTGGAAGGGCAAATGAATGAGCTAAAGAAGAAATTGAATGAACAGTCAAAACTCTTGAAGTTGAAAGAATCTACAGAGCGCACAGTCTCCAAACTGAACCAGGAGATTCGGGTAACTAACACTGCCATATGCAGCCTCTGAGCTCCATCTAATGGAGCAACTTCCAGCCAGAAGACAGTGAAAGCTTCCATTTTATTGGGCTGGCATCACTTTGTATTGCAAGACTCATGTAATTGTAGTTCTGTGACTAGTGCTGCTAATGATGGAGTGGATAGGAGGCTCTTATGGTATAAGCATAAGGCTGGGAGTCAAATCTGGCTATACTACTCATTCAGTCCAAGCCTTGGGCAAGTCACTTGACTTTGTTGTAACTTAGTTTCTATGTCTGTAAAATTGAGATGGTTCCCTACACTTTTAAGTGGGGGTTAACAGGATGAAATCATTAGTCTCAAGCACTGACATCCTCAAAAGGCTGATGCTGCGGGTAGGCAAAGTTTTCGTAATATGTCCTCTTGTCAAGAGTACTTGAAAAAACTATGCGAAGTGTAAGTATTGGAGTAACTTTCTCCTGCAGGAAATGAAAAATCAGCGGGTACAGCTGATGCGCCAAATGAAAGAGGATGCGGAGAAATTTAGACAGTGGAAGCAGCAGAAGGACAAGGAAGTGATCCAGCTGAAAGAACGAGTAAGTGAGCCATTAATCACCTGGACAGTCACTGCTGGCCATGAGTTAACTTACCTAAGGGGTTGGCTCGACTTGCAAATAAACATCTGAAAACATAACATCTCTACAGTGCCTTGAAAATAACAAACCAATAGGTCAAAAAGCCTCTTGTTCCATATATACCTGAGTGGCAGGCTGCCACCTTTCACCAGTTATATGTGTCAAGGGAAGATTGACGATTTGCTTATGTCTGAGGTTCCTTGATCTGCCAGCAGAGTGATCACAACTCAGATCTAAATCAGAAGTAAAAAATAACACCGCGTTAGTACCTAGGGGTATCTTTACCACAAAATAGAAGTAGTTGGCATCTGCCCTTTCAAGGGCATATTGAGAATATACCACATGAGCAAATAGTTAAAGCTGTTACTATTACAGTAGTTAATGTAATCAAATCAGGTTGTGGCATTCAGGTCTAATGGGGCTTCTGTGCCTCTTGAGTCTTCATGTGTCCTTGTCTCAAGGTGTTGTGAGCAGAACAGTTCTAGCCCCAAAGGATGTAGGAGACCATATTCTAGAGCAGGGTTAGGCAACCTATGGCACGGGTGCCAAAGGCAGCATGTGAGCTGATTTTCAGTGGCACTCACACTGCCCGGGTCCTGGCCACTGGTCCGGGGGGCTCTGCATTTTAATTTAATTTTAAATGAAGCTTCTTAAACGTTTTAAAAACCTTGTTTACTTTACATACAACAATAGTTTAGTTATATATTAAAGACTTATAGAAAGAGACCTTCTGAAAACATTAAAATGTATTACTGGCACGAGAAACCTTAAATTAGCGTGAATAAATGAAGACTCGGCACATCACTTCTGAAAGGTTGCCGACCCCTGTTCTAGAGCAACAAGGGCCACTTGAATTTTGTCAGCTTAAGCTTACAGTGATCAGTGTTGGTCATAGAGCACATAGGATGTCTGTTTCATGCTCCCCCTGGACTAAACAAGTGCACTGTAAAATATGTCTTTATATGACTTGCAACTTTTTGACCTGCCTAGTTTCTTTCTCTTCAGGATCGCAAGAGGCAGTATGAGCTGCTTAAGCTAGAACGAGACTTCAAGAATCAGGCCAATATCCTCAGACGCAAAACAGAAGAGGTAAGGAGCGAACATCTGCTCAGGACTCCTGATCAATCCCCCAAGGTCTGGAAGACATGACTGGAGTTTTGGCAGGGGACAGATCGAACTCTTGATATTCAGGGGAACAGTTTGGGGGTTTGGAGATGAATTGAAGATGTCAGTTCAGAGGGGGTGCTTTGTGACTTTTTTCTCTCCCCCTTGAAAAATTTTGGGACTCTGCCTCTTAATTCTCACTGTCTCCTTCCCAAACCCAGTAACTCTTGATTGCACTGCCTGCCCTAGATTCTACCACCTGTTCCAACAATGATGGATAAGCACACTAGCTGGATCTGCTAAAATGATCACCAATGAGATCACTAATGTTTAAAGTGTTGACATTAGGCTTCAGACTTCTCATTGGCATGAGTGGGTGCAGTTAACACTGTGCAGAGCTTGTCTCAGGCTGTTTGCAGGCAGGAGAAGACAGCACTGCATCAGTTTACTCTGGGTCCACTTCTTGAAGGTTTTCTTCAACCATAAGGTCTAGAAGCAGAAATGCTTTGACACAAAAATGCTTTTAAAATGAGAGCTTCAGTTCTGGTACACAACTGCAGTGGGTGTATTCTGGAGACAACTTGGCTGCAGAATCACAGGAAATAATGTACCCAGCATATAGACTCAATAGTAAAAGTGCATTCTAGAGGTGAACCAAGAGGCTTGTAATATGGCTAAGACCCTAGTTAAGGGGTATGCTCCTCCAGAGGCTATTGACATCAATAATTCCAAAAGCAGATCAGGCAGCTGTTTCCTTCATGCTTAATACTGCCCTGTGTGCAGTGACATCCCATCTGTATCTGCTCTACAAGTGCTCAGTGAAGGAAGAATGGATTCTTATAAATGTAGATATACTACTCCACAGCTAAAGCTAAAAGCAGCAGTGTTTTTGGTTAGCATGTCATCGTGCAGATGCTTCCTGACTGGCTTTCAGCAGCATGGAGTCCTGCACCGAGAGCTGTGAATCACATTAAGCTAAGCAGCCCAATAGTTTCTACTATGCTAGGGATTCAGGGAGGGGAAATGATTGTATGTGTGGTGGGGTTTTTGCAGGCAGCAGCTGCTAACAAGCGCCTGAAAGATGCTCTACAGAAACAGCGTGAAGTAGTGGATAAACGGAAAGAGAGCCAAAACCGAGGAATGGAAGGCGCTGCTGCTCGAGTAAAAGTGGGTATCAGTATAGTGGTGCACTGCCTGATGCACCCCTTTGAATAATGAGCTAGCACAAAGGTTGCCTGACTAGCTCACTGATGGAGGCTGGGTTAGATGGGTGGAAAACAGAGAAGGGCCATGGAATTTCCTGTCCTGTATAGGAGTAAATAAGGGCAACATAGTTTATTTGCCCCTAGATATGGAGGAGAGTTCAGAGGAGGCAGTGGGTGACCGAAGTCCCACTGTTGCGATGTCCAGTAGAGTTTATTACAGGGGTGGGCAAACTTTTTGGCCCGAGGGCCACATCTGGATATAGAAAGTGTATTGTGGGCCATGAATGCTAACGAAATTGGGGTTGAGGTGCGGGAGGGGGTGAGGGCTCTGGCTGGGAGTATGGGCTCCAGGGTGGGACCATAAATAAGGAGTTACGGGTGTGGGAGGGGGCTCTAGGCTGCGGCGGAGGGGGTGCAAGGTGGGGTGAGGGCTCTGGCTGGGGGTGCAGGCTCTGGGGTGGGGCTAGCTATGAGGGGCTTGGGGTGTAGGCAGGTGCTCCAGGCTGGGACCAAGGGGTTCGGAGAGAGGGGGATCAGGGCTGGGGCAGGGGGTTGGGGCGTGGGGTGGTGGTGCTTACCTCAAGCAGCTCTCGGAAGCAGCAGCATGTCCCCCCTCCAGCTCCTACACGGAGGTGTGACCAGGCAGCTCTGCTGCACACTGCCCTGTCTACAGGTGCCACCCCTGCCGCTCCCAATGGCCGTGGTTCCCGGCCAATGGGAGCTGCAGTGGCGGCGCTTGGGGCGGGGGCAGCATGTGGAGCGGAGCCCCCTGACTGCCTCTATGCATAGGAGATAGAGGGGGCACATACCGTTGCTTCCGGGAGCTGCACGGAGTGGCCCCTGACCCCGCTCCCCAGTGGGACCTCAAGGGCCAGATTAAAACAGCTGATGGGCCAGATGCGGGCCATAGTTTGCCCACTCCTGGTTTATTATCTCTGTCCTGTCTTTCTCCAGAGCTGGCTTGCAAATGAAGTGGAGGTTCTGGTTAGTACTGAAGAGGCCCGGCGCCACCTCTCTGACCTTCTGGAGGATAGAAAGATCTTGGCCCAGGAACTCCTGCAGCTTAGAGAAAAGGGGGAAGCTGGGGAGACTCCACCTCTAAAACTTCGGGTGAGTGACACACAGGGAGTCATAGCTGAGAGCTACACTCACTCTCTGTCCCCTTATTGCTACACTGGTTCTCTCCTATTTGGGTCTGTGAAGTCCTATGACGAGTAGATTAATGTTTCCACAGCCCCCCTGGCTGATGAAAGGAATAGCAATGAAGAGGTGATTGGAGCACAAGAGGTAGCGGGGATCTGGTTCTTCATGGTTCT
>NW_020664482.1:25372518-25438734 GCF_002925995.2 Terrapene triunguis
CACGGGAGGGTTTATGGGCCTGAGCTCCAAGCTCTCAGAGTCAGTCACTGATCCACTATTTTACTGATTTATGGTTTTGCTGTTTCACTGTGTTATTCTTGTATTTCTCCCCCCCATTCTCCCTAGTTTTTCTGTACCTTTTATCCCTAATACACTTACCTTTATTTGCACCATATTATCTTGTCTTTTCTTTATTTTATTATATTTTATGGGTAGCTAAATCCACCGGTGACAGACACGGAAGGGAGCCGAGTCTGCAGCTTCTGAGAAAAGGGGCTTTCCCTGTTATATCTTCCCTCTACCATCTCTCTAGTATTTCCTTTGAAGCGTTACCTTCTTCCCCTTGAGGTAACAGGCTCATGTCCCTATTCAGGACATCTGCAGGGCTGCTACGTGGTCCTCTGTCCACACTTTTTCATCGCACTATGCGATCGTCTCCCAAGCAAGGGATGACGCCTGGTTTGGTAGGGCGGTGCTCCGCCTGGGTAACCGTTAACACTTATCATTTTGAACTCCTACCCACCTCTGTCAGGTATAGCTTGGAGTCACCTACTGTGGAATAAACAGGAGCAATCACTCGAAGAAGAAAGGACAGTTACCTGTTCCATAACTGGCGTTCTTCGAGATGTGTTGCTCCTGTCTATTCCACATCCCACCCTCCTTCCCCTCTGTCGGAGTTGTCTGGCAAGAAGGAACTGAGGGTGGAGGAAGCATGCAGCCCCCTTTATGGCGCGATATGTCGGCGCCACTCCAGGGGTCACAGCGGTGCTCCCCCACTACGGATGCTGCTAAGGGAAAAAACTTCCGGCACCGGTGCACGTGGCAAGCACGCACGAAGGTAACTGTCCTTTATCCTGGGGGGGAGAATATATCTCAAAGGCATAAGGTTGTAAAAAAGGGGATGGCTGTTAACTTCATGAGCCAAAACCCTTCTTCTCCAGGTAGTTCTGCTGTGGTAATTTCACTTCTCATGTTTGTTCAGAGGAGTGAAGTTCTGGAACAGCTTTCCCAGGGCAGGAGTGAGGGCAAAAAAAAACTAACTGGCTTCAAGTCTGAGCTTGATAAATTGTTTTTGGGTGGTGTGTTTTGTTTGTTTATTTTTTATGGAGGGGATGGTATATTAGGACTGCCTATGTGGCATGTGACTATCAGTGACAGCCAATAGCAAAAAATCCCCAACTGCTGGATATGGGCCACTAGCTGGGGAGGGCTCTGAGTTACTAACAGAATTATTTCCCCAGGTATCTGCACAAACTGCAAGTCACATCTTTATACATTTTGAAATGCTCAGGGTCTTCCTTAAGTGGGGAAATCCTTGACATTTCATCACTACTCTTTTTCCACTTTGGAACTCCTCCTTAGGTTGATATGTGAATTTTCAGCTGACTGTACAGTTATTAAAACTGCACTCCAGAAGCTACTTTCTAGGGGTGATTAGCTTACAGCACTGACTTGTAGAATGCTAGGTAGTTACTGCTGCAACAGGGTCAGGATCTGACAGAACATTAAATAAAGCAATTTGAATGATCTTCGAGCATTTCCTCGTGCTGCATGTTGCAGGTATGCTACTGGCTACTACTACTGAAAGTGGTCAAAGTGGCTTCTTGCATGAGCACTGTTAAGTAGATGCACAAGATAGCTATTATTAATTGCTCCTAGGCTGAGACTCTCCACTTGATATGGTGTGCCTTGCTCCAAACTAGACAGTGTATTAGGAAAAACATCCCTCCTATTGAGAATCAGCCAAAAAATACACAACTGAAGATGCAGAATAAGTTTCTTTATGTAGTTTATTGGACTGGCACTGTCAACTATTTCAGCTCTCACAAGTTATTGCTTGCAGAGTTGCATTTTCTTTCAAGCCACGATCACTCCAATAACTAAGCTACCAGAAATCTATTTTGTAAAAGCCCAAATGCTTAGCCATTTTGAAAACAGGGCCTAGTCACCTTTAGCTAAAAGGCTCAGTCCAATGACTGTCATATGTCCTACCACAGTATTGCTATATTAATTCTCACCGCCTCCAGTGGTACCCAAACAGTATGAGTTGCACATTCACTGTCTTTAAACAAATCTACTCTACTAACTTTAGCTTAAGAGTAACAAGGTGCATGACCAACTTCTGCTGGTGAGAGAAAAGAAGAGCTCTGTGTAGCTCAAAAGCTTGTCTCTCCATCAACAGCAGTTGGTCTAATACAAGCTATTACCTCGGTTATCCTGAGAACCAATACAGCTACACCCCTGCACATAGCTTAAGAGTAAGCAGTTGCACAGTAACAAAGGTTGGACCATATTCCAGGAAAAAGGGGATCATTTGTTTGAAATACTACCTCCTCTTTGCATAAAATAGTACGATCCAACAGTTTTTCAATGGCTATAGTGAATATTTTTCAAAGAAAGTTAATACTGACATGACACTTAATAAAACTATTTGCTCATCTGTTTTAAAGCAGAGGCTAAATTTGTTAGTCTGTCTCTTATCCCTATGTACATTAGGATCCTGTGAACAGCAGTGAAGTAGGTAGTTAAAAATCAAAGCCACTGACATTATGTACTTCCCTCCTCCCCCTTTTCATCCCCTGCCCATGATGTTCTAAATTCTTTGTAGCAACTCAGCCTAGGGATCACTGCAGACAAGCTTAATAGGCAGCTGCAGTTGAATGAGAGGATATATAAAAAACAAATATGCAATAAGGTAAATTATGGTATTCCAGATTTGGGGTGGCATGAAAACACTTCATCTAAAGAGAGAGATTATTTACTTTAAAAGGAGACATATTAGGAGTAGCAGCTCAGGAGCAGAAAAAGAATGTTCTCAAGAAGTAAACCAAGACTTTTTCTGGTTATTTAAAAATTGACACTCACTTCAAACCTAGTTTAAAAAAAAAAAAAAAAGTCCTTTCAAATTCTACACCTACCTCTGATTCCTTTTAAAAAATTCTCTTAAGAGACAGTATAGTAAGAAAAGCATCTGGCAGAAACTGCACTCTGCAAAGCTTCAAGCATTTCTATTTGAATTACAAGAGAGACAGTCAAGAGGAGATGGAACAATGTACATAACTATGGTACAAGACAGAAACCCTGAATAATAATGAACATCATGGTGAGTGAGCACCAAAAGAGATTTTGAATCACAGACAAGGTTAAAAAACATCTTTTATTGCAGCATCGTTCTCCTAGCAATATCATTCTTCTCCTGATTCCATTAACTCTGAATATTTACACATTTTCTGTCACAATTTGTGAACAACATTTTGGCAAGTTCCAACTCGGCATCAGACTCAATATGAATCACACCTCTGAAAAAGTATGGAGACTGGACTGAATCCCTTTACAAATTATCATAATCGTCATCATCTTCATGCTTCCTTTTCAATGGATTTGCCTCACTGGCTGCATTCTGTGATATCATATTTGTAGTAATCAGAATGTTTTTTGATCCAATTAATGAAGGATTAATCAGAACATTCTGAACTGTAGGTGTAGTAGGCGTTGCTGCATTTAAAAGGAAAAGAAAATAAAGTGTTTATTAGCTGCCAGTGTCACTATACAATTTCAGGTCCTGTATAGAAAGAGCATTTAGTGTTTCAAGCTAATAAAAATATAGTTTCCAATTATAGGACATGTAATGTCCCAAAGTAGAAAGTTGTGCTGCATGCTAATATTCCTGTTTATTTTCAATAATGTTCACTGGAGTATCCATCACATAATTGTGGATTTGTCACAAAGCTTAAATGAAAATTTGCTATATTGTTTCCTTCAGGTTTTGTTAGTATTAGTACTCTGGTTGCTTGTTTTTAAACAGGCTTAGTCCTTAAAGGAAGTTTTTGCTGTTTATGTTTGTTGAAGTAGGATCTATGACAATTTTACTGATAAAGAGATAATTAAGAGAATTTGTAATGGTTTAGTAGCAGAAAGTGAATCAATAGTCAAGTAAGACTAACAATGGCTTTGGTACATTTGTACTGGTTATGTTAAGACTAAAGAATTGAAGACCAAAATGAAGTTGAAAAGGCAAGCTTAATTCTGGCATTTCATGCCTTCTGAGTGCTTGACTTTTCAAGTGTGTGTGTGTGTGTGTGTGTGCGCGCGCGCGCCTAGGTTTTTAAAAGAGCAAATGGAAGAAAAAAATTCCATCATGTGGCATCACATTAACCACAGGGGTCATTAATAGGGTTAGAACCTCTAGATCCACCATGCAGATCTCTTGCACCTCAATAAAAGAAAACGAAAAGATGTGGTCTTTTTAAGAAGTGGTGTAGGTCTCAAGACATCAGTGTTTTGTAATTTATGTTATACCTGATTTGACTGTTGTCTGAGAGGATGGGATTTGTACAGTAAACCTTTGACCTGTCAGCGATACCGGAGTGCCAACTTTTGTTGAAACAGCTACTGTTTGTGCTGAAGGAGTTCCTGAAATACACAATGATTTCATTAGAGGACTCAGTGCAGGTAAATATACAACTCTTTATATTACATAAAATGTCTTCAAAAACTGAACTTGTTATTTTCATATAGAAAAGAGATAATAACTAATAAATAATATCAATATACATTGATATTTCATAGCTAGGTTTGATCTAGATCCTAATGATGGCCAGATATGCAGAGTAAGCTGTGTGCAGCAGCATGCATACATTTGTCTATGAACACTAACAGTGAAACTCTCAGCTGGCCACAACACATGCACTCACAGAGATAGACATGCAGTTACATGTATATAAATGCACATGCCCAACTTAAATTCTGGTTCAAAATAGCTCAGTCAGTAAAAAATCTGTTTCAATCTATAGTTCAGGGTGTAAGTCCTCCTCAGAATGTAGTTTGCATTTTTAAAAAAGTCATTCAACTAGTTCATTTTTCTCTCCTGAAAAAGTTTCCATTTTATAGAACAGGTCAGAAATACAAGAATGGTATCATCATCCTAGATACTAAATAAAAATGGTCTAGCTTTGGTAATTTAGAGAGAAACTTATTTTCATTTAACTTCCATTGCACTTTTCTAAAAACCCATTAGGTTGTTAGGATATCAAAGTTCATTGAAATGGTGAGTTGGATGTTATCTATTGTTCCTTAAAAACATACTCCAAGATGGTTTTTAACATGTAAGAATATTCTTCAAAATTCAGAACTGTTCCATAGGTTTCGAGTTTTTTCTAAGCAAGGTCAACATGGCAAACCATAACTGAGCTCTCTCTTACCTAACGTAGGCGTGCTAGGTCTACTACTTACAGTACCAACACTTAGTCGGGGTACTGTTATTCTTCCCGCAGAGGAAGTGACCTGTAGAGAGAGAATATATGCATTCAGATTAGAACCACCATTTCAGTGTTAAGAATCATTGATTATTTCTATGATCGCATATGTACGCTCTGCAACATGGAAGAGTAACAAAATATGAACACGTGATCATGCACAGCCTATTGCAATGCAACACTTATGTCACAGAATTTACCCACTGGGACAGAGTTTCTCAAACTCCTCACACTGTGAGCTACATCCCAGCAGAAATGCCTTGTGGAACCACTAATCCACCATGCTTATGCACAAAGTACAAAATCCCTGCCTTTTCAAAAACTTAAGCTGTTTGAGTTATACACGTGTAAAAGAAATTACATTAAATATTTAATTTTAAACACACCATTTACAGACTAAGGCCTTCTAAACTTTGTTTTGGCTCAGGATGAAATTTGTTACCTGCGTAGCGTTTACAAGGGAAGTGTTGCTACAGTTATAGCAGTGTTTTAATATTGTGGTAGCACTAACCAATTTTAATATTGTTGTTACAGATACTAACCAATCATTTATACTGAAACTGCATGGCTAGTTTTGAGTAATACAATAATTTTCAGTACTATTCACTGTATACGTGACCACAAATACTACTATTACATTAATAAGAAGCAATACAATTTATTTTGATTTGCTTTTTCAGTATACTAAGCCCTTGCTCTGGCCTATGCAAAAAGAATCTAACCAAAGGAGAAGTCTTCACTTTAGCAATTTGTTTATCCAGGAAAGCTTTGTTCAGATTCTGTGTCTGATTTTCTGCCTTTTACCCAATATTCCAGCTGAGCTGACTGAATGGTCCAGCAGGATACACCTAACCTGAAATCCTTTGTGCTAACCATTAAACAACACAGCTTCTTTTACACACAATATTAAAAGGTAACTGGTGGAAAGAATATCTGCCAGAATTAATTTCAATATACTTTAGCACCCAGAGATCTCTACTAGTATGTGCACCTATGTTCGTACCTTGAGAAAAACTGAATAATTTGAGCATCACGTTTAATAAAATGTCATTATCAAACAAAAATCCCATTTGGCTCATAAAACTCTTACCTTTTTTTGCAAGGACTTAAGTCTGTAATTTGGAGCTGTTAAACAGTATCTATCAGGTGGCAGTCTGGGTCCAGAATACGGCTTTATCAATGGCAGTGGGGTCTGATTCTTTTGTCTTGCAATATCTAGTAAAAACTAGGGGGAGGAAAGGGGAAATAGTTTTCAATACCCACGTTCTTTTGTTATGTTACGATTCTCTGAATAAGCTTTACTTACATCTCTTGGGGGAGGAGAGGTAAATGACTGGTCTGTTCGACACTGGATTGCTAGTCTCACATCATCTGCATCAACACTGGACTTCTTAGCATGACTTGAGTAAATTTTTGCATCTTCCAATATAGTAGTCACATACCCTTTGAAGAACAAAACAGAATATCTCCCCCTGAACATGTCTAAAACAATAGCAACCTCTTTTCACAAAAATTTAGTAAAAGTTCATGTACTCTACATGTTTTCCAGAAGCTATGCAAGAAAATTATTTCCTGACACACATTCCATGAAACAAAAGATCAATCTATCTCGTCACAATCAACAATACATTTATTAAGTGTGACAAAAATAAATCCTTAAATACCATCTAGTTTTATTTAGTTCCTCTTTTCCTTCAAAACATTTTTTTAAAACAATTGTGCTTACTGAAAATCTAATAGCAATGACTTGTGCAAGACAGTACATGGTTTTTCTACCAAACATTTGTTTATGTACATGAAGCCTAGCATGCAATATAGCTCCCACTTGTGCCACAGTCCAGGGCATCTCATCAGCAACATCTGCAAATTGTGCCAAATAATGTGGTGGGTTTTTAATATAATTTTTTTTTTAAAATGGCAATGCACTCATTTTTACTTTTGTTCTCATGCTAAGATTGGAGCCAAAAATTCCACAGGTGAAACTGTACAGCAGCAACACACTGCACCACAAATCTTCTAAACATCCAATTTTTTTTTTCTGTGACATATGTTGGAGAGTTAGGAACACGGAAACTGCCACAGTGGATCAGACCAGCCGTCCACCTAGCCCAGTATTGTGTCTACAAGTGTCCAGAACCAGATGTTTCAGACAATGACATAAAATCATCCTGATTGGGGGGAGGGATAGCTCAGTGGTTTGAGCATTGGTCTGCTAAACCCAGGGTTGTGAGTTCAATCCTTGAGGAGGCCACTTAGGAATCTGGGGCAAAATCAGTACTTGGTCCTGCTAGTGAAGGCAGGGGGCTGGACTCGATGACCTTTCAGGGTCCCTTCCAGTTCTGAGAGATAGGTATATCTCCATTAAAAAAAACCAAAAAAATATCTCTGCTAATCAGAAATTGGTTTAAACCCTGAAACACAAGGTTTACTATTGTTTCCTAAAGTTTTGTCGTCATTACTGATAACTCTGGATATTCTTTCTATCCCTATAAATATCCAATCACCTTCTGAATCTTGATAAGTTCTTGACCACAATGATCTCCCATGGCAATTAATTCTACAACTTAATTAAAAGTCATGTGCAAACATCTTTTCTTTTATTGGTTTTCAACTTTCCACTTTTTAATTTATCATAGAATATCAGGTTTGGAAGGGACCTTAGGAGGTCATCTAGTCCAACCCCCTGCTCAAAACAGGACCAATCCCAGACAGATTTTTACCCCAGTTCCCTAAATGGCCCCCTCAAGGATTGAACTCACAACCCTGGGTTTAGCAGGTCAATGCAATTTAACTGAACATCCACTTATTCTCCTATGCTAAGACACACAGGCAGGCACTCCTGAACTTCCTTCTCTGTACCATTCATTACTGTACATACTTAAACAGTCCCTCTTATTGGTCTCGTTTTCCCAGGCCTTTGATCATCCTAACTGACTTTCTCCGAAGCCCCTCCACTTCTGCAATAGCCTGTGTGAGAGAGGTGCCCAGTACCGCCTAGGGGAGGTCACACCTGGAAAGGCAGCACAGCATGTTCTGTATTTAGCACGTTGACAACTTACTGTATGCAAATTCCAACATCTGATTGATAACCCGGGGTTCATACTCCGTGATCCCCATGTCCTTCAGGATCTGGGCCATAACCTGCATTTGGGAAGAGAAACACAGCGTGAGTCTGTTACCGAAATATCGGGTCCACCTAGCTGAGAGCCAATAACAGCCAGACAGGGATAAGGAAGAGTTGCTTTATTTTGCAGAAGAAAGGAGAGCTTTGCACCTTGGTACAAAAACTTTGTTTTACACACATTTTACAGATTTTTTTATACACATTCAGACAAAGGCCCTTGCCGTGTTAACACTTGATTGGTGGTTGTTAGACCCGTGCTTTTGCTATTTGGTCAGTGAAAACCAGCTTGGGACCAGCTCTAACTACCTTAAGGCCTTGAAAGGGAAGACAGTTGAAAAGTTCAGGCTACTGTGTACTTGAAGTGTCTGCTTTCCCCTAATGGCCACTGGTTGACATAAAGGCTGCTCTGTTAAGGGGGGTCACTAGTAACTTTTACAGTCCCCTCTTCGGGCCTGACAAATTCAAAAATTGTCAGGCTCGTTATGCAATTTGCAATTAAGCTGGAGGGACAGATACTGGGTTTTTTTTATGGACAGCAGAGCTTTTGATTATAGCATTACACAGGCATTTGGCACATTGTATTATTATCCAGATAACACATAGAAAGAAAAGAAAGAAAAGAATGTATTTAACAATTGTTCGAAAGAGCCCCGTAAACCATGACCCAAGTTATGGAAGGAGGTCCTCAAAACTAAAGATGTGATTAAGAGATACAGCACGGAAAACAACAGCAGCATTTTTAATGGCTTGTAAATTTTGCTTAATTACGCTGGAATGATTAACATAGAAACAACCTTTTTTTTGATGCGAGCACAAGTCCCCCCCCCCAATTGGTTTATATGCTTGGCAGGAGCATTGAGGACGTTTGCACTTCCACCCAGAAAGTTTCCAAATATGTTTTCATGGCCACAGATCAGCTACTACTCCTGATGTGTTTGTAAGGGCAGTGGGCCAAGCCCAACCATGCTCGATTCCACTGCAATGCCTCCCAGCCTTAGTGATCAGGCGCTAACCTCCCCCTGCCAAGCGCACAAGGGGCTGGGCACACATTGCTTTGGGGCTAGCGCCCCAGCTTCTCAGCGCTCCTTCGCCTGAGCAGCAGCCGAGCACAGGACCCGGCCGGCCGCAGCAAGGACACCCCGAAGCCGCCGCCCCGCCGAGCCCTCTCCTAGCCCGGCCCGCGACGCCCCCACTGGGAGCCCCCAGCTACCTGAGCATCCTTAGGCGCGCTCTTGGGAGACGCCATCTTGCTTTGCGCTATTGCTTCCGGTCAGCTGACCAGCTTATTTCCGGGGCTGCCGTGAGAAGAACCGCCCTTCCTCCCCCCCCCCCCCCCCGGTGTGCTACTGAACATGCGCAAGCGCCTCCGCACGTTCCTTTTGGGCATGCGCCGTGGCGTGTCAGGGCGGCAGTAGAACTTGCCTTTCGGCGGTGCGCTGGGGGCTGCGCGTCGCTGGGTGCGCGGTAAAGCCAGAAGCCGTGGGCTCAGAGGGGAAGTGATTGGGGGGGGGGGAGGTTGCTACTCCAAGTCACCATCAAGAGGCAGTGCAATTTGGGGCAGGACCATCTGTGGATGATTCAAGATGGAATAAGTGAGGTCCATGATCAGTCTGGGCTGTTGTGGAGCCACGCATTCAAGGTGGTGTGAGGATGGGCTGCCCCGGGACAATTTAGGGGCATGTGGTCACTGTGGGTCAAACTCCATTAACCTCTCTATCTATGTCCCAGAACTCTGACACCAGCATTACTATGAAAGGACTGCGAGCTGGAAGAACATTGTGCAAACAAGCACAGAATTACTTATATTTTTAAAAACACATTGTTATTCTGCGGAAGGGGGGAGACGCTTGTAGAAGATGGTGGGCAGCTTCCTTCCTTTCAGGCTAAATGTGGGAACAATTAAATACCCTTTAGTTTAGAGATAGTTGAAACAATAGTTGCCAGTGCCTAAAGCATAGGTTGCATTTAAGGCCATTCGGGAATCTGAACTAACTGTGTGGGCAGAGGAGTTTCACTAGGGGCTGAATGTAAGTACAGGGCAGGGGATTGAATTGATTACATCTGTGTGTTTGTGATAGAAGGCAGAAGCACCACAGGAGCATGCAAAGAAGCCTTAGACAAAGCCAGAGAAGCTCTCATACTTGACCCTGAGAAAAGCCTAGAGAGGGAATTTTTGGGTGGAGTGCTGGCTGGAAAGGGGGTTGGACCTGTGAGGAAATAAACTGTCTCCTGCCATTTGATTTCTACTGTGGTCAGGGAAACAACGACATACGTGACACTTTCATCAGTTTCTCTTAATGACAACAACCCACTAAACCCCAATTTTAGTTAACCACTCAGGTCAAAAGGGGTAGCAATATTTCCCTACAAAACTATGATTTGGGGCTCCAAACTTTTCCTATCTGACAGCCTGGCCAGGAACCCAAGGCCCACACCTAATATGCAGGCAATAGAGAAGACTGCCACCCTCTTCTCTTGCTATGAAGTCAGGCTCTGTGGCAATGACAAATCCTAGCATGCCTGGTTCCATTATTAGCTCAGTGGATTTAAGCAGAGCAGGCAGCTCTCTATATTAAAGATGAGGGATGCCATGCACACCATTGTGGCGCTCTGCACAGGGCCACCTCTCACAGAATTTGCAGACCCTTAATTGTATTAATTAATTAATTACTCATGTATTAATTTAACAAGAAAGAAAGCAAGAACCACCATTATTTATCTTATAATTTTCCATGAAAGTCACCTTTACCACTTACATTATGTACAAGCTGTGGAAAATGATGTGAGTGGTACAAAAAGAGAGGCTGTATCCTGGAGACAGCATGAATATTGTATAATGTAGCTCTTGCTGTCTGTTCATTTATATACTAAAGCAAACAAGTGTGTGAAATTTAGAGGCCCACAGCACAAGTTGAAGCCGCAGTCTCCTGGGAAGCATAGATAATGGTGCTGAACAGGAAGAAGGGTTGGGGACATATTTCCCCTAAATGGAATGCATTATCAATTTCCCCCTTTCAGCGTGCTTTTTTCTTTACTTTGAGGAAGACATTTTCCTATTAGATGAGTGGCTGAATGTCTCATTTCTGTACTCTCTTAAGTACTTATTTGACCCCATTACTGCTCACAACAGCCCTATAAGGTAGGGAAATACTATTATCCCCATATCTGGGGAATAACTGGCTGGCTATGTAGTAGTACTGCAGAAAAGGATCTGGGGGTTAGAGTGGATCACAAATGGAATATGAGACAACCATGTGATGCAACTATGAAAAAGGCTAGTATCATTTTGGGCTGTATTAACAGACTTCTGGTAACACAGGGGAGGTAATTGTCACAGTCTGCTCAGCATTAATACTACAGTATCTCCAATTCTGGGCATCACACTTTAGGCAACATGTGGCCAAATTGGAGAGAGCCCGGGGAGAGCAACAAAAATGATAAAAGAGTGAGGGTGGACCTATTAACTATCTTCACCTATGTTAAGGGCTGTTGTAAAGAGGACAGTGATCAATTGTTCTCCACAGCACTGAATGCAGGACGAAAAGTAATCAGTTTAATCTGCAGTGAAGTAGATTTAGGTTAGAGTTTTAGGAAAAACTTTCTAATTTTAAGGCTAGTTAAGTATTGGAATAGGCTTCTGAGGGAGGTAGTTGAATCCCTGTGACTGGAGTTTTTTTTAAGAACAAGTTAGACAAACAGCTGTCTGGGAAAGTCTAGGTTTACTCTGCTGTATCTCAGCACAGGAGCTGGATTAATTGACCTTACAAGGTCCCTTCCAGCCTTGTGATACAGAGGGGAGTGAGGCACAGAGAGACTAGTTAACTAGCCTGAGGTCACACAGGCTAGCCTGTAGCCAGGCAAGGTCTTGAACACAGTTGGTCTCCAATGTTCCAGGCGAGCACATTAACCACTGGATCACTTGTCTTCACTGCGTTACAGCAGTACATGATATTTCATTACTAGTACTGGCGACAGCTGTAAATGTTGAAATTAAATGTTGTGGGGTGGTTATTTGTAACAACTATATAGGAGAAAATGCAACTGTACTGAAGGCATTGCTTTACATTTTTGTGTTCATAATCTCAGCCAATGGAAAGGGGCGGTATGTCCAGGTCTTCGGCGGCAATTTGGCGACGGGTCCCTCAGTCCCTCTCCGGGGGAAGGACCCGCCGACGAATTGCCGCCGAAGAATGAAGTGGCACGGCAGAGCAGCCGCCGAAGTGCCGCCGATCGCAGCTTTATCTTTTTTTTTTTTCCTCTTCGCCGCTTGGGGCGGCAAAAAAGCTGGAGCCGGCCCTGTAAGAAGGAAATACATTGCTGACAGCTTATGAGCAAGGACTGATAGCATGCATCTTGTACTGGTGAAAGGGGCTACGTTAACAACCCTGGAAACTGAAGTCCTCTGTTTATCCAAAGACAGTGGGAGGGCAATTCTGTTCAGGAAAGACCATTTTTAAGCATGCACAATTAGTTCACTTTTCCATCAGCCTGGTTCCTCTCTGTGGAGACTAACAACTGGGACAGAGCTTGGGAATGTTTTTCACAATGTAGCTATTGGTCCACTGGGACAGAGACCACAAACTCCTTCTACATAAGCAACCAAGCATCCCTCAGATGATACCTTTTGCTTCCTAAGGCTTGATCTGGATTCAGACTGATTACCTAGACAGGAAGGGTGGCGATTAGCCATTACCCACCCAGTCCTCCTTTTATAAATGCATGTGTTTGGCTAACTTGGAGGTACTGTAAGTATTGGAAGAAGAAAAGAACAAAGTGTATAGTGCTGATCAGTTAGTGAACACTGTCCAGTCAGCACAACGCTACAGTCAAAAGTTCACTTTTTGGAACACAAGTTGTTCCTTGTCCAATAAGATGCTCCAGTCTTAGCAGTGTTGATAATGCTGCTTTGCGCAGGATTTAGGGTGGCTTGTTTTTAGAACTCCTATTCACATGAGGCTGTAGCTGCAGCATAAGAAGTGAGGGCTTTGGGGACAGATTTTTAAAGGTGCCGAAAACCTAGTAGGGTTTTCAATAGTGCCCTGCCTAACACCCATTGATTTAAAAGGACATTTGGTGCCTAGACCCAGATCCTCAAAGCTATTTAGGCATCTAACTCCCATTGAAAGCAGTGGAAGTTAGGTGCCTATCTACACTTTTGAAAATCCCACTAGTTGCCTATATGCATCTTTAGGCACCTAAACTCCTGCTGAAGTCACACTGGAATGCTTCCTGTAAGCAAACCCACAGCTCTGCAGTTTTAAGGAATTAGCCATGCTGGACATGCACCTTTCAACCCAAATACTGAACTATTGTGCAGTACATTTCAATAGCCCACCTTGAATAGGCGTGAGGACAAGAACAAATCAAAAACAGTAAAACTATGAAGGAAATGAACATAACAGATTTATTCTCTTCTGGGATCCCTGTTTCCCTGCTCACTGATCTTGAATTTACAGGGAATATAGGAGTTCCCTCAGATTACTCAGTGAAGCACCCTGTTTTCATATGGAGCGTACTATAGCTCTGATATTTAGCATAATGGCTCTCTTCTAGCTGTAAAGAATGAAATCCCTTTAAAAGTCTCCGTGAGTCAGCCGCTAATGGCTTCCTTTATGTTTTGTACAGCTCTACCAACACCTCCCCCCTCCAACCATTTAGTAAATAATTACTTATCCTTTCTGAAGTTAAAAGTAAATCAAAGTGACACTGTCTCATTTTTAAACTGATGTCCAAACAAATATGTTTCCACCTAACTTGATTATCTTATTAAGACACGTTCAGTCCAGACCTCTCACCCTGCAGCATATGTTGTGGAGGAGCTGTAGGGGAAAAGGCCCTAAATAAACACAGCAGTTCTATATACAGGTCAATGGAAAATTACATAATTATCCTGAGTGGTCATTAACTTTCCAGTATCAAAGAGCTCTTTAACCTGCCTGTTAGCTATGACTACTTTCCACAAGTTAGGCTTCACTCTATTTTTCTCCCTAAGTATTTAATGATGTGTCATTAACTGTATGTAGATGGAAGAGGAGGAAGATAGATTATTATAAAAGTCTGTGTAATGTCCATGCTCCACAGGAAGTGCACTAAAAGATCAAAGTACCCAAAATGCTCTCCTCAGAAATTGTGGCACATGTCAGATGTCTACACTTGGCTGGGGACTTGCTAGTAAAAAGAACGTTTTGCTCAGATTCTGCGTCATTAAAATTGATGTTCCATATTGCAAATGAAGCTTACCTTCTCTCTGCCTCTGGCAAAGACCACCTGTAAATCCAACTGCTTTGGAGGGTTCTTTAGAAAGGAGCGCTTCTTTGTCAAGAAAGGGTCTGAACTTTTGTAACTTGCAAATTCTTAAATTCTGGCAAACTTTCACAGAGGTAAACAATGCTTTTCTCAGTCCATGTCTCGCTGCCTGTTAAGATGGATTGTATCTATTTGCATCCACATTGGCTCCATCTTTCAAGAAATACCCTTGGTGGAATTGTCAAGATACAAATGCTATTTTGAAGCAGGGTAAAGCAAACAGTAAAAATGTACATTTTCAATTTTTTTTTTAATTCCAAAATGTTTGGTATAGTAAGCAATAGCCTCTCTCTCGCAACAGACCAGTGGCTATTTCCATATTCAGTTATATCCAACCAATATTTTGATGATAATTATTTTGAGTTTTTGTTTTAAAATTGATCTTTAAAGGAGATGACGAGGCGCCTGATATCACTCTGATGGTATCAAATGATCTGCAGCCAACACTACCATTTCTTTTGAGACCAGACATGGATTCCTTCTCAAATTACAGCTATTTCCAAAATGATACAGACTACTATGAAGAGCCATCTTTTTCTTTATTTGACATTCATGTCCTGGTGCCTGTGACTATAATTTCCAGCATCATGTTTTTCTTGGGTATCACTGGGAATTTGCTAACACTATTAATTTTCAAAAGATACAAGGAAATGAGAACTACAGTTAACATGTATTTATCCAGCATGGCGTTGTCTGACATTCTGATTTTCCTTGGTCTGCCTTCTGATTTGTACAGGATTTGGAAATACAAACCATACATATTTGGGGATTTTCTCTGCAAATTTTTATTTTATCTCAGTGAAACCTGCACATACTGCACCATCTTGCACATCACCACTTTGAGTGTCGAGCGGTATTTTGCGATATGCTTTCCTTTGAAAGCCAAAACGACAATCACTAAATGCAGGGTGAAAAGGATCATCCTTTCTTTATGGGTGTGGGCTCTCCTGACTGCCAGCCCAATTCTGTTCCTGTTTGGTGTGGAACACCGCAATGGAAGCCTGCCTGATGAAGCCAAGGAGTGCAATTACATAGAACGCTCAGCCCGCACAGGACTTTTGGAAACAATGACTTGGGTTTCAACCATTTATTTTTTCCTACCAGTGCTTTGCCTGACTCTGCTCTATGGACTCATCTGTGGAAAGCTTTGGCGAACCAGGCACAAGCTGAGAGGACCTCAGGCTGCAAGCAGAGAAAAGTACCACAAACAAACTGTCAAAATGCTAGGTAAGGATCTGGCTTGAGACCAGGCTAAACAGCTACATTTTATATCACACTAGGCCAGACACAAAGAAAAGGTGGAAAGAGGGAGGTGAGACAGAAAAGACAAGAAAGGGCCCTTACAGATTTAAGGTTAGTACATTTTACTTCATTTAGTCACGTTCATGGGTTTTACGGAGGTACAGGGCCCCAATTTGAATTGTGTGTAGGTTGGTCGTGTGCACAGTTAAACTCATAGTTTGCTCTGGACTGATGCAAAGTCAGAATAGCAGCAAAAAGAAATGTATGATGTTGCTGTGACTTTTTTTTTTTTTTTTAAAGCAAATCTGATCAAGTTTGATTTGTGTGTGTCAAGAGGGGCCTGCACTTAGCAGTCATGGTCTGACAAGTAGTTTTTCAAGCCAGCCACTCTCACTTCTCCCACAGAAAGTTTCATGTGTTTTAGCAATTAAGCTTTGGGCCACTATCTGAACAAAATCATGTGTCCAGGCCTAGTTAAACATTGGCTTTATTTCCGCTTAAATCATGTTTAACATTTTAGTAGACTCATTACAGAACCCACTGGTCAGCATGTGGTGTGTGATCCTCTGTGGCTCAGGAACAGGGGCTAGGAGTCTGAACCCACAGCAGCATTTCCTACTTCAGTTCCAGCTGTAGTGACTCATCCTTTTAGCTCTGAAGGTCTCTGGTTCAATCCCCAGTCACAACTAAGATAGCAGTCATACCAATTTGATAAAACAAAGGATTTATTTGGGTTAACAACATTTAAAGCTTCACTGAGCCTGTTTGCTCATCTCAGATGAGCAAAACACCCATTGCTTGTTGCTGTCAGCAAAATTCAGTGGGTGCAGGTACCAACTCTCTGTGCTCGCAGTGGAGGTAAAAGCATTGATGGCCCTGGCCTCAGTCTGTTCACAGATCCTTTATCATCCCCCAGTGGCTGTGAATGGCTCCAAAATTGCCCTCTTTTCCAGAGCTCAAAGTGGAATCTTGCCTCTTTTCAGCTCCCTCACTTTCTGCAGGAAACATAGTGAAATGCAGGAACATGGATCCATGCAGTAGAATTTATTAACTTCAGAGCCATGCATTTTCTCCTTCCATCAACTGTTATTGTCTCCAACTTTTGTTTCCCTGTCTACTATGGCATCTAAAAATGTCTCTCTTTCAGTGTCTTCCTTCCCCGGCATTCCCTCTCCCCACTTCTTCCTCTGCATCTTTTTTATTGTTCCATTCATCTCCCAGATTTTTCACTCCCCTTTTCCATCCCTTTCTGTGTTTGGGCCCACCCAGACACTTTGTTCCTCTTCTGATCTCACTCACTTCCCTACTGAGGACCCTGCCCCACTCCCCTGGGAAATATTTCACTGATGACTGAGGTAGATTTCAGGATAACAATCTAACAGCAAGAAACAATGCTGAAGTACCAATGCTTCTGTAACTTAGCCTGGTTTTGTTCCTTTCTTGTTACTGTACCACATACATTTAAAGGGTCTTTTATTTGAACCCTGGACACAACACTGCAGCAGGCAAACAAATCCCCAGTGCTTATATCTACCTGCCAATATGAAGCAAAAATGGCTGCACAAGTCAGGTGGTAGCATGTTACGGTACATATTAATGTAGTAGTCTGAGGTTTCAGCCACAATGTAGTTTAAAGAGACAGAACAAACAGTGCTTCAAAATGACTGTACTAAAATATATTCCTTTCCTTTTTAGCAGTAGTAGTCCTGGCCTTCGTGCTGTGTTGGCTACCATTCCACATCGGCCGAATCCTCTTTGCCCAGACCACAACCATCCTGTATGACATCACTCAGTACTTCAATCTCATCGCCATGCTTCTCTTTTACCTTGGAGCATCTATAAACCCAATACTTTACAATGTCATGTCACAAAAATACAGAAAAGCAACGAGCAAAATTCTGAACTACAGTCAAGTCTGGCAATCCAGAAACTTGACAAGGAGCGAAAGGACTTCTTTTCAAGGTACAGAAGTCAGTTCTGTCATGTAAACAGTGCAGCATTGACAAATAGTGTCCTGTACAGCTAGATTACAGCTGTCCACTATGCTTGTGAACTATATGTTAATATCAAGCCATGGCACTGGTGCATGTTGTAGGTGAAGGGGGGATTTTAATCACTCTCGGGATGGAAAAAGCTTGCTGCTTCCATCTGTGCGCACAAAATTCTCCATTAACCAGTGTCACTCCTTCTGCTTCAGGGTGATGTCACTAGTATTTCCTGCAATGTTTATAAAATTTTAGCAGTGTCAGGATCAAATCAAAACTATATGCAGAAGCCAGTAATGACTCACTCTTGAGTGCCAATGGCTTCAGTCAATTGCCTTGCAATGTGTGTCTGTGCAGTTCCAACTAGCCACAAAACTGTCATCCTCTAGTGGATTTGGCCTAAACCCTACAAGATCACAGCTTTTGGTTATGGTGGATACAGAATCTATTCAACGTCCTCATTCAAGTTCTTAGCATTTGTTTGATGTATGAAAACTAATCAAAACAGACTAGCTGGATTGAATGAATCTACCTTTGTTCTCTTCATTTTAATATATTTAATAACTGGGCAAACCTTACAGGGAAGGGAAAGAAAAATATTAAGATGTTACAATTGTGAAAGCTGCATGTCCGTTACAAAGGGAAGCAAAAAAGTAAGCTGCAGATTGGGGAAGGGAGGGAGAGGCAGAGAAAGTTACTTGCTCAACTTCCACAAGAAGTTTGTGACACACAGGGATGGAACCCAACTCTCATGCCAGTTCCTTAACCTCAAGGCCATCCTCAAGGGGGGTTAATGAAATTATATTGTTTGGACAGCCAGATTACGGCACTTGCATTAAAGGCAAAGGACTTCGATGGGTAGAGAGAGGATGGAGTTTATTTCAAGCTTAATTTTCCCTGGTGGAAATCAAGGTTATGTCCAAGCAATCAAGCAATCCTGCCTTTGTTACTCTGTCACCATTTCATGAGAAATTGTGTGTGTTGTTCTGACAGAGCACAACAACCTGCCACACCTCACTTCACACCTCACCAGAGTGGTGCTATATCACATCACTCAATGCTGCTTTCCTTTTCAAAATGTTGATCTCAATGAGACCATTTTCAATCACCACTTTTAGTCATACATGCTGCTTCTCATCTGAATAACTAGAAACGGAGTTATAAAGAATAGTACACAGTGGTTCCAAAGGATGGAATCCATCAGTTTATAGCTAACAGAACAGCATCACCAAGTTCACTCATTTCACTAGTAGATTGTAAGATTTATTTTTTGCCCTTAATGCATTGCCCTGTAATCTTGCATAGGAAAAAGAGGTGGGGAGGTTAATTCTATAAGGAATAATAGGCTATATTCTCCACTGGATGGAGCACTGTGAAATCAAAGCAGTGGAAATTCCATTGCAATTGGGCCAAAAACAGTTTGAGGGAAAGGAAGTGAGCCAATCTGGTATAATCCCTTCTCCCTTCCTGGACATATCGTGGCTGGGCAGAGCCAGGGAACAGTTGATCTACACAATTTCAGTGAGTTTCCTTTAGATGATTCCCTGGACGAACCCATTGGAATTAACTACTGGAGTCCCGCTCTTTCCACTGCACTGGAGGTGGGGAGGGGAACAAATGGCAGCACAATCCCCAATAGAGGAGGACACAGAAGGACTGGTAGTTGCCTATGGAACTTGGGAAATCTGTGCTGTGGGAGAACTACATCCCCTCCACAAACCTCCTCCCACATGGAGATATCACCTTTGGAACTGCACAAGTTTCATCTCGGAACTTCCTGAGCACCTCTCTCATCTGTAGGTTTAAGATGATACCGCCCTTTGATGCTACAAAGCAACTTAATTCCATGTTGCTGTTTCCTTCATCCTAAACTACATACTACACAGATGACCGGATTGCTCCAGAAGGAAGTTATTTTCTTATTCACAAATTAAATACACAAATATATATAATCAAATTTGAAAACTTGTATTTTTTATTGGCTGTATTAAATATATTATCTATTTGATAGTTACAATTTAGTAATACAATGCATGGCAGCTTTAACATAAGTTTGAAATATCTCAAAATTACAATGCAAAAAAAATGAAGATATCTAATATGTTAATGCCTCTAGGGTACATCAATCTGGAATGTATAACAGTCAATATAAAATCTACATTACACTATACTTTCCAGTATATTTCCTGGAAATATGAACATTTTGTGGCAATTCAGAAGCATTTTATTTTAATTTTCTAGGAAGTCATGATTTTGGTTAATATTTATTCTGAAAGCCTACTTTATTATTTTAAAAATATGTCAGAAATGCTATTGCCAAATAAATCACTAAATGATTTGCTCTGTTTAAGAGTTAAAGAAAAAATCCTTTGGCGAAATAAATTTGCTGAAGGCAGTCTATTGTTTTCTAAAAGTAAAATATGAAAGGAAATAAAGAAGGCATATTTGTAAACTTCGGCAAACTAAAGACACTAATATCTGTATAAAACTCTTTCCAACACTGAAGAGAGACTTCCATGATATAAATGATTAACTTAAAGTTCTGCTACAAGTAGAACAATACATTCAAACATACATTTTCCAGGATTTTTTAATCAAAATAAATAGAGTACAAAATGAAGAGTATATTTTTGAAAAGGTTAATTTCAGATTGCACCATAGATCTGCTTTTAAGAATATTATCTGATACTATGTCATAATTTAGGATTTCCACATTTGAAATGCAACAAAATGCCTCAAACTAACTTATTAACAGCCATAGGAGAAACATCCTTAAGATGTTTTATTCTTTGAAAGAATTAGCCTGTACCCAACAGTACTATCCCACATGCAAGTGCACTGCCCCGATGTACATGAAATGTAGCTGTAGCATTTGCAAAAATATGTTAAATCTGTAACTGTATGGCATGTTCTTTTAATGCCAAAATAATTAAGATGACCCATTCGGAAACAAATGTCTAAATTTGTGGCTTCCAGCTTTCAAAACAGTTGATGTAAAGAAAATAGCTGTCAGACTTATCTTCAGATATCTAAAGAATATATTTGACAAGGAACAGTCATATGTAGTGCATAGTATCCACCAAAAATATTCCTCAAAACACAGTCAGACATGCATGACAAGTTTTGGAAAAGTTTCATAGCAAACTGAAAATTCTCACCACCACCACAATGGAATGTGAACTGCCACCATTGTGATAGCAATTAATTTAAAACATTGTATAAATGTTACCTAAAAATATTTCATGTATAGTTTGATAATTCAGATAAGGATAGAAGAGCATCCAAAAGCAGTTTGAACTTTTTTATTTTTAGGTTAAGAATAGTACAAAAACATTTGCTCAGTTTGAGCCAATAGTGAAACATTTATCATAAATGCACTCTCTCTCCTTAAAGACAAAAATCTGTGCCTTCTCTGAAAATGCTGAAAAGATTTAATCAGACGCACAGGAAATTACTGTTCTCTCAGGCACTGAGAATGAAAATGTGGATTGGGCCAACAGTTATTTACCAACTGCTGAAAGCATTTAATTCAGAAATGTAAAGTACAAAAGAGGACCAATTTGCAATATTACATACAAATGCAATCACTCTGTTTGTACATTACATCCCTCTAGCATTTTTAATTAAAATTCTAAAAATGCTGGCACCTGTACTTTAACACTTGAAATATTAATTATTGAACCCCAAACATTAAAATAACTGTAAAGTAGTAATATCATATTTTTTCTTCTACAGTATATTAAATGTGGTTTGCTCTAGCAATGTTCTGCAGTACAGTACTGTTCTAAGCTCAAGCATCTTTGCTGCTGTATTTCATGTATACCAAACTATAACAATACTTGATTAAAAATTGCTGATCCACTACCACTTGCCTAGTTGTACTTCAAAAGACTTTATATAAAGCCTTTTCTCTAACTGGCCAAAGGGCCTAGGCTTTGATATTGAGAAAGACTGTGTGTGTGTGTGTGTGGGGGGGGGCGGGGAGGGGGGTAAGGCAGTTTTTTGCTGTTTTATTAACAGCTAACCCTGATTACAGAGGACTCAGGATTACCCTTTCTATGGCAGTTGTGTGTTCTTTACTTAGAAAGGTTCTGCCAACCCAGTCTCAATGTCAGTCAGCAGCAAAGATGGAAATGTGTGTGTCACTTATACAATCATTTCCAGCTAGGATATTATTTAGAATTAACCAACATAAATACCCAGAATAACGGTCATAAAAAGCTGAATAACGACTAGGCTTTAAACAAACAATCTACTTGATTACAAAGTACTGAATAACAAAAGCAAACAAAATAGCAACCATTGCAAACCCCACAAGAAGAACAAAAGCAAACTGCTCGTCACTTAACGTCTTCTTAATCTTTGCAAATTTAGCTGTAGAATCAGTACACTGTGGAACCAACTCTTGTTTTTGAGATGAGAATACTGTACTGGGACTGTAAGGTCCATACAGTTCTTGTAATCCAGTAGAATCTTGATACTGGCGTCCAGCACAGACTCTGAACCGATATTCACAGTTTGTCTGAAAGTTTGTGAAACGGAATGAAGTCTCTGATCCCTTGTATACCTAAATAATAAAGAGAGCGAACAAATTGCTCATCTATTTCACTTTCCCAATATCTAGCAATAGACAATAGGCAGTGCAACCAGAGCAGGCCTGCAAGGGTTGGGAAGCCTTCCTCACCCATCCAATTTGAGGGCCCTAGAAATAAAAGAATCTCTGCTTTTATTTCTAAAGAGTTTCCTAGCGAACAGTCTTTAAAATGTAAAAGAGAACTAGGAGTGAAAACTTGCCCATGATGTTCCCCTAAAGATGACAAATTATTTGCCATCCTTGCAAGCCTGGCCTCTGAAAAAACTACAGCTATAGGGTAGTGCCGACAGTCCATCCTAAAGGAAGAAAGCACCTGCCCCAGAGTTTACAATTTAAGATAAGCAACAAATGAAGTGCTGGGGATATTTAGGGGGATAAAACATACAGTTATCCCTCACCCACATAAACATCAAATCCCCAACTGTTCTTTAATCTTGCCTTTACTATTTGGCTCATTTCATAGTACAAGGGGGGTTTGCGAGGAGATTATGGCAGTGGTTTTACAAATCCATTCTGACAGAGTGCTCCTACCTAAGGGGTAGAGTACAAGAAAGCACAAAGTTGTTTGCAGAAAAAGTGGGCAGACAGGTAATGAGGGAGAGCCAGGCTGGTAATACTGGGATAAGGAGAGGGGCCAGATTTGTGAAGGGCCTGTTAGATTGGCATGTATGCTAAAGAATCTCATTAACCTTCCCCCAAATAATGAGGCTGCTCCTGTGCATGGTGGTACACTCAGGTCGATAGGAAGTTCTTTACATGTGAGATGGAACAGAAACAATTCTAGCTTTTTGAAAATTACCCTGTTCAAAACGTACTTGAGGTTTTCAGTGACATAAGGCATTCAACATTTGTAATGGTATCAAAAGCTTTGTGCCTGACAGTGATACATGAAGACATGCATAAAAATTGGAAAGATCCTTTTGAGACTGCGCTGCCCCAGCTGTAATTGTTAAAACTGTTCACAATAGTTTAATAGTTTGAGGCAGTTTGTTCAAAAATAAAAAGGCAACCAGACTTTTCCAGGTTTAATATCCACACGAGGGAGGATGGTTTCTAGAGCCTGGTTTTAGAAGTGGTCAAGAAAGTGTGCACAAGAGGGCTAGGCAGTCTAAAAACCAAGAATCTTAAGTCTGTCATCTCAGAATTGGTACTTACCAACCACTACTTTCACAATTGTGCAAACAGAACTCGTCATGTTCCACCCCCTCCCTCTGGGGAAAAACCCCGTATCATTTCTGGCTAACTTCCTAGGTTAATACACTACTTGAATTCTGTGCCTCTTATGGGCTCATTAAAAATTTATAAATTAGAGTAGGGGATTCAAATTTATTACTTTGAGTGCATTCAATTTGAAGAAAGCTGAGCAAGAGCAGTATGTATTAGAACAATTTAAAATCTAATCAGCCTAAGGCCATGTCTTATGTCAGCAAAACGTATGTTGCTCAGGGATGTGAAAAACAGCCCCCCGAGTGACATACATTTCGCTGGCATAAGTGTTAGTGTGCACAGCGCTATGTTGGCGGGAGAGCTGCTACCGCCACTCATTGAGATGGTTTTATGTCAGCATAGAGCAACTACATGAGCGATCTTACAGCAGCACAGTTGCATTGATGCCACTGTAAGCTCGCTAGTGGACGTGGCTTTAGTAACATTCAGAGACTTGATTATCTTAAAAAAAAAAAAAAAAGAATTCTTAGAATAATTTTTTAAAAAATAGCAAATGAAATTTTAAAGTTACCTGATCAACCTCTCTCCCACTGGCAAGCTGAAGAATGTAAACAATGGAATCTCTTTTCATTGATTGTAAAGGCTCCCATGTGATTTCACAGATGTTTTCTCCCACCTGATTTACTTTGGGTGCTGGGGAAAAAAAAAAAAAAAAGAATCCACACACAACCTTTCAAAAAAATTTAGAAAAACCTATTTTTTCATGGTTAACCTGAAACCACTGTAATCCCTTTTTTACATGACTAAGGACATGGCTTTAGTAATCCAGCCACCCCACTAATGAAGAAGTGATTCTGAATGGGGCTGTTAACAGGCTCAGGACTGGTATTCAATTTTGTGGTGGTCGGATCTCTGTTAAAAAGTAATTCTATCTTAAAGTATCTTAGTAAAGATTGAATATGGAAGCCCATTATGCTGTGTGTCCATTTTTCCACATACAACTTGTTTACAATTTGATAGCAAAAGTTTTTTTTCATCTGTTAGCCCCAAAACTGAGGCTGGGTCAGGATTCTTTCCATTTTGCATATCTCACCAATGAAAGGTTTTGCAGGCCAAATATGCTCTGAGACTGTGCAACTCTGTTGCAAGACTTGAGGGGGATGCAAAGGTGCTTCTGAAAACATAATTTGGCCTGAACAATCTTTAATCATTGGTGATGTGCCACACTGGTTTAACACCTGCAGAATGTTTCATCCCAGTAGGAGAATTCCTAGCTGGCCAGATACAGTCACAGTATCCAGTAAATCTGCACTGCCTGTGTTTGACAAAGGGGCTAGATAGGGGAGAGAATCTATTTTTAATATCAAATATAAGAACAGCCGTACTGGGTCAGACAAAGGTCCATCTAGCCCAGTATCCTGCCTTCCGACAGTGGCCAATACCAAGTGCTTCAGAGGGAATGAACAGAACCGATATGCTATTGTTTTTTTACACACTAGAATTACAACAACTCTTAGAATGCTGTATGATGAATGCTCACCTTTAAGAGATGCTGGTGGAGATTTGGTTGTAGTGAAAGCATAAACTTCAGAAAACTCCCCTTCTCCAGCATCATTGTATGCCTGGATTTTAAAATAGTATGTAGTGGATTCACTGAGTCGCTGCACCTTGTACGTATGACAAGGTCCGCTATAAACAGTAACAAATCTAAAAAAAAAATAAATTTTTTTTACAAATGTGTACATGTTTAAACATTAACATAAATTAGTTTGTGTAGTTCTAACACTGAAAAGTGTGTGAAGGGTGAAAGACATTTGTTTGTAAAATTTTATTACAAAAATTGTGACTTTTACCTTAAGTTTGTTACACAAGTGTTAGACCAAACAGACCTCTTTTATTGCAATAAATAGCTCATTATGTGTATTAGTGTCATTCACAACAACAACAACACTGAGTTGTCAGCACCAGGGAGTGCCAATGCCTTCTCCCCCCCCCCCCCTCTCATTTTATGGGATCTATCATTAAATCTAAAGACTTGCACTAGGCTGGAACATTACACAGGAGGTTTGTTACACATGGTTAGTCATGCACTTTCTTTCCCAACCTCTCAAATTTTTAAGTTAGAGGAATTGAGAACTTCTGGGGGGAAAAAAAGGTTTATACGCTTTTATAATCTTAGGTCAAAAAGGAATTGTTCACCCTATTTGTCGGTTACATACACTAAACCTTTAAATTTAGAACAGTTATTTTTTAAATACAGAAAACTGACAATACACTTATAGGTTAATGTATTACATTATTACAATGTAACAACTCAACTTTCTTAATCTTGAATAAAAGATGTTATGCAAGTGCTAAGTATTAATTTCTCATGCCATACAATGAATCAGATACACCCAATTTAGCTTTTCCACTGGAAAATGAAACTGAATATCCGATTCCACCATGACAGTTCTAAGGAAACATACAAATGCAATTTAGACAGCAAGTGGGCTTAACGCTTATAGTCTTGATTATCTTTCCAGTTTTGTCATCCAATAAACTATATCCACTAACAGAAGTGAGGAAATGAATAGTTTTATGATATACATCAGACTTCCATTAACTAGATAAGATCACAGTGGACTGACTACAAAACAGGACATGAAGCTGTAAAACATTAGCAGGCTTCTGAATGTTCCAAATTGTACAGTAATGATCTCACCTGCCAAACTTATCCTCCATCTGCAAGTTGAACTGTGTAGGATTGGTAATTAAAGCTCTACTAGGACCTTCACCCCATTTCAGTTTAAGGCTCTGGTAGCTGAAGACCACACATTCAAGATGAGGCGGGTCAGGAGGTAGTGGTTTTGTTTTGGCTTTAATGGAATGACTGAAAGGACCAACTCCAAAGTTGTTTATGGCCTGTATTCTAATTCTTCAAGTGAGAGAGGGGGAAAAAAGGTTGGTTGTTAATTTACAACTACTAGGTTAAATAATGTACTAAAAAAGACTTTTACTGATTGTAAATTTCAATTACTGATGTATTGAAATAATCTTATACAAGCCCCTGATAATATTCTGCAATGAAGCAAAATCTCAATTGTCATCTGCAAAGAACCAAACATCACAAAAGTTATAAAGCTACAGTTAGAGATTTCAGAATTGATTTTTAAAAAAAAAAATGGTTTAAGAGTTAAGATCTCTTTCAAGTTGAGCTAATATCTGGAATACAAGTGAGACAAATACTACAAGGTTTTCAGTGGGATTTTGCATAGAATAATCCTAAATAATACTGAGAAGTACTGCAGAATGGAAGCACAGTTGCTGCTGTTCATGAAGGTAAACCATGCAAGTTACAATTTTTTAAGAGTTCAGAGTTAAAGCAGGTTATGGTGTAATCTTAAAACACAAAGCAAGGAAATTTGCCTTAATTCACCCTGTTTTGACTGGGTATTTCAGCTCATCTGGTAATTCTCCTTCCCTCTCTAGTAAAGCATCTAACAAACTGTAAAACACAGGCACAATGTGATGACTAAGGACAAAATGATAGCCGTGACTATGATATTCCCTCCCCTCCCCCATTTGAGTTTTACAGGTTAACCTACAGATGTGATATTTTAAACTTTATTAGCCTACTAATTTTTAAAATAGATTCCAGGGCAGTTACATATAGATGTGTATTTAACAAAACTAAAAAAAATAGTATTTACATTTACAATGCACATAAAGTGAACAGAATTTAATTTTACCCCTTTCATCTATCCTTCATATAGAATCACAGAAATGTAGGTCTCAACGAGACCTCGAGAGAGCCTCTAAGTCCAGCCCCTGAGACCATCCCTGCCAGGTGTTTATCTAATCTGTTCTTAAAACTCTCCAATGACATGAATTTCACAACCTCCTTTGGAATCCTATTTCAGTACTTACTTTCTAACTATAAGGATAGTTATGTCCCAAATATTAAACCTAAATCTCCCTTGCTGCAGATTAAGACCATTATTTCTTGTGCTTCCTTCAGTAGGATATGGAGAACAATTGATCACTGTCCTCTTCGTAACAGCCCTTAACATTTGAGGACTGTCATCAGGTCCCCCCTCAGTCTTCTTTTCTCAAGACTAAAAATACCCAATTTTTTTTAACCTTTCTTCACAGGTCAGGTCTTCTAAACCTTTTATCATTTTTGTTGCTCTCCTCTGTTCTCTCCACTTTGGCCGCATATTTCTTTAAGTGTGGTGCCCAAAACTGGATACAGTACTCCAGCTGAGGCCTCATCAGTGCCCAGTAGAACAGAACAATTACCTCCTGTGTCTTACATATGACACTCCTGTTAATGCATTCCAGAATATTAGCTTTTTCGCAATTGCATCACATTGTTGGCTCATACTCAGTTTGCGGGATCCGTTATAATCCCGATTCTTCTCAGCAGTGCTACTATCGTAGCCAGTTATTCCCTGTTTTGTAGGTGTGCATTTGATTTTTCCTTCCTAAGTGAAGCGCACACCACCTGTGTTTACTGAATTTCATCTTGCTGATTTCAGATCAACTCTTCAATTTGTCAAGGTCATTTTGAATTCTAACCCTGTCCTTAAACCCCTGCTGCTTGGTGTCACCAGCAAATTTAATAAGCATACTCTCCACTCCATTATCCAAGTCATTAATGAAAATATTGAATGGTATCGGACACAGGAGCGGCCCCTTGGGACCCTATTAGATACATCCTCCCACTTTGACAGCAAACCATTGATAACTACTCTGAGTACAGTCTTTCAATTAGCTGTGCACCCACTTTATTGTATTTTCACCTAGGCCATATTTCCCTAAATTGCTTATGAGGAATGTTACGTGGAAGTGTGTCAAAAGCCTACCAAAATCAAGATATATCACATATGCTGTTGTCTCCCTCCCTCCCCCTCCATCCCATCTACTAGGTTAGCAATCCTGTCAAAGAAGGACATTAGTTTGGTTTGGCATGATTTATTCTTGATGTGTTGCTTGTCTGCTTTGATTGTGAGCTCTTTGTGGCAGAGACTTTCTACTTGTATGTGGACATTTCTTAGCATTTTGTGGAAGCTTCCAGCAAAACACAGATATTTTGTGACTAATAAATACAGTTATGAAAGATCAGCTCCAGAATTCAAAGTGTGATTTGTTTTATTGTTAGGACAGAAGTCCATAACTATATAGGCAAAACAAAAGGAAACACCTTGGTTTTTAGGGTGTCCAGGCTCTTCAGGCCAAGGTCCATGGCCAGTGTTGTAGAAACACCTACCATACTTCTGGCATTCTGGAAACACTACCAATAATAGAAAAACTATATAGCCAATCATCATGATATTTTGCACTATAACTGAAGTTGGACTTAAATATTTTAATATGGATTTTCAATGCATTCTTTACCAAGAAGGAAAAACTATTGAAAAAAAAAAAAAACAACCCAGCTAACTGAAACCACAAAATTATTTAAAGCAATGCAATTCTGAAAGGAAGAATCTGAACTAGTGGTAGACCTTGCTGGACTTTTAACTGCAACTTCTCATGAAAGCTATCTGATGTCCTATGGACAGCTCAATGAAGCCTCTGCCACTTGTCTCCTGGCAACCAAAAAAGTAAACAAAGGATACAGGGGGAATGGGACAAAAAGTGATGACAATATTACGATGCCTTTGTGAAGTCAGTGGTATGCCTTCAACTAGACTACTCTGTTCAGCTCTATTATTTGTATTGTAGCACTTAGGATCCCCAGTTCTACACTCCGACTTCAAAAAGACAGCAGAAATAAAGCTCAGGGAAGGGTGACAAAAGGATTAGAGGCAAGGAAAGACTTTCATATGAAGAGAGCTTGAACAGACTGGTACGGTTTAGAAATGACAGAGGGGACATGACAGATGAACATACAAATAATAGAGGTCACTCAGTTACTCCTGTTCACTATTTCATAAAAGAAGAGGCAACAGATTTAAATCTGATTTGAAGGAAGTCCAAATTAGCTTTTAAAATTCATTGTTACCAAATATCATGGATGCTAAAGTGCTTAATCAGCTTCAAAAGAGGTGTTTTTTGTTGTTGTTGTTGTTTTAGGGCACAAGTCAAATACTAAACTCATGGATTTAGGAAGAAACTCCACCATCGGCAAGTAATTCCATAATTGTCCACCTTCCTCTGAAACATTTGCTACTGGCTGCTGTCAGGAGCCAAACAGGGCTAGATGGGGACTACTAGTTTGATCAAGAATCCATACTGTTTCTTTAATACCCAGAGTACTGTTTGCACTTGGTAACATTTCCTGGTATCTGGAATGCTAATGGCCAAAGGGACTTCTCTTCAGTGAAGTTCAATTAAAGCAATGTTACCATGCTGCCCACTATCACAGCCCTGATATTTTTTAAAGTTATTCAGCACTGTAAGGATTGAGAAAAAAAACCAGTAAGCTGAAAAACGGACCACAGTCAGTCTGAGAGTTAAGCTCAGTCCTGCAACTGAATAAGACAAAATGGCTGGGTTGTAGCAGCAAATAAGAATGCAGGCCAATCTCACTAGCTGCCAGTTCTCCAGGTGCAGGTGGTGGATCTTATGAGGAGGGGACTACAATGGCAATGAGCTGCCACTGCCTGGTTGAGGATACCATGGCAACTGGGTGCACAGGCCATCTTCACGGACTAGCTGATCATCACAGTGGCAATAAGTCCAAAGATGGCTTTTTGCCCTCCCAGGAGCTTAAAGAGTTCTCAGGACCCATTTGACTGTAGCTGGTACGTGGGTAATAGAGATGAATGAGTCCCAGGATACAAGAGAGACAAGGTGGGTGAGGTAATATCTTGTATTGGACCAACTTCTGTTGGTGAGACAGACAAGCTCACAGTGCTCTTCTTCAGGTCTGGGAAACGTACTAAGAGTGTCACAGCTAAACAAGAAGGTGGAACAGCTTGTTTAGCATAAGTAGTTAACTTTGAATGATCCCTTGAAATGTGTGTTAAGTGGCCCGTTAATACCCCTCCAGTCATTGGGGAGCTGGGGGAAGGGCAGGAGAGAAGACAGCTTGGAGGGGTTATTAAGCGTTATGGATTTTTATAAGACATAAATCCAGTGTTTCTATTCAGTCCATGATTATTAGTGTCTATCAAAGTTATGACTTTAAGCTTCACTGCTATAGCTCATGTTGGGTTCAACCTGCAATCATGTTCCATTTGTTCCTTCCCTGATTTCCTGTGACGTTTTTCTTTCTTTCTGCAATTGTATTGTCACAACTTCTGAAGGCTTTGGGGTGTGAGCTGGTGGAGGAGGGTGGTGTTAGTGTGGCAAGAGGGTAGTTAAAGGGACAAATATATGAAAATTAGATAGTTACTCAAAACTGGTATTTGGACTTACTCCAACCAATTTCCAAATAATTAACCACAGGAGGATGCCACTCTTGGTGCAAAAGAGGAAATCTCTTACACACTGGTTTCCTTAAAACCAGTGGACCTGGCAACCTCTTCAATTGTCCTGATTTAGTGTGTTGGGGCAGAATCCCAGAATCCCCCATAAAGTTAGGGAAAGTAGCTAGGACGGATTCCATCACAGGAGGGAATTGACTTACAAAGACTAACTCTTTATCAGGCTTCTGCATTTTGGGGTACTAATAAAGTTGTAGACAAATAGAGAAAAATCTAGATATTTGCCTGTCTCTCTTCATTCTGCTGTGACCTCAGCAACGTACTGATACAACGTACGGTGTATTTTAGGGCTCCGGGACTCAGTGTCTTCACTTTCTGTTTTTTTTTTTTTTTTAAAAAGTCAACCACTCTGAAGACAACCCATTACATAAATGCACACTCTGGGGCTTACAGCATGTTCACCTTAATGAAGTGGACTAGCAGACCAAAAAAACCTGGAAAAAAAAAATAGTCCAGAACATCTTATGTTAAAATAGCTACAAGACTAGTTTCAGAATAAAATAAGGAATAATCACCTGTACAAAGTGTCAGGGTGCAGATTCTCCAGAATATGGCTCGTAACTCTACCAACAGTTACAAGTTGCTTTTCCCCATATTCTATATTATATCCAATGACATCTGACCCATGGCAACATGGTTCCTCCCACTGAATGGCAAGGCATATTGACAAGGGACAAGGAATTTCCATCTGATCTTCTTCAAGCAGATGTAGTACTGACACTGCTGCAGGCACCGATGCTGGTGTTGTTACCACACCAATATCTCCAAACAATCCAACTCCAGCTATATTCACAGCCTGAAAGAGATTTCATTGTGTTAAAGAGTCCACATTTTTCTATCTTGTCTTTGAGAAAGCTACTGCTTTGATTTTGTGCTTCATTAAAGAAATTTGCAAGAGGATGGCATTTTCCTAACATAATGAAAACTTATCAGTCCAGAACTAAAGGCAAAATTCCACTTTAGTACGTGCAGCTCACTTGGAGGCGGAGAGAAATGAGAACAGCAGCAGAATATCCTTAACCATTCTGTCTTGCATAACAACTCAGATCAATCTGTTCTGAAACACTTTTTGTTGTGTTCCTTCGAAATATAGTAAGCAATAGCTTGCAGATCTTGAGCACCCTTCTAATAAGGACATCTCGCTTAAGGGTGTAACAGGCCTGGACATGTTCCCAAGACGGCTGGCCACAACCATCTGGGACTTTGAAGAGACGCAGAAGACATTAGTCAGTGTTTAATCAAACACTATCCTATTCCTAGGTGTACACATTTTGGTTGGAGTGACAGAAGATGCTCTCCAAACCCTTTTCCTCGTCCAATGCATCTGTACAATTTGGACCAGAATTGTATCCAAGTTTCTAGCTGAAGTACTTATTCAGGTGCTAGTTATCTTTAGGTTTTGATTTTTAAAGTGACGTACAAAAGCAAGCCTCTCATACCTGTACTCTGCAATAATACGTGGTTGCAGGTGTAAGACCTTTCACTTCATAGCTCAGACAAGGGCCAGTGTATATGATACGCATTGATCCTTCCATTTGTCCCCAGTCCAGCCTATATTCACAAATTTCAGCACCATTGCATGCAGGACTCTGGGAAATTCAAGACAGTGAAAGATTAGTGTTCAGATATGATTTGTAATTATAAATATATATTTAAGATTATATCAATGTGGAATGAGTAGAGAAGAGTGTGGATTCACTAAAGTTATGAGTGAAATGAGTTGGCTGGTTTCTACCTACTCTCAAGAGGGTATATGTCCTCCTCAAACCACTACACAAATGACACTCCTTGCTACAGGTAATACAAGTATTAAACAGGAGTAATTTGACAAAACTGCATTGAGAAGTTTGCACAGTATCCACCCTATAGCACATCGGACTTTGGTCAGTGGTGCTTTTTCACATAAGGCACTACTGTTGAAACTATGCTAGTAAACAATGGTGTCCGAACACTTTTATTACTAGTGCAGTCCTAGCATGCAAAATGGAGGTTTTTCAGTTTGAAAACCATTCCATAAACAACATCCAGACCTTCCAGGTAGTCAACAGCATGGCTATAAGTACAGCTTGTCAGAAAATCTCCATCTAGCCATTTGACTGAAACAGGAACATTCTTCACAAAGATTGCAATTCCCACCTGGTTCCATAATTTTCCAGTAACTAGTTGTAACAGTGGTGCGCACACTACTTAAGGAAAATGTGCTAACAGCAAATAGTCACCCACACTGTGAGAAGGGCTTAAAGATCACTCAATTTTCTCATTACAAGAACAAAATCTGTAGCTGAGAACATTTACAAAACAAAATTATTCAAAGTTGACTTCTGCCTGAGTACTGGTAAAATGGGGGAAGCATTTGAAATATTCCATCAATATATTCAATTCTTCTCTTTGTGTATTTACTTATATGCTACATATAATGCATGAAATTCTAAAGCCTTAATATGAAAAATTTAAAAAACCTACCTCCCAAGTGACCACTACACAGGTGGCAGCCTTACAGGTTAACAAGGGTGTACTACACTGATCAGGAGGTCCTGCAGCTGTAGAAATCTCTGCTTTTTCAGAGAGAGGGCCAAACTGTAAGGAAATACAATTGCAAGAGTGTGGCAATGACATAAAAATAGGACAAATGCACATTTGCTCAGTGAGAAGTTGGAGAAAATAAGAGATGCCATTTTATTTTGATAGGTACTGTGATGCAAAATCTTAGTACTAACTTCACAACTCCTACTGGAGCTTTTTGGGCAGCTGCAACACAAACTGGTTGTGTGCACACAGAACCGCCAAAGAACTCCCCACTCGTATGGTTCTGCACACTGGCAAGCCTCTCAACTCCTCCCCCCAAATCTTCCCTTCCTTGCAGTCACATCTTGCTTCCAAAAGCAAGTGGCATTGCTCCAGAGGCACGCTTCTGTGACAAACATTGCTCCCACCCCTAGTTCCAACCCAGTATCGCTTGGAGGTATCCTCTCTGCCCAACAATACCACTACCCTACTCCTACCCTACCTATCACATACTGTACATTTAAAGTGATCTGCAAAATCTAGATGGGACATAACAGAAAATGGGATCACTGGGACAAAACTCCAACTGCAAAATTAGAAGAAACTTTTTGAAGGGATAAAGGACAGTTGGGCTCCTAACTAGTCTTTGAGTCACTGATGATCTTGCACATAAATGTCATTGTCTTCTCTTTGCCAGAAGGGCTTTTGCAAACTAGTCCTTCAATGGGACTAATATGGAAAGCCACAGAGATGCTGCAAACAATACCACCAGGATCCTAATATATAGCCATCTTATTAGTGGTGGTACCTGTATAGTTACTTGCAAAACAAAAACTGATTATATAAAGAGATTGATTACCCCAGCTTTATTTCCTGCTCTTATCCAGAAGCAGTACATTCTCCCAGGAAGTAGATTGTTCACTGTGCATTCTGTCGTCAGACCCTGATACACTTGTCTATGTTCATCTTGTTCAGAGTTTGCCATTTCAACAACATACTCTGTTACTTCTGAGCCCCCATCTGTGGAAGGGGGATCTATGAAATATAAAGTTGCATTAATACAAAACCCAAGTAATTATTTTCAGAAAACAGCTCTTATTTTAATAACAGTTTCAAGATGGTCTGTATGAAACCATAAGTTAAATAATTCTAAAAATAAACTTGTAGATGTTTGGTTTCAGCATCTATTTGAGCTGCAACAATTCACAAGCCTCTAATCCTTTTAAAAAACACATCTGTCTGTTAGTAAAAGATTCATATCAATCTTTTTGATCAGGCATTTATGCATATTATCTCTTACTTCTCCCCTTTACAGGGCTAAAAATAAAAAAAAAACAACAACTTATTTTTGCTTTCAATTGCCAGCTACAAACGGGTAAAGGGTAAAGACCAACCATAGCATACTATTCCCTAGCTTCTGTGCTGGCTGCTCCTTAAAGTTCTGTTAGTAATATACCAACTGCCCCACAAGCTATACACAGTATAACCGAAGAGCTGTGTATTACAGTTTTTACATTTTTTCCTCTTGACTGAGTTTAATTACATAAGCTTTCAAGTTTTTGAATGAGTCTCCCGATATTTCAATTTTAGTTTTGTGGGATAATTTTTGTTTTTAGCTTTCTGTTTTTATAATGTTTAAAACCTGGAAAAAGTCTATCTACAGAAACATTGGTCCTTACCCCATTGTAGAGTTATTTCTCGGGGCTTAGCTTTGCTAACCAGGCATGGAGCATGGCAAGGTCCAGGAGGAACAGCTGATGTTTGTACAGTCAAAACATCAGAAGCCTAGGAAAGGATACATGTATTATTTGAAAGTTACAGCTGTGAAACACTGCACAACATTCTTTTACTAACGGAGAAATAAAACTACTTTCAAGGCCTAATGTGTTTATTCTTTTCAAGTGACTTCTTGGCTCACCGGGCTTTCACCTCCCTTACTGACACAGGAAACTCTCAGTCTGTATGAAGTACCAGGCTTGAGATGATCACACACATGTTCTCTCGTGCAACCACTATATACTACTTCCCAGTTAGTTCCTGCGGGAAAAGTAAAGAAGATCAATTTACAATCAGTGGAGAAGGTTTTGTTATATTAAAACATTGAACTTTTCCCCATATACGTTAATTTAAGGCGCACACATCACAGAATGAAAACTGAATCCTGGATTGGTTCCATTATGCATACAAACAGAATTTACCCTAACTAACTACTACACCTATAACAAAATGAACATTCTAATTGCTACAGTAATGACAATACATATTTACATGTAAATAGAAGTGAACAATAAATTGAATAAGGCCTTTACAATGATTGCTTACCAATTAAAGTTTCTGAAATTTCCAGAAAATACTTAGAAATGTCTGATCCTCCATTATCCTTCGGTGGATCTGAAAGAAAGTTACATTTTAGTTACAATGAATTTCAAAAGTTTAGAAAAAACCTGAGGTTTATGTATCATATTGTAATCAACTATTTAGAACAATATTTTTCATTGTGGAATATACTCATATGGGAAGTTAAACTGGAATTGCGATAATACTGCAATAAAAGATGAAATATGAAAGTTTCATGTTCAGAAAGAGCATAAAATATAAGAGTCCTATCAGAATCTGTTTTTATGAAATATTATACACATTTTAAGACAGCAATAGAGTGGGTTGGGCTCCACAGTAAGAGTATGAGGAGACAGTAGGCCAGCTGCTAAAGTTCTGCTACTCTTTTTTGAATGAATTATATTATATGAAGACTAAGCTTTAATGTGTAAATTGCAATTTTTCTTGGAAGCCACACTCAAAGTTAAGAATAGGGTAATCCAATAATCACTCAGTTGGTAAATATATTCTGAAGGAATAGCTGGTCATTAATACATCTTGAAAAGATATGGGATTAGGAGAAAAATTTGTATTTTTAAGGATATTACATTTAGGCTAAAAGTTTCTCTGAAGAAAAGAACTGCATGGATTCTGACTATAGTCTATTTTTAGACCAGTTCTCTATGTTATTTTAAATTTGTTTTACTGATAACTTATAGCAGGGGTGGGCAAACTTTTTGGCCCAAGGGCCACATCTGGGTACGGAAATTGTATGGCGGGCCATGAATGCTCACGAAATTGGGGTTTGCGGTGTGGGCACTGTCTGGGGGTGCGGGCTCTTGGGTGGAGCCAGAAATGAGGAGTTCAGGGTGCGGGAGGGGACTCCGGTCTGGGGCAGGAGTGCGAGGGGCCAAGGGGAGGGCTCTGGCTGGGGATGATGGGTTGGGGGTGCAGGAGGTTGCTCTGGTCTGGGACGGAGAGGGATCAGGGCTGGGGCATGGGGTTGTGGTGTGGGAGGGGGTCAGGGGTGCAGGCTCCAGGTGGCACTTACCTCAAGCAGCTCCCAGAAGCAGCGGCATGTCCCCCCCTCCAGCTCCTATGTGGAGACACAGCCAGGCAGCTCTGCAGGCTGCCCTGTCCGCAGGTGCCGCCCCTGAAGCTCCCAGACAATGGGAGCTGTGGGTCAGCACTTGGGGTGGGGGCAGCGTGTGGAGCCCCCTGGCTGCCCCTACATGTAGGAGCCAGAGGGGGGACATGCCGCTGCTTCCAGGAGCCGCGTGGAGCAGGGCAAATCCCCGATCCCACTCCTCAGCTGGAGCACTGGAGCAGGGCGAGCCCTGGACCCCGCTCCCTGTCAGGAGCTCAAGGGCCGGATTAAAACATCTGGAGGGCCAGATGCGGCCCCCAGACCGTAGTTTTCTCACCCCTGCCTTATAGGCTCATTTCTCTTTCGAGGAGCAAGGGAAGACAAAAATTAACACAAGTTCACTTACCCCATGTAATTTTCACATTGTGTGAATGGATCTTTCCCTTTACACTTGGTTTACTTGGTGGTCCAGGTTTATCAGGAATTGTGCTGTATTCTACTACCTCACTAGGGATACTTTTTCCTTCATTGTTGCAGGCAGAGAGCTGTTAAGAATGAATATAATACACCGATTGATTGCCATGGACAATATCAGGCTAATTTGCAAACAAAGATCAAAGAGAAAGGCAATTATTTTTAAAACATTTCTGACACCATAATAAAAATGTAATCCCACTGAAAAATTACTACTGCTAGGTTAGCTGGCTATTGTATATGGTTAGGAAACAACATACAAGTGCTACTAGCAAATAGCTCCAGAAAAAAAAAAAAAAAAAAGGAAATCAAATACGTAATTTGGCACATACCCTAAACTTATAAGAAGTACTCCTCCTTAGATTTTTTAAAGTGCATGAGAGTTCTTCTCCGTTGTATTTCGGCTGAAAACCATAACCCTGTAAAGCACAGAAAATTAAGAACAGGCATACAGTCACTAACCACTCTCCTGGTAAAACAATAAGAGCAGCAATTGGTCTCCACAATTTCTCAAGCATTAAACCATTTGAAATCCCCTGGGACACTTCTAACCAAGTCTATATGGTTCTATACTATATAAAGTGTCTCTAATAAGGTGAATTACTTCATAAACAGAAGAGTATGGCAACTTCAGCAATTACGCTTGAATTTTTTTTTATCATTAGATAGTATAGGCCTTTACATACTTCAGCATTTCCACTTTATGAAAAGCTGTTTTATTAATTATACAGTGTTTATGAACTGTTAATTTTAGTGCAATGTTTCATATTATTAAACTTGGGATAATCTTAATGAGTTATATTTACACCTGAAATTACAGACTACTCATCAAAACATTAAGAAAACCCAACTTACAGAATCTTCTTCTTCCATATCTAAAGTGTAAGTCAGAGAGTCATCTGAAGACATGCCATTAGGTGGGCTCCATTTTAATGATAACCATGTTACTCCTGCTTCAGTAAACTGAGGGGGCAGTGGTGGTGAAGGGACGATTCCTGCTGTATAATATGCCACAGTCTCACTAAACCCACTGAAAAGTTAAATTTAAAGGTTAGTAACATTAGCTTGGGCTGTTGAGAAATTAAAATGAGAAACAAACACCACATTTTACCTCATTCCGATGTCATTTTTAGCAGCTAATCTGAGCGAGTACTTTGTAGAAGGAGAAAGTTTGGTTAGTTTGTATTGCTTTAGATTCCCATAGTAGCATTCTTTGAAGGCTCCACTCTTTCCCTTTAAACAAATAAAATAAAGACAGACTTAAGTAACTTTTACATAGGACTATTTTTAAGGTTAAATTTAATCTCCTCCGCTCTCCACCTTCCTCTGTTACTCCACTAATTCAAAATTTTAATAAAAGCATTAAACCTAAATATTACACGTGGACAGGCTGTGATCTTATCCAAGCTGTTTATTTTTTATATTAGACCACTTTTCAAATCAGAAGGCCAGTGGCCTGACATTTACAATGCTGGATACCAGCCAAACAGGGAAACCAATAACTTACAACTGAGGATATGTCACTAATGGGGGGAGGAGGGGAGACAGACTACAATATAACAGAATTCCTGGAGTGGAAGGATGGTCATTAGAGCTAGAAAGACGAAGGCCTACTGGTAAGAGGGTTTGGAATGCAGAGAAAAATAACCTACTCAAAAATTTGAGACTTAGAGCTGGTCTACACTACAGTTAGGTCGACATAAACTGCAGCCTTCCTCCCGTGGATGTAAGTGCCCTACTACACGGACATAATAACTCCACCTCCACCAGAGGTGTAAGGCTTATTTCAGTGTAGTTAGGGTGATGCAGTGTGTCTATGTTACTTACATTGGCTGTTGGCTGTCTTATCAATTACACAGCAGGAGCTGTTTCTAGTGTAAGACACAACCTTAGTTAAGGTAGCAATAAGCATCCAAACTCCCTTGGATACCTATGCAAACTAAGATATTAATCCTTTGACATTTTGTCCCGTCATTACAAAACTCATTTTTTAATAAGAACTTCTCAAAGTTTTAAGTGACGTTTATGATGGTCTTCATGAAATGGACCCATCATGCTCTGTTCACTAATAATGGATATATTATGAACATTACTTGGGATGGCAAAAAAAATCAAATACATCAAACAGTTTACAATTTAAATTACTCTTGAAATACAGTGTTAATGGAATCTCGGTTTGAAATAGCAGTAGTACTATAGATCTGGCCCAAGTTTTGTTTGTTATTTTAAAGATGGCTATACATTGGCACAATAAAAACGTGTGTATCTACTTAAGCAATATACATATCCACTCATATCTGCACAGCATTCATGCTTGCAAGCAACTTTTCCATCATAAAATAAAGGGCTTACCTCATCCCATTCTAAGAGAAAATTAGTTATTTTGGAGCCATTATCATTTGAAGACTGAAATAAAGAAACAAACAAAAGATAAGATCAAAGGTTTAAAAGTAGTGTTTCATTTTACACAGACACTTGGATGTTGAACTGAAAGATTTTAATACCGGGGATAGGGTTTCACACTGTGTTACTTAGACATAACTAAGTAAGGACAATACAAACTAATTTTAACTGTACAGTTCACACCAGTTTGATTTATGAACTCTATGTTTATATACTTTTGGATGTCTCATTATCTACTTGCATCATACCTTCTGTGTTACGGAGAGAGGGGCTGGCATTTGGTTTCTGCCACTCAATGTGACAGATATTAATGCCCACATGAATTGATCAAATTTGCACTAGCAGGACAACGGAGCCTCCCTGGAAGGACTACTGCTCTGCTAATGACTCCTATCACATCACTACCCCTTCTGAGGCATGAATGTAGCAACACTGGGGCATGACGTCTCATGCTGGAACTCATGACCAAAACTGTGTTTATAAGCTGGAGGACTTTTATGAATGCAGAGAGAGACCAAAACCAGAAGATAAGACTGGGCAGCAGGAGGAATGGTGCAAAAGAATCCTGAACTGGGCATTTGCTCATGCGATGACACCATATGTAACTGCAATTGAGTTATGCACTTGTATGTTTTTGAAAATGAGGTTGACAATGTATGTTTACTGAGTGTGAATCTACATTAACTAGAGAGCCATATGTAATTGCAAAGACATTTTTCAGTCAAGCACATGAACAGGGATAGTCTTACAAAACTCAACAGTCTAATAAACACAATGTATTGTAACATTTCTATATAGAATACATTGCATGGTCTATTCAAGAGATAGCCTGGGGGGCAGGGGGAGAGAGAGAGATCATGATGCATAAAGCAAACTAAAATAATAGAATTCGGCTTCAGAGTTATCTTCGACATTCTATGCTATTTAATCTACCACAACGGGACCCTAAGCATTAGAGGTGTTGATGCTCCTCTCTCTCACATGCCATCATTTCAGTAGAGAATTTTCCCAAATATTCTAGGTCATACACATGTATTTTATGCAGACAAAAGCATGCTACCAACTCGCATATTAATAGGATACAAAGGATATTGAATAAGTAACAGAAGAAAACAGGATGACCTGGAGATGGAGAAGTGATATTTCAGCTATATTGTAGAGTAACAATCTTCACTGAGCAACTTAAAATCCAACTTTAAAAAAAGAGAACTAGTACGTTTTGCTTTGTCAAGACTTTAAATATCCCTGCCAAGTTATTTACCTTCCACTGTAAACTCAAGCTGTTTTTCGTTCTGTTGATTAGTTTAGGTGCAGCTGGAGGGTCTGGTTCACAACTTTCTGTAGTAAAACTCACCAATTCGGAAACAGATTCTTTTATAGAACTGCTTGTTGCTGAAACTCTGAATGACAAAGGGCAATTAATGAAGTGTCCCAAGATTATCATCACATGAATATCTTAAAATTTAGAACATGGAGCATCAGTTTGAGAACTGCACTTAGAGGCAGAAGGTAGAGAAAAGAGAGTAGATGGCTTATTGTATTAGAAGTGTAATACAGAGCCTTTCTTCCCTAGACCACTGGTTCAAGTATAACTCACACTGTTAGCATTGTAATTGTCCAAGAGAGGCCTAACAAAGTGAGTTTATGATCTCATTCCAGGCCATAGTGGACTGGTATTCATAACTCAAAAATCACCACCACAAATGCCACTGTTGTTGGCAGTGTCAGGGAAATAAAGGCAAATTGGAAGAGCAGCATGGAGATGCTCACAATGCAGTTTCTTTGGATTTAACCATTTTGTGGACAGAGGAGCTCAGACTCGAGGGCTGTCAATTTGGCACTGTTCGTGAGCTCTACATTTAATGTTTTTAAATATGAAAAGCACTGACTAATCAATTCTAACCATTGATGCTCCTCTGAATGAAACAATTCAGCATTTCTGGGGCTTACAGTTAACAAGCTTCATCTTTAATGCTAGAAGCAAAAGTCAATTTTATACCTGCTACAGACCTTTGAGAAAGGCAAACAACTTAATGTTAAACAATTTTCAAACGAATTCTATTTTCAAGAAGCATATTTAACATGAGCCCAGTTGTCAGACTGTCAGGATGTCACCACTGTGACAAAGTAAATGATGAAACACGTATGGGATTCATGATCAAAACTATATTAAAGAATGTTACCAGATGGATGAGACAGTAGAAGAGGATTACTTTATATTCAAATATGCTAGAAGGCCTTGACACTCAAGGGTATAGAAAATGACTAAATTAAATTAAACTTTCAAATTATTCAGGTACAAGTCTTCCAGGTAAATTCTTATTATAAATATCTGCACAAACTACTAACTTAAATGGAGGTTAGCTTCTTCTTTCGTATGGCTTGGATAGGTAGCAACAACTACAAATTTATATCTAAGTTTGATAGCCAGCACATTGCCACAGCAGTGAGCTGGTGAATGTCCTTCAAGCTCCCGGCAGAAGAACGAAGGGGACATTCAGATATGATGTGCTCTATCGTTTGTGCCTGGTGACCAGTCGCATATAGGTGTTTCCCTCATTTTCCACTTAAAGAGGGTTTGTCCACATCTCCCATGAGATGTCCAATGTGATTCAATCTGCACCAGTTTTTCTGACATAAATCAAAACCCAGTGATTTCTCAACAGGATCGATGGTGAGCTGTTTGTTTTGAGTGGCTGAAATGCTCCATGTGATTCTCCATTGAGCCTCAGCATCAAAGTTGGGTGTAAGGATCTTGATACGGTTCCAGAGGGTTACGGGATTTTAATCTCGTTTTTGGCGGGTTCTGCAGGTCATGGTGCAGTGGGATCCTCATATTTGCACTGACAAGATTAAGAAACCGCGATGTCTGAGCAGCTCTTCTAATCTGCGGAAGCTGGATGTGCGATAGGACCGGGAGCCAGTCAACTGGAGTAAATTTGAGCGTCCCCGATACTATGCGCATAGCATTAAGTTGAGTGTCAAGGAGTTTAGTGTGACTGCTGACCTCTCAGTGAGCTTAACAACAATTATACTTCCTCAAACCGCTCTTTCCAGGACCAAAAAAGAACAGTTGGGCCAGTCCTCTGAATATACCAAATTAATGTAAAAGGGATGTCCAGGGAAAAAGTGGATTACCTCTGGAGAACCCTCAAAGAGGATCACATTGCCACTGTGGCCCTCCAAGAAACACACATGAAAGAAGATATAGATGCCAGACATTAAATCTATGGCTATACTAAAATCGCTGCTGTCAACCATCCAAAACATGGGGGGGCGGGGGGGGGGGGGGGGAGGAGTAAAGACCTGCAATCCCACTGCAGGTCTCTACTCTAGTCCCGCACAGGATCCTATTGGAGCTCCCTTCTGCTGCTGGATGCCCCCAAACTCACTACTCCAGCCAGTCTCCTTTCCTGCATAATTAGGCACTGTAGGGGCAAGGATTTGTTTGCTCCGATGGGCATTAAGAGCTCTGGATGGCAGCTGCTGATTCTTGCAAGCCTCTCCTTCTCTCAAATACTCCATTCTCTCTTCTGCCACTGAGGGGGTCTGCTCTCCCACTACTCCAACCAGCCTCAGTTTCCCCTCCTCTAGTACTATTAAGATTCCCTGGGGAGCAGTTTGGAAGCTTCCCCTCACCTCAACAGAGATTAGCTCAGAGACTCCTTCTGCTCCCCCTAGACATGTGAAAGAAGGTCCAGGAGGGCTAATAATAATATAAATTATTACTGATTATTATTCTTTTCTTTGCTGCTGTCCTTAGTCTAGAAGAATCTCCCTCTTCCTGATTCCTGCTCTACCCTTTAGAGCAGTAGCATGGAACTACAGGAAATCCACTTAACTCCTCCTTTTTTTGCTGGAATCAGAGGAGACAGGCAGAGGGACAACGGTAGGCAAAAATGCTAACCAGCAAAAGGCAGGATATTTATCAATTTAGGCATTACAAATAGGACAATATTAGTACACAAGTGGAACAATAACAGTGCATGGACACAATCACATTTTACATCAAACCCTGGTAAATAGTTCATATCCCATCCACCTCAAGAAGGAAGAAATCATATAATAATTCTAATTTAACACAATATTGGGTATTCCAATCCTGTTAGGGAAGTTCCCAGTACATACCTGACATGGTAATCTGTTGCTGGTCTGAGTTCAGGAAGGGTAATTGTTGTTTCTTCTCCTCTGTAGGAACAAAGAGTGATAGCTCTCCCATGTACTTCAAAACACAGGCTTATTGCAAAATAAAACTATATAATGTACATTTAGTGTCAAAGTGTCCATTATCCCCTTTATACAAAATGCCTATTGATATTACTTAAAATGATTTGCATGTGAAAAAAGTAGGTCTGCAAGACACCATACACCTCATGATAAAAACACTGCTGATCTATGTCAGTGTATTTGAACATATGTATTGTGCTTAAATTAAGAAACCAGACTTACATATAGACTGATTTAAATTTTCCATTTTTACCGCTGTTGGATAGTGCTACTTCAAATATAAATGTTGCTGGAGTGAGACTCTGACTTTCTCCATTCTGCGAACTAACTGGGAGATTCCAGGACAGAACTGCTGATCTTGCTTGTATATCAGAAACCTTTAAAAACCATAAATAATGCAAATAGGTTTGTTTGCTATAATAAAGGTACATTAGTCATTAACATGGTACTTGCCCATTTGCCCACTAAGTTTCTCACTGGAGGAATTCTTTACTTTTAGTTAGTGGAAGTGCTGGGTCTTTTTTAAGTTAGGACTTTACTGAGCTTTAATTTCAATTTTAACTATTAATCATTCTAGGGTGTTCATATCAAGGGCATTATATAAATAGACCATAGGCATATTTAAACAGTCTTGGGGTGTGAAGTGAAGTTTCTATTTCACTTGCAGTGTTTGCACTAAGTACTTAGGCCAAAGGTTTCAGATTTGGTACCCTAAAATAAATAAATAAATAAAAATAAAAAATCAGGCAGCCAGATGTGTGTTTACGCACAAACAAATGGCTCCATTTTCTAGCTGAGTACCCACAGTTCCCACTAACTACAGCACCTCTGAAAATTTGACCACTTTAGATTTCTCAGTACAAATTTTTTTAAGGTGCTCAAATCTAAAAGATTTGGTCCAAGTACTAAAAAGCCTTTTCTGCCATTTGGTTTTAGTTCTTCACAGCACTCCGAATTTCCTCCAAAATAAAGTTTGTACAGCTTTTTCTGGCACTAAACCCACAGGGTATCAGTGGCAGCAAAGTAGCAACATTACCATAACATAATGAACGGCAGGAAAGCTGGAGCAAAAGAATGCAGCTTGCACTCTGTACGATTGATGCACAAAAGGAGTTACGTGTACTTGACTGCAATTTTAGCCTATAATCTATTTAAAATATCACCATAAGATTCCAAGATCCCAAACAGTCTGAAAATACTCAAATCTATGCTCCAATTTGATTTTAAATAAAGCAGAAAATGATGCACTACTTTTTGTAAGTATCTCTTTATTCTTTAATACTTTGCAGTCAACTGAGCTGAGTCCAAAACCCAGTGAAGTCAGTGGACAGATTGCATCAGACCCAGAATGCTTTTCATCACAGGATCTCAAAGCATTTACAAACATTAAATAACCTCAGAGGCAGGTACTATCCCCATTTTACAGAGTGGGAAATTGAGGCACCCAGAGGTTAAGTAACTTGCTCCAGATGTCTCAGGAAGTGAGTGACAGAATTGGGCACGGAAAACAGAGCTCCTGATGCTTGGCCTCAAGCGCCGACCACTAAAGCATGTACTTTCAATTTACAACACTGAAAGCATTTCAAATAAAAGATCATTGAAGAAAATGCTTTTATACTGTTTGTAATATTTGTGATTTATCAAGAGAAAGTATACAATCAGGGGATTATACATAACATTTCAAAGACAATACTTACTACAGGTTTACCAATGCTTACGTGGAGATTGTACAACTTTTTGGATTCTGTGTCAGACTCTGAAAAGCCAAACGTAAAACTTCATTACAGTTAAAAAAATAAAAATAAACCCCCGCCCCCTCAAACCAGCAGATAAGAAATGCTTATCTAAGTGCAACCACAAGATGGAGTTAGCTTCATTAAGAGATTAACAATAGTATATATGATGTAAAAGTTCATTTCCCCTATTTGTTTTGGCTGTGTGATTTGTAGAATTGTCCAAAACTAACAGCGTTACACAAACCCCATTTAGTACATCCTGCACAAAGGATATATTTCCCTAATCTGAACATATCTTTACTTTGATTGAACAAAAATCTTTATATAAAAATAAAAGAGGTTAAAAATTGACAACATGATTTTGTCTTGGCTGCTGTACGTGCTGGTGATGTAGTTAATGCTGCATTTCCTTTGTAAACTAAATTTCTCCATGGACATAAATCTGGAAGATGCATTTGAGATTTTTAAATTACATACTAAACATACATACAGCAGAACACATTTCCACCCAGAGTTGTTATAGTCAGTCATATGCTTGTGAAAAATATTTCATTTAAAACATGTATTTAATGGAAGCCTGTACATTCAAGAGTTCAGACTGAAATTGCATCCTTAAAGGAAAACTGAAATGTTTTTAAAAGATAAAAATGTAACCACTTTTTGCAAGGCCAAATCTTTAACAAAACATATGTTTAGACATACCAGTGAAAGTTAGTTCCTCCTTTACTTATCCTGCCAAGACCCAAATTCTGATTTCTGTTTTACTCTAATACTGAAGTGCTAAATTTGTCATCTACAACAGAGAAACAGACCTCGGAGTATTGCAATTTGAATCCTAATAGGTAAAGTCTTCCACTTTAAAAAAAACTGTATGTTTTTATTACAAGCCTACACATGCATTCCTTTAATGAATTGGGATCACAAATCATTTACATTTCATTCCTTCTTTCAAACCAGTGTGATAGACCAAGATACACTAGTATCTCAAGTGCTCAGACAGAAGGCAGAAAGCTCATTTTGCAGTTGCATAATTTTTTTAAAAAGTGGCACTTAGTCCATCACTGCGCTCAAAGGAGTATTTGAAAACATTTAAAGAGACTGAGTAATTTCATTTTAAAATGCTGTTTACTGCTCAGACTAAAACTTTTCAATTGAAATTTCCTGAAGACTTATAACCGAGACTCACATGAAATATTAAAATGAGAAAGATTCCCGATTCTGTTACACACATTTACGGTACACCCCAACATGGAATACTGTTTTGAGTTCTGGTAACACTATCTCAGGAAAGATATGGCAGTAACAAAAGAAAGTTCAGTGAAGGGAGATAAAATAGAGGCACAGAGGCACTTCCATATAAAAAAAATGAAAAGAGTGAGACTGTTTAGTTGAGATGAGAACATGGTAGAGGCATAAATCTATTGACTGGTATGCAAAAGGTAAGTAAAACACTCATGTTTATCTTCTCTCATAATACAAGAGCAAGGGGACATTCCATAAAATTGAAAGGCAACAAATGAGAAGCAACACTTTACACAATGAACAATTACCCTGTGAAACTTTGTCACAAGATGAAGGACAAGAGTTTAGCAGATTCCAAATGAGAATTAGAATTTATCTGCCTAGTGGGAATATATCCACATTTACATAAGACAATTTTAAAAATTAGGGAAAAGAAATCTCCATGTTTCAAGGCATTAACAAACCAGTAGCTGGTTTGAACAAACTTTTTCTATGGGTAAGTCATTCCGTAAATGAACTATGCAGTTTTGAGTACCTTTCTCTGAAGTGGCTAGTATTGGCAGTATACCAGACTAGAAGGGCCACTGGTCTGATCTGGTATGGCAGTTCTATGTTGCTATCCAAAGGAGCAAGATTAACAACTGAGAAACAATACAGCCTATCATGAAACTAGCACACAAATTAGAAGCTTGAAAACAGCCAAATATCCTGCAGAAGCAAGCACCCGTAAATAGTAGTAACAGGAATTTTCCAAATACATGGCTAAGAGATGCACATTCTAAATCAGCAATTGTTGCAAGCGATAAAGCGTGAATTTCGCACAACACACTTCAAAATTATGTAATCAAATGGTTAATTTTTTCAAACCCATGTATAAACTATGAAAGGATACCTGTAGCGAAAGTGATGAGCAAAACATTAGGAAAAAAGTTTGAACTTGATGAGTTTTTTCTTTATGATATATAAAGCCTGAAAGGACTTTTGTTTTCAAGCAAAAAATGATTTTCTGGGTTTATATTAGAAATTGAGGTCTTGTCTGCTCTGGAAGACAGTGATGATGTATGGAAAACTAGCAAAAAATCACATCAGTCTCTCTCAAAGTTGAGCAACTGACAAAACAGATTTTTAGTCAGGGGGTATAAACTGTTTAATACCACTTGAATTTCAATGATTAACTGAAATTTTGGAGAAAGAATCTTTGCGGAAGATTCAACACTCTTCCACTTCAATTAAGTCATTTGAGGTTATAATAAATATGCTTCCAGATTTTCCCAAGAGATACTCCAGCGGAAAACCATGGCACATCAGACTTGATATTCCCAATCTCTCTAAACTAAAAAAAATTTAAACCAATTGAAAACCTTTCAGGCCTTCTCTATAAATCCTAAAAAGGCAAAGAAATTTAAGTATTTTTATTTTATTTTTTAAGTAACTGCAAGAGACCTTACTCCTGGGGGAATTCTGCACCAAAAAATATAAAATTCTGCATATTTTATTTGTCAAAATAACACAATATAATCATGCCAGTTTCAATTATTTTGGTAGTTTATTTCAAAATACCTGTCAGCAAGTATGTCTGTAACAATGCAGACAACAAAAAAGACTCAGGAATTATTATTATTTTTTTTGGACAAAGATTCCTTACTGGGCATTTTGATACAGAACTCTGAGTAATAATTCATTTAAACTACAATACAGAAATGTATTTCCTGCATCCCGCAGAAGCAGTGGGGGAGTCAGGGGTAAAGGAGAAACTGAGGGAGAGGAAGTAATTGCTGGGCAGGAGCCTGTGTATGAACTAGGAGTGCTATTGGGTGTGGGTGGGAAAAGTATGGAACAGGGTTTTTTGGAGAAGGGGAAGGGAGGGAGGGATTGTTAGGGAGCCACCCCCATGCAGAGCTCTAGTCTCTCCCATTCAGTCAGGCACATCTGCCCCATCCCTGAGTGTCCCTGCACTCCTCCCCCATTCCCATGTGTCCCCGCACCCCCATTCCCATTGAACCCCTGGGCTCACCCCACTAGCTCCTGTGCCCCTGCCCCAGTCTGTCATCCCCCCCACTAACCTCTCTGAACCCCAGTCTGCTTGACTCTCCAGCAGCCCTGTGTGCCCCACTCTGTCTGTCCCCTCATATCCCATGCCTCCTCACCTGGCCACACGAGCAGGGCACTGTGAGGAAGACAGCCTCTCCCCTGCCCTCTCTGCGGCTGGCTGAGCCAGCTGCCCTCTCTTCTGGCACTACAAAAGCCCCTGGTGTTTGAAAGGTGTAATTGCAGTGCCTTCCTGGCAGAATGTATTTTCTTTGGGGAAAAATTTCTGCGGGGGACATGAATTCTGTGCATGTGCAGTGGTGCACAATTCCCCCTCATCCCCCAGGAGTAAGACCTGTAAGATACTTTAGGTATTTCTGTCAAAAAGCGTACATGACAAAAGTAGCCAGCTACTACTTACCTCCCATCTCTGAATCTGCTGGTGGGCTTGCTCTTGTTTTTCCTATTTGTTTTTGCTTTATTAGCCCGCATGCTGCTTGCTGTCCCTTTCCATTTCCATATCCATTCTGAACATTTGTATTGGAAGAATTGTGAACTCTATGCGGTGAAGAAGGAGGACTGTTAAGTTTATTATTAGTATGCCCACTAGCTTGTTTCTCCTTAAGTCTTTTCTTCAGATGTTCTTGCATTTTGACAGTCCTTTCATCTCGCTGAATAAAATTTGTCCTTCCATGGGAACGAGATTCTAAAAGACAACAACATTTGTATGTTTTATTCAGTACAATTTACTTAGCTGGCAATTGAGAAACACTCTGGAAGTTATTTTTTTAACTGCAACATAGCCAGGCGTTGAAAAACCTTGAAAAATTCAAAGTAAGTGTAAAGTGCAATGTTATCTAATTGAGTCTGTAGGAGGACAGATCTGGTGCTGCTCATAGCTGTGACAAACTGCACCCAAGTGAAGACCAAAGTCTTGACAATTTTCACACTGTTACTCAGATGGGTGTGGGCACCAGAGGAACTGATAAGAATTTCATGCTGATGACTGGCAGGGGCTTCCTATAGTTCCAGGCAATACACTCAGTGTTTTAGGATCATTTGTGTCTAAATAAGGGAGGTAGTGGTAAAAGTAGGCAGCTTAAAGTTTATTTTGGTTTTATACTACAGTAGAACCTCAGAGTTATGAACACCTCAGGAATGGAGGTTGTTCATAACTCTGAAATCTTTGTAACTCTGAACAAAACGTTAGTTATGGTTGTTCTTTCAAAAGTTCACATCTGAACACTGACTTAATACAGCTTTGAAACTTTACTAGGATGAAGAAAAATGCTGGTTTCCCTTTATTTTTTGGTAGTTTACGTTTAATACAATACTGTACTGTATTTGCATTTTTGGGGTCTCAGCTGCTGCCTGATTGTGTATTTCCGGTTCCAAATGAGGTGTGTGGTTGACTGGTAAGTTCATAACTCTGCTGTTCATAATGCTGAGGTTCTACTGTCATATTTGTTTTAATGTAGCCCTTGCCTTTAATTTATGCCCATTTACCTTTCTCGTTGTATTTAATCCATACCCAGTGAGTTACAGTTCTGAACCATAACCTTTTTACTATTTTTAAATCCTCTTTCAGCTTTTTAAAACTTTTTCTATTTTCTCTGTTTTTAATCCTTCATATTCCCAATAGTTAAATCTTTCCTTTTTGCTAGTCTTTACCTAATATCCCCCTACCTCCAAAACTATGCCTCTTGATTAGAGCTGTCCTCCTTCCTATGACATAGCAGTGCAAACAGCAGAAGTAACATTTTCAAGATTAAGGATCCTAAGGGACTTAATCATTTTTGAAAATCAGATTTAGGTGTTTTTTTAAAAATTTTTCCCTAGGCTTTTCTCCCCAAGAAGTTGCCACCACTACTATCATTGATCAAGCTCCCCACACATTATGACAGTGGGTACTCTTGCATAGCCCCATCTTGTTAAATATCCTCTTTTCTATTATTGCTCATAAAAGGAGAGCTATGTAAACCTGCTATGTTACAAAAGGTTATGTCAGTAGGCTCTTTGAGTGTGTTCACAAGTAACTTTTCAATGTGTATAGCTACTCCCGCCACGCTCAACTTGGAGGACCAGTTGTGTGTGCCAAGGTTTTTTTATTTTTTTATTTAAGCCATACCTGACTTTGTTAAGAAAAAAAATCCCTGAATAAAATCTCCCCATAACATAAAAGCGGTTGAAAATTTCCTCAAACTTCCCAAAAAATTCACCTTTGGGCTGAGACCAAGTATGAAGAGTTTCAACATCAGCAGAAACTTTCAGAAAGTTAGAAGCAATTTCTAAAATGGTATCATTGAATCTGCAGTAGCGAAGACTAAGATTTAAAGGTATTAAAGATATTAAATCTAAAATATAAGACATTACAAAAATTCTACGGTAAGTAAAATTTCTACATTGCTATCCACCCGAAAGACACAATTAAAATAAATTTAGTTTACTCTGTGAGCCTGCACATCCATAACACCTTTCATTTGAGGATTTCCAAACACTTTAATGAATTTAGGCATACAACATCCCTCCAAAGCAAATATTTCCCCCACTTACAAATACAGAAACTAAGGTTTGAAGAGGCTATGGCCTGCACCCACAAAGCCTGAGCTAGGCACTTAGGTTCCCTATACTATGAAGGGGGAAGAGACAGGCACCTAAGAACGGGATCCACAAATGCCAGCACGCTAGGCAGAGGGCAACCTAAGCTAGCCATTCAGAAATTCTTACCAAGAGAGATGTTTCTTAAGCACTGCCTTCTCATGGAGTTCAGTACCCTTAGCCTAGGCTGCAGGGAGGCGCCTACCTCTCCTTAGAAACCACAGCCAGGAACCCTTGTCCTGGAGCCAGACTGCTTAGGCTCCTGCCTAACACCACAAAATGGCCAGGTGGGGCGGGACACCTGCTTATAACCCAAGGGTTAGGGTACTCACCTGGGATGTGGGAGACCCTGGTTCAATTACCCCTTCTGCCTGATGAGAAGGGATTTCCCACCTGTCAAGCCAGTGCCCTAACCACTGGACTATAGAGTGATTCTCTTGCTGTATCTGACCCAATTAATATTTGATTATTTTAATTAAATTGGAATGGCTTTAACATTAGAATATCTCAATCTCTCAAAATCCCCCCCAGCCATTGTGTGTGGAGTTACGTCAGAGCACCCTTACTGGATCAGGTCCTGCAGGCCTTACTTCTGTCTCCCCGTTTAAAGATTGCTCTAGGACTTTGGTGTGAGACAGGCATCCAGATGTCTGCCTGAGGCAGCAGTGTGCTTGCCCAGAGGAAAAAAGTTAGGTAACCAGGGAACTTCTACAGTGGAAGTGTAGGTTCTGAGTTTGGACACCTACAGGGCTAGGAGACAGCTGAGTGAGGGTTTTGTACATTGCATTGGTACCTAAATCTGGGCTTTAGGTGCCTAAGTCCCTTTGTGGTTTTAGCGCTAAGTGACTTATCCAAGGTCACACAGTAAGTTTGACAGAGTGGCAAACAGAACGCAGGTTTCTTGACTTCTAGACCTGGTGCCTTAACCAGAAGGCTATGCCCCTTTGTCAGTTAAAGCACAGTATTAGCAAGTCTTACCTTGTTCTTGATAAACATGTGTTGGTGGAGGAGGCTGGTGAATGAACTGCGGTGGCATTTCTCCTGTTCCTGGAACTGGAGAGTACACTGGATGAGGTGGGTGGGGAAGCAAAGCAGGGTGAGGATGCATGTAATGTGGCACATGTGGTGGAGGGGGATGCATGGAAGGATGGAATTCAGATGAATGTGGTAATACCACCACCTTACGAACTCCATTTTCTTCTACCATCTGTGATACAATGTAAAATACAGAAAAAGTCAGTAAAATTTGTTTTGTATAATCTACATTCCTTAACGTTTAAGGTTAGATTCTAGCTTAAAATAATTGATACTCAGAACCAGATACTTGTATTGCTTTGGGAGAAAAATCCCCACTGTGATGGGCCTCAATAAATTCAAACTCTTCTGCAAGAAATCCCAAATTTCTGAGAGTGCCCATTTAAAAAAAAAGAGGGGGGGGGAGTCTGGCAGAGAAGTAAGTAACCCAGAAAATATCCACAATATATTCCTGGTTACAAGTAAACTTGAACTGACCGTAAGTGCCATCCCTACTTATTTCAACAACTATGCCGAAAGTGACATATGACCTGCCTTAGGTCTTGTCTAGACTAGGATAAAGAGATGTGATAGCACTTTAGCTAACATAAAACTAATGGTGTAGACAATGCAGCATATACTTTAACATATGCTAATCTGGTTGATCTGAAATCTTGGCTCCCCTTAGGATCTAATTTGACTGGCTTAGCACATGCTGAAGTATATATACTGCTTTGCCTATGCCACACTTAAAATGTGCACGTGTTAGTTAACACACCATTAAATGCTAATTTAGGCCAGAATTTGGGATGAAACAAGGATTTTAGGAGAGCACATATATAAGCAGGAACAGAAAGAAGGACTCAAAGGACTAGATCAGACAGCTAGAACCAACTGAAATAATAAGCAATGCCCTATCCTGCTGGATCTTCAGGCCATCTGCCAGAGGCAAGCATAGGCTAAAATTTGGGATTTATCCACAGGGAAAGATCCTAGCTGATAATGGATGCAGAACACCTACAGCCTTCTTGTGGTATCTGGAGGTAAATGAATCCAGTATCTCTTAGACTCCACGGAAATATTATCCAAGGGACTAAACTTTTCAATATCCACTCTTCTGGTTGGTCCAAAGGCCTCTGGAATTATTACTGTCACAAGAATTGTAAAGTTCTTTTCCCACCATCAAAAACAAGATATCACTGATTCTAGATTAAGATTGCATCTAGTCAGAAGTTAAAGGGATAATGACGTGGGTCTCCTGAAACCCCACTCAAGTCAAAGAACAATCAACTACCTTCCTTTCCCCTCTTTCCCACTAGCTGCTGAGTGATATGACAGAAGAGACACTAGATGACAGAATATATGTTCTGATGAAAGAGGCAAAACAGGTACTTGAGAAGTAACCAGAATTCAGTAGAATAAGCAGAGGAATTAAACTGGTTTAAAATTAAATTTGTCTGTAACCTCATCCCCTCTGACTGCCACCTCCAATCATTGTTACACATAAAAAATTTAGATTACAAAACACTGGTGCTATAAAATAATAACGTATTGATTATCAATGGACGCAAGGAGAAAAGCCCACACTAGACGTACACTGGCAAAGACAAAATTGAGACATTAACTGATTTGCTTCTTATATACAGTCCTCAAAGTAAATCATACAAAATTAACACTGCTTTTAAAACACCAATAATTTCTAACTAAACCATATTACTAGAAGTATGTAACACTCATGCACTTGTAGACATTTGCACATTACATATTAACCTACAGAACTCAATGTACTAGTCTGTAAACCTCTCTCAAATTCTAAGCCCTGCACAAAATTAAATTAAGTTGCTCCTTTTAACACCTAATGCTTGAGAAGGAATTAAATACATCAATATTACTGTAAAAAATGTTATACAGTTAAAGCAGTTTCACAAAGAGGACCATATGTTTTATCCTGCTAATTCTATCAAGATCCTCTACTAGAAGGGCTGGCTATAAGAAGCCATCATAGCATTTCATAGTTCGCTAAGCAGAAATTGTGGCTGTAGATTTGTTACTTATGCCAAAAATATTTTGAAAGGCTCCTCAGTAAAAGATAAAGCAAACTGACCAAGTAAAAGAAAAGTATTTTTTCAAGAGAACAAGAATGTGTCAACTTATGGATTATTACGACAAAAGTCTGCTGTGATGTGACCTCTAAATCAGTTGTAATTATATTGCCATTTGACTATTAGGATTTTTTGGAAAAAATATAGATTACCTTCTTCAATTTAAAAGAACATAATGAAAAAAACTTGTCTTTTGTGTATTGAATTTTTGTTTTAAAATTTTTCTCTAGAAATAAGTTTTCTACATCAGTGAACTAAGTATATTCACTAAAGCTAAATAAATCTAAAAGTCATGGCAAAAAGTTTCATGGATCCATTGAACCTAATTAGGAAAACACTCAGTTTGACAAAGGAGATTAATGGATACAATAAGGGTTTCAGCTACAATTTTATAGTTTGGTGTTGATACAAGTCAAGGCCTATTATTCCAGTATTTCATTCTACTAATGTAGAGACCAACATTACCACCATGTGTTTACTCTCGTACATCTCTGAGAACTGAAAGTTGAGCCCTCATTTTTACTGGGCTGAGAAAAAGGTTTAAAAACCCCAAATTTTGTTTTAAACTCGATTTCTACCATTATTTAGGCCTTCCACGGTGGCCACCCAAATCAGCTTAGCTGGACAGTATTTAAATACTATTTCCACAACATTCACACTCCACTACGGTCAAGGCATCAGCTCCTAGACTATAGAGAACTTTTTATCTCAGACATTACTTTTTGGTCCAAATATACTAATTTAATGACACTAAATAAGGAGTTTTAGTTCTGAAAGATTTAGAATAATGAACATTCACCAGATTTTTTTTTTTTTTAAATCAATCATCACCATCAGTAAAGTTTTGGGTCTCAGCAAACAGAATCCTCTTTACATCTGATAATTTTTGCTAAAGTGTAACTATTATATTGAAGTGTTAAGAGGATAACTGTTGATAAAGAGAAAGATTTTGAAATCCTTTGAGAGTTACTATAAAAGTGCAGAAGACAACCTGAGAAGATCTAGGGAGTATTTACATTGGCCAGGAAAACAAAAACAAAAAAACCCACAAGGATGAGAGGATGACATTATATCAGACTGATATAAAAAGGAAGTATAGGAGATAGAAGTCTCATTTATCCGCACTATGGTTAGCTCAACTTTAAATATAGTGCTGCAAACAAAGTACTTCAGCTCTATTCCAGAGGGATCCCCTCAAGGAAAAACAGAGCATGCTTATTAAGTCTTTTGATTCTTTGTAGTCTAGTGCCTATTGTGATTGTTTACATCACCTGGAAATCTATTACCACCTAGAACTAGGACTGAAGCAGACTCACGGCCTGGGGACAAATAGGCCTAGTAGAACTAAAAGAACCTCCTCATAACAATAGACAGATCCCACATCGCAATCATTCTACATGGTTGCAGCTTTTGTCAGAGTCAGTCACTACTGACCTGCTTACATCACTTAGCTGAACTAGACAATTGCAGTACAATTGCTTTGATAATTCCTTTCCAGACAGACCCATAGAACTGATGGGAAACTACTTGCTCTCCAAAGCCCTCACTAGTGTAATCCCAGAGCGAGCTATCTTGTCCTACATAAGAGCTCTTGGAGAGGTGGTAAGCAACATGGATTTCATTGGCAACAATACATTGATGACATCCAGCTGTATATAGTTCCCTACAGGTGCCAATATCAGACCCCCCCAATGCCTACAAGAGATAAGAATTTGGACGAAGAATGGCTGGCTCAAACTAAACCTGGGCAAGACCAAAATCATGGTGGTTGGGAGAGGCAAAAGTTGTGAAGACCAAGCTGGAAACCTGAACTCCCCCTCCCATCTAGTTTCTCCCACTGACCCCCAATTAAATCAGTTATGTAACACCTTGGGGTCCTATCAGGCTAATCATTAATCCGAGATGACAATGTAGCAATAGTATAAAGAAATGCCTTCCTCTCCACCTTTAATTTATGAGAGGAATAGATGAAGTCTCCTACAAGAATCTGGTCAGTGAACCACTCATTCACAATTTCCTAGAAACAGAAAATCAATCTACTATATCTTGATCTAAAGGTTTAATCAATGCAGAGATACAATCGAAAGCATATGACTCTTCTACCTATAACCACTGCTAGCTCCCAAATCACTTGCATCATCAGTGTAAGATTTTGTTTCTGATTTTTCAAAGCCATCCACCTATGTCAACCCATGACCCAAGGCCGCTCTGGGATAATGCAGTTAACAGGTAATGTCCTAAGTTTTGTTATCTAGTCTGGAGGTGATGCATAAGTTATGTTTCAGAGTTAGTGTTTCACTTGAGGGAGTCTGGCAATGGAATGAGCTCCAAAAGGAGATTCAATTAATTTAAAACCAGACTACCAATTTTTGAATATGCTTCAAAATTTCTCTTTTTAATAAAACTTTTTCACATATCTGGAGAGCTTTAATAGTTAAACATACAAACAAAAATCCACATACTCCAAAGAACTTGCTAGAATCTGGAAAGGGCAAAGAACAGATTCCTCTATGATTTAAATCAGAGATGGGCAAACAACGGCCCGGGGGCTGCATTCGGCCCTCCAGACGTTTTAATCCGATCCTCAAGCTCCCATTGGGGAGTGGGGTCTGGGGCTTGCCCTGCTCCACCGCTCCAGCCGGGAAGCTGGGTCGGGGACTTGCCGCTGCTTCCAAGAGCCATGTGGAGCAGCGCATGTCCCCCCTCCGGCTCCTACACGTAGGGGCAGCCAGGGGGCTCCGCACGTTGCCCCCGCAGCTCCCATTGGCTGGGAACCACGGCCAATGGGAGCTGCAGGGGCGGCACCGGCGGAGGGAGCAGCGTGCAGAGTTGCCTGGCCACGCCTCCGTGTAGGAGCTGGATGGGGGACATGCTGCTGCTTCTCGGAGCTGCTTGAGGTAAGCACTGCCCGGAGCATGCACCCCTAACCCCCTCCCACGCCCCAACCCCCTGCCCCAGCCCTGATCCCCCTCCTACCCTTGAACCCCTCGGTCCCAGCACAGAGCACCTCCTGCACCCCCAATCCCTCATCCCCTGCCCCATCTCAAAGCTCACACCCCCAGCTGGAGCCCTCACCCTCACCCCCTCCCACTCCAACCCCCAATTTTGTGAGCATTCATAGCCCGCCATAGAATTTCCATACCCAGATGTGGCCCTCGGGCCAAAAAGTTTGCCCACCCCGATTTAGATTATGGACCTAAATTACCTGTGCTGGGATTAGATACTACATTGAGAGGTGCTATAGGAAACTAAGATTTTTCACATGTCAACACAGATCCCAAACAGTTAGATTATAACTACTTTGGTAATGACTGACCTGGGAGTAAATCAAATCTGTGACCTAAAGGGTGAAAGGCTCTACATTCCACTACATATATCCATGATCATACAACTGGAATGTCTGGCAGCAACTGTTCATGTTACTGAGTAGTGGTAGCACTTGTGGAATATGACTATCAACCTCATCAATCAGACTGGTATTGAAAGAACTCTCTGCAACTTACATTAGGTTTTCCTGCTGCCAATATAAGAAAAATATTGCTAAGGTTTTCAAAGCCATTAAAGGGAGCTAGGCAGGCAATTCCCATTTGTACTGGAATTGGATACTCAAGTCAATAGCCATTTTTGAAAATCTCAGCCTATGAGCACAAATCAGACACCTGATATACTAGATCTGTCTTGTGAAGGAGACCATGAGTTCTAGTTATTAAACAGCTTTAGAAATTGTCTTTCATTTTTATTAGGGATGTGATAAGCAGCAACTTTTGATGCAAAAACACAAACAACGGTAAATTAATTCTTACCTGAGATACATAGCCAGGAGGCACAAATATTGGAGGCACAGAACCATTTGGTGACACCATGGGAACATGTGCTGGACCTGAAAAGGAAAAAAAAAAAATGTAAGATTTAAAAGTGTTAGCACTTTTTACCACAGTGAGTATTCCAAATTTTATACAGTCAGAAATCTCCCCACCCCTCTCCCCTTTTATTTGGTGGCCTAAAGGTAAGCACTCATTCATTTAAAAAAACGTGGCTAAGTTACTTAGGCTGCAAATCCATATTTATGCAACCATCTTTAGGTAACTGAATTTAAAAACTGGACTTGAAAATTAGGAAAACTGTAAGCAAATCTTAGTGTGTACTTTTTCCATTAAAAAAAAAAACCAAAAAATATTTTAATAAGTGTTCATCAGCAGATATAAAGTGTCTGCTGTCTGCAGGAGCGATTCACTGTCACTCAAAACAGTGCATGGAATACAATTTTAATGTCTCACTAAAGTGTTTGGAAACTTTTCTGTCATACTGCCCCATATAAATGCTCCACTTGTATGTACGCTACTTGGGTTTATTAAAAAAAATATGGATAAGAAATAATCATAACCTCTTTCTGCTCTCACATATTAGATATTTAAATATCTGTATAGGATAATGCTGGGTTTTTTTTTCATCTTTCTGATGAGTAGAATTAAAATATGTAGTAACATTACTCATTACTCCGGCTATCTGCACTTGTAAAAAGTAGCAACCATTTTTGTTAAGAGAAACAATGATTATTTCCAGAAAGCTGATCTTATTAAAAATTAATGAAATGCTGAGAGAAAAGAAGAGAGACTAAACAAACTTTATGGGCAAACATTCTGAGAGGTGAAAATAGGCATTGCAACTGTGGAAGTATTGTGCAATATAATATAATCATATGAAGCACATTTTGAAACCATGCTTAAATCTGCAGACTTGCCATTGCTACTACGGAAGAAGCTCTCCATAACTACATGGATATTAGTAATTATTCTTTAATAGCAACAGACTACAAATACCACAGTGGTGCACAGAGATTTTGCTATACAATACCCATTAAAGTAATTTGGAATTAGGTAGCTAAAACCTCAGTAAATTGAAGTGTTAAAATCCTGACAAGATCATTACAAGTCAATAGTGTTATCTAATTAAGACAAGTTTCAAATTGACTTGCACTATATTTTATAACCAGCAAAGTTTGTTAAGATGTAATACATCCAAGATATTTAACTTTCTTCAAGCTGAACATTTATCTTCCAGTGGATTCCTATTCATGCTTACAATACAGACTGAACAGATTCATTCACTGTATGACAGAAAACATGTAAACATACCTATGACTATGTAGTGGAAGTCTTATGGCAGTAGTTTTATGAAGAATCTTTTAAATATTTTTTTTCCCTGTTTAACACATTTGATTGAACTCAGTGGAATTTTCTTTTACCTTGGATACACTGGATATGTCCATCTTCAGTTCTAATTGTGAAAGTTTCTCCTGGGTTTACCTGCACAAGTATAACCTGAAAACAAAAAACCCTGTAATTTCAATGAACGTCATTTAAAATATTTTAGAGATTTAAAACAAAACAAACAAACAAAACAAACAAAACAAACAAAACAAACAAAACAAACAAAACAAACAAAACAAACAAAACAAACAAAACAAACAAAACAAACAAAACAAACAAAACAAACAAAACAAACCAAACAAACCAAACAAACCAAACAAACCAAACAAACCAAACAAACCAAACAAACCAAACAAACACTTTCCTTTCCAGTCTAGTCTTACAAAATTTCTTACAGAAGCAAAGAGGGCAAGTTTAGAAATACTGATAATGTGGGCTGAATTCCCATCAGTCTCAGTAAATTAATTATATAGTTATCCTTTATTCTGAAACATTCAAAATTGTTCTGATAATACCTACCAGTCATTTCTTCCCTAGTTACAGTTGAAAGGTAAGCTATACTTTACTTTTCCTTGTCAACTTTGTTTTCCATAAAATTTCCCTTTTTTTACTTAAATACCACCACTACATTATCTAAAAAATAAATACTTTATCCAAAGTGAATACATTTTGCTTTACAGTCTTCTCTATGACACCGCCTCAACAATCTCAGAATTAGATTGACAAGATCGGGTATCTAGACAGAGTATTTATAAAAGATGTTTTACCCAGGAGTATATTTTAATCAAGTTTCCACACTGAAAATAGGTTAAAATATAGTTTGACAATGAGTTCTCCAAAGACCAATTAATTTTTCTTCATAAAATTATTTCTGAACTTGGTCATTAACATTTTCCATGCCTTCTCTTTTTGAGGATGAGAAGCCTATAATTTTCCTAGACATATTCAACCTACTTAAAATTTTGCTTTATAATCAAATAGATATAATGTCTTGACTGTTGTATCTGACTGTTTGAAAGAGATAAAGCCTCTGGTTGTAGTCGGTGTCAGTCTTATTTCTGAAGACAAAACCCTCGTGCATTATATTTTATATTGAAAATATCTTTATAATCCATTCTTTGTACCACGGTACAGCAATAAAATAAAAAATTAAAAATTGCCTTAAGCTTTAAGTTAATTCTCAGTTTGTTTTTACAATTGTGTGTTTGGCTCTGTGGCTTGTAATAGCTTCTCTTTGGAGGAGCTGAAGCAGAAGGGCTGGGGACAGCAAGTTACGTACTCAGACAGTGGAAACGTGACAATTATTTATTACAACCTTTTGATCAGATGTGCAGGGACAGGAAATGTTGCCAAGTTAACACTACCACAGCTGTAAAGTAAATACAGACCCTCCAATTCACACACAAAGGCTTCTATGTTACTCCCAAAACAAAACTCTAGAAGACTAATTTCCTAGCTTTTGACACAAAATTAATATTGATTAAATAAGCTAAATCTTAAAGGATAAAACAAACACATTTAACCTAGGATTGACAAACAAGGTTTTAGTCAGTTCAAAATGAAGACGTGCCAGATTTTTGCCTGTGCTGCTAAGTGTCACGATCAAAGTTGTTCTAATTAACAGCCCAATGAACTACACATAAAATTTTAAGTGCCTGACTTGTTTGTATGCAGAGACTACTAAATTTAAAACCTGAGGGAGCTCACTGAGGATTACTTGTCCTGTTTTCTACTTTGTTTGCCTTTTTCACTCTATTGTAAAGATTAACAATGTCAGAACTATTAAGAAAAGGATAGAAAATGAGACAGAAAATATCATAATACCACCATATAAATCCTTGGTATGCTCACAGCTTGAATACTGTGTCCAGTTCTGGTTGCCTCATCTCAAGAAGGATATAGAGGAACTGGAAAAGGTTCAGAGAAGGGCAATAAAGATGATCAAGATTGTGGAACGGCTTCCATACGAGGACAGTTAGGGCTGTTCAGTTTAGAAAAGAGGTAACTAAAGGGGGGGAACTGATAGATGTCTATAAAATCATGAATGATGTGGATAAAGTGAATAGAAAACTTTTATTTATCCTTTGCCACAACACAAAAACCAGAGATCACCTGATGAAGTTAGTAGGCAGAAGGTTTAATACAAACAAGAGGAAGCACCTTTTCACACAATGCACAATTAACCTGTGGAACACTCTGCCATGGGATGTTGTGATGGCCAAAAGTATAACTGGATTAAAAAAAAAAAGAACTAGCTAAGTTCATGGACGATAGGTCCATCCATGACTATTAGCCAAATCATCAGAAATGCAACCCCATATCTCTGACTGCCAGAAGCCAGGAGTAGATCAATCCAACTGCCCTGTTCTGTACACTCCTCCTGAAGCTCTGGTACTATCCACTGTCATACAGTATAAGGGGCTCGATGGACCATTGGTCTGATCCAATATTGTAGTTATGTCATGTAATACAGAAAAACCTCACTACACTAAAAAACTAAGTGAATTTACTTTGTATATTGGTGGTTTTTATATGGACATTTAATTTTTACCTCCTTTAAAGAATGATGGGAAGCAAAAAGACTTCAGGAATTATTTACTGCTGATGTTAGTCAAGAATTAAAACAAACACACACAGATTTAACAAATTTTTACTTCAAACAATGAGCTATAATTTGCCTTAAAATAAATGGGATCACATCCAACTAATCTTACATTCTCGATACCCTGCCAATTCATACAGGAACCAGGATGGCTGGGGGACAATTTAAACCATGTATTATAGTGAAGTTTTGCCTGTGGTTCAACCTACATTTTCAGTGGGTTATAGGAGCAGAGTATACATAGCCTAACCACAAGAGAATGCTAGGTTTACGATGGCTAAAACCACAGAGATCCTAAACACTGTCTATATAAAATGGTTCAAATAGTTAAATCCCCAATGTCTGCCATGAGGCATATTAGGAAGGCAGAAAAGCCACAGCAGAATTCATTAGAGTGCTCTCCCAGCTGCACACCTCACACACTGTGCAGTAACCCACCCTGAACCTCTCATTTCTTAAAAGGCATACATGGATTTACAGACTCTTGCTGTGCAACGTAAGTAAGCTTATTAGAATTTGATTTTTTAAAAAGAGTTTTGGATAATATCTATGTTTATTTTTAAACTTTTATTTTTATCCATTTAAATTTTCACAGTTTGCACAAAATTATGGGTTTTATGCATTCCCTCCCTCCCATTTTATTGATGTACATTTTCACAGTTATGGGAAACTGTGAAGGAGCAAGCAATAGGGGAGACTGAAAATAATTTAAAAGATTCAAAAAGTTAAAGATTTATAACCGTTTATAGTCATTAAAACAAATAGTCTACATCACAAGTCAATATCCTTAAATCAAACTCTCAAGTTCAAGTAGATTTATTACTTTGTCTAATTGTAAATTTAAATAATCATCCATTCAAGTATTTTTTCATTAGTTTGAGAGTGTCTGAAAAACATCGACATTTACCATTTAAAACCTAATAATTCCAAGCCTAAATATAAGGTAAGCAGATGCTGGTGCAGGTTGTCTCGAGGTATTTAGGTGGCCCGTCCAATGATGTGTTGTACTTCTCTGGTTGAGTGTCTTTATTTGGTGATGGTGGTTTTGAGTGTGTTACGGTGTATATCCCAGACTTTCTCCTCCGAGTACACTCTGTGGTCTCTGAATGCCTGGCTGTAGATATCAGATTTCTTGGTGTGTTTGGTGTGGTAAGTGGATCTATGAAGGTAGGTAAGGTGATCGGTGGGTTTCTTATATATAGTTGTCTGTAGGGTTCCATTGTTGAAGCTGATTGTGATGTCCAGGAAGTTGTTGCTAGTGTGGGAGTGTTCCAGAGAGAGTTTAATGGATGGATGGTGGTTGCTGAAGTTGTGGTGGAAATCTATGAGGGAGATTAAGTCATCTGTCCAGAGGATGAAAACATCATCAACGTATCTCAGCTACATCATTGGTTTTATGATCCATTACAGAAAGTAATTTGGAGATTTAAATTTTAATTGCAACAAGCATTGTTTTGATTAGTTGACTATTAATGATTTAAACAATTTCAACCATGGCCTGTTCAGATGTAAGGGGGGGGGAGGAGAAATCATTCCTACACTATGGCTAGTTTCATATGCCTAACAGTTCGGATGCTGAAGTGTAGTTAAACCTTCTGGCAGATGACGACAACTGAGTTAGAGATTGGCCTGGGCTGCAAAGTTTGCCTCTAAATTTAAAGTTTGAGGTGGTGTTCTTTTGAAGAGATTATGCTATAAATAAAGAGAACTGTGGGCTCATAGGTCACAGCTGAAACTGAAATCAATACTAATAATTCAAACAGTAACTATATAACAACCTCTCCACGACACTGTATGCTAATATTCGAGGAAGCATACAGAAAGGTATCACTGAACTTATAGAATTAGCTACAGAAAATTCCTCATTCTCAGAAGAAGTCCAGACATGTAGGACTTTGGAAATACCTAATTGCCTTGTTAACAATCATTCTGCCAAATGCTGCAACAGCCCAACACTGTGCCATGTTATTTTAATGTGTGTGTGTAAAATGGCATATTGTCTTCAAAATTTTCAGAAGTGCAATCACCTCTGCTGCTCAAAGTGAAAGCGCATTGCAAAATTAGTTGTTTAAGTGAATTTAGAGCTTTACCACAGTTAAAAAGAATTTTCCCCAGTGAGTGACTTTCTCCAACTCTACACTCTCTAGATGGATGATGTCTGCCCTCTTAAGCCTTCCATGCAGAGGGAATGAATACCAGGATTCTAAAACCCCAAGTCCTTACAACACAAATCTGTGAAGCACTATCTAAGTAGTATAATCTGCTCTCATTTGCATCAGTTATTATGGGAAAAGGAAGAACAATGTCCAGAGAACAACTATAACATGTTAAAATATTAGCTTAAGATTCTTTGCAGGATACAGCACTCAGTTTTCCCATTCACTTTTCAAAGCAAGTGGCTGCCAGGAACACCTTCAGAATAAGTTTTTTGATATCCTACACAGAGAGAGGATTAGGACAGTATTCAGGATTAAACTAAACTGCTTTCTATATACCAAGTGCTTTCAGGAACCTGGGATAATCCATGCAGCAGGTCCCACAAGGACACACTTCTCTGTAGGGTCCAATCACTGCAGACCAGACTTTTAATAACTAGCATTCTGCCTCTTGCCTAGCCCAGTTTAAGACACACCAGATGTCAGTTGCTGCTGGAATAAACACTAGTTTTGCGACATTATCCAAAAAATATTTTCCTCCCAAATATAGTGCAGATGCTAAATAAGTCATTGCTAAAGCAACTCTGTCTGAGAATCCATTCTTGAGGTTCGCCCACATAATGGCTATGATGTAAAAGCATGCCAGATCTTAAAAAGTCAGACAGTCAGCAAGTCCTCCAAAATAGACAAATGGAATGAAACTTCCTTTAGTTTCAGGTACCATGGGTACCTCCACTAGTGAGAAGCAGAGATGAAGTTTCCCAATGATCTGTTGTTTTTTTTTTTATAACTCTGTAGATCAAGTTAAAACTCCAGCTGGATGAAGCTCTTGAACCTACCCAAGTTCTTTATTTTCCTGATGGCTCGCTGCTGCATGAAGACTCTGGGCTGAGGAAAATGGCTGCCACAAATTAGGGAAGAATGACAGCAACTACAGCTTTTATAGCAGTAGGGTTTCTCTGAAGCACCCGGCCCCACCTTTCTTTTTGCCTCAGGGGTCGCTACATAATTTAAGACATGATGCTGGGCTGCTTTAAATCCAAAAATGATGGCATCTCTGTTTTAGGCTGGTTTAGGATTCCTGTAGGAAATTGCTGTGCAAGCTGTGCCTTTGGCTCCTCTTCTCCATACACACTCTTTTGGGGTGATCTCATCCACTGAGAGCTTCAACTACGAACTTTGTGTTGATAACTCACATCTATCTTCCTTCTATCCAATCCTATCTCTCTGCTTCCTTCTGAATAGCTTGCTGTCAACTTGAACTTAACATGGCACAAATGGAACAAGTTATTCCTCCTCCAAAACATTTCCCACTCTCTCCTATTCACTACTGCTGAAACAACCACCATCCTCCAAGTCACAAGGCCAGAGCTGGGTAATTACACTGGTCTACAACTTTTGAGAAGTCGTCTGCTTCAGAGATAAAAT
>NW_020664482.1:25443734-25518116 GCF_002925995.2 Terrapene triunguis
GACTACATTTATTTCAGAAGCATTTTGGCTGTAGAGCAGTGTTATCTTTGACTCCTCTATACTTCACAGTCAGGCTGTGTTCAAATCATGTCATTCGTTTCTTCCTTTCAGCACCTCCAAGATCCCACTCTTCCCGCTCAGACAGCAAATGGTCTCATCTAGGTCCTCAGCATCTCTCACTTTAATTACTGCAACCTCCCTTTCTTGGTGGTCTTCCTGACACCCAAATTGGTCACCAACTTCAATTTACTATTTTCCTGGTGTAACATGATGCATCAGCTATTTGAATATTCTCTCAACTGGTGAGTGTCTAGAAAGAGGGATTTCACCTTGCTAAAATGCTAGGGTAGGCTAGTTTATATGCTTTTTAGCTTTTGTTTATTGTGTGATATAAACTCTCTCTTAAAATTTCCCCAAATCCACACCCACTATAGTACAAAGTATAATATATTCCTTTGCTTGTTCCTTCTCTGAAAACTTTCTAGTTTATCAATATCTTTAAAATAATGAGATGTCCGGAACCTAATACAACATTTCTCAATGTGATCACGCTAGAAGTGTACAGAGCCTATAATCTCTAGGTCACATAACACTTCCTCTTTATATTTAGTACAATGCAGTAACCTTTAGAATACCATATCCAATTGCAAACTCACTTCTAGCTAAGTGTTCCCTAGATGTACTAGCTTACACTTTATCTTTTTTATTTTGCCTACAGTTCTAATCTCACTAAGCACTCGTGTTATTCTTATGTCCTCACTGATATTCTGATCTCCTTCCAAATTATCATGAACAATTTTCATTAGTGTGCTGTGAACTCCTTTTTGTAGATTATTAATGAAGATATTAAATATCACCAACCTAACCGATCCTTGCTATATCCTACCACACCTCTCTCCAACATAATTATTTCTTTATGGTACTGCAGCCAATTTCTAATCCATAGTGGTATTTATATTTAAGACAGTTTGTTATAATCAAAGATTTTGTGAATTATTAAATGCTTTATTAAATCCAAATACACACTTCTTTAATCCATTAATTTTGTAATTCTATAACAAAGCAATGAAATTTGTCTAGTGAAAAATATTCTCTAAGCTTTACTGCTTATTTTCATGGTTCCATCACCATCTAGATTCTTAGTGATTTTTTTCTAGTCTCCATATTTGCGTCAGAAGTTAGAATGAAGACAGCAACAGAAACACTCTTCTGATTTTGAGTATCAGTACTACACTTACTTTCCTTCCATTTCCTGTTAATGCCCCAATTTTCAAGGCGTTTTCAAACAAGAATTGTCAGTAGTACAAGCACAATTTCTCTACTTGTCCTATAAAGCACATAGCCCAATTATGGGCAGTATTGAAATATGCATCACTCCAAGTAGCTTGTTAGGCAATTAATGCCATAGTAGGCAAAGTCTAAACTGACTTATGCATTCTAGTTTTACAGGTGTACTTGCCTGTTGTATGCTGTCCCCATTAACCATATGAGGTAGAAGTGGCACTTCATTCATTATAGGTGTGGCTTCTAATGGAGGTGGCTGGTCGGCCATCATGGCTAAAATGACCATTCATTGACAGTGTCGCACATCAACCACCTGCTGAAATGAAAATACAGAATCAAGATCAGGAGCTATTTTTATTTTAATAACTTTCTTACTAGCCTCATTTTTATAGACGTTTGCCCTTCATATGAGGTGTCTATCTTTGAAAAGAAAAATATAGCAGCGTAGATTCTCTTCTTCAGAAGAAAGATTTTTTTATATTAATTGGTTCCTTTACTTACACCACTCATACCAACTCACTGACATTTGAAAGTCCCAAGAACAAAAAGAAAGAAGACTTCCTTATTCCATAAAAAAAAACAATTATCCCAAAGATGTTAAAGTCATTTCAATTTGAGATGAAAAAAGTTACTACAAGAGCCATTTTCAAAATCACTGCAACTTTTAAAAAAATGCACAAATTATTGGTAATTCCAAGGATATTTAGCAGTTTTGAATTTGGAGCAATATTTATTGGGTGTATCTGTAGGCCCACTACATTACAGACACACTAAAAGCCCAAAACATTTTCTTGAGCGTGATGCTAAGGAACAGACTTGTGCCATACAGAACCTTACTTCTGTAAGTAAGTTCCTGAAATTCATTATATGCATCTTTAAACTGAAACAGCACTATCACGGAGACATCAGAAGTAAATAACTAACTAGGACCCTGTGTGTAATACAGTTACACAGCCATGTAAATTACTGCATAAAGGTGGGTTATTTTAAAATTGCTGAATTTTTACGCTCCAGAATTTAAGCTTCAATAGAAAGAATTAAGTTTCTAAGTCGCCAGTTTAGCTCACAGGGTGGTACAAACCTCTAAGAGTTTTTACAATGCAGTTGCTTGTTATCAATAGAAATGTCTGCCACAAACTGAAAAAGTAAAGTTTAGAGGCAGCATAAAATAAATCAAAAAGTTAGTAGCAAGAAAGACTACTGACTGGACTGGGATGGCCGCATTGGAGAAGGAAAGAGGAGTGCTGCACAGTTCTGGGGTCTCTATTGTATATTTATGAGGTCTAATGTGCTGCATAGGATAACAGGATACAGGAAATGCTGTATTACATTTAGCTGATATTTCTTTCTCCCTCTCCATCTTCTACAATTTAGACAGATTACTACAATGCAGCTTTGAGTATTTCAGTTTATTAAATTAGCAATCTTGCATAGACTGAGTTAACTCAGTGTATAATAGTAAGTTCTCTTTTAGTCTGCTGCATCACACTCCATATTGGGAAAAAATGATTCCTGTGATTATTTCAGCACTTAATGATGCATTTACACCATGGTAGCAATGGTAGGAGCACTAATGTAGAGTGACTGATGTAGTTTGTCACCATGCCATCTAACCATGTTCAGAGTAGCTCTACAGTGAAGGTGGGAGAAATCCCTGAAATTCTTGGTGCATACAAGGTCAAAGAGAGCTACAGCATCTAACTGAAAAACATTCCCTCACTCAGAGGAAGTTCTCATGATAATTGACATAGTAGTAGTTTTAGTTCAAAGCTACTGTAACTTCTCACAGCACAGTATTATGAAATATCAAACAGTACCAAATACAAATAAATAATGTAACTGGACACCAAACACCTTTTAGCTTTGCTTTTAGCAAAGGAATTTTAAGAGAACAACTGGGACTGCACAGGTGTGAGGGCAGAAATTGTCCCACAAAGTTTATTTTAAGCATGCCTACATTAGTAAGTTACTTGCATCCTGAATAAAATAATCGTTCACTAAGTGATATTTTTGATCTGCTGCAAACAAAATGTACTGATATCTGATTGCATATAATTATTCCACTTAAAATAACTGTATGGTAATGTTGCCATTAGCAATCCTTAAAGTAAGAAAGTCACATGGCTTTCACTGTACAACTCCTGTTTTTAGTGGGTTAAAGCTAAATCATTAAAATTATCCATAGCATGAATTTAGCATACATGAGTTATCCAAAATTTTGCAAGATTGTCTTTGATCTAAGAATCAGTCATATCAGAAGATGGAAATAAATACTTAACAGCTAAGAAAAAACCCTTATGGAAACAGCATTCAAATAATTAATAAAAATATCAAATTGTAAAAATAGGTATACAAATTATCCTAACACCTGCAACTTCAAATAAATATTTAAAGTTTCTATCCCAGTCTCAAACTTCTAACATAAAATAATGTATCCTGGGGAATACTGCAACCTCGAGGAAATTTCAAATATAAATACTACTATGTTGTGGCAGCCTTAATTCAGAATGCTCTTATGTCTGAAGGTGTAATTCTATTGACAATTTTTAAATGCTACATTATTGCAGCATGGAAGTAATCAGCATAGTAAAATACAAGTTTTCAGCCTTTGGTCCTGTGGTGTCCCAAATCAATTTTTCTGATTATTTACTGTATATAGCAGGGGTATCAAAGACGCAGTCTGCATGCGACCCGCGGAGTTATTTGCTTCGGCCCGCCAAGCTCCCCGCCCCCTCCCCCGAGTTATTTCCTGCGTCCGCCAAGCTCCACTCACCTGCCGCCCTCCCCCCGTCCCCCCCAGCGCGCCGCGTCCCCGCTCCTCTGCCTACCTCCAGGTGCTTCCCACTGCCAAACAGCTGTTTGGCAGGGCTCAGCACTTTCCAGGAGGGAGGAGTGGGGAGCCGCACGCTCAGGGGAGGTGGCGGAAATTTGGGGAAGGGGTTGGAATAGGGGCAGGGAGGTGGCGGAGTTGGGGTGGGGACTTTGGGGAAGGGGTGGGAAGAGGCAGGGGCGGGGGGAGGCGTCAGTGATGCGGCTCTCATGCCAATGTACTAGTCCTCATGTGGCCCTCGTGGTCATTTGAGTTTGAGATCCCTGGTATATAGTAAGAATTCACAGTCCTATTATTTCTTCTATTACAGTGGTATCTAGAGGCACCAGTTATAATCAAGGCCCTATGTACTAAGTGCTGCAACTTTGTATTTCTTGTATTAACATTTTGGAACAAAGCTTACGTTAGGGAAGGAACACAAGCCAGAACAGGAAAAGAACAGGTTAAAATATATTTAGATAAGTTAGATGTATGCAAGTGGGCAGGGCCTGATAAAATTCGTCATAGGGTACTTAAGGAACCAGTGAAAGCAATCTTGGAACCGTTAGCAATTATCTTCAACAACTTATGGGAATAGTTAAGGTCCCAGAGGACTGGAGAAGGGCAGTAATAGTACTGCTGATCCATATGTCTAGATTTGACAGATCGGTGGTGAAACTTCCTCTTAAGGGCAGGCGTGTATATCCACAGCTAGCAGAGGGTAGCCCTGGAATCCTTCAAGGTATGGAGGGACTCATCCGTCTTCTATTGAAGAGGTGCAATTAATCGAAGGGGAGGTCCTTGATGGTATTCTGGACCTCCCTAGGGACCCCTGATGTATAGAGCCATGACTCCCTCAGCATGACTAATCTAATGCTAAACAGGAAAACTGTTAAAACTACAGTATTTACAAACTAGATGATTTTTATTTAGTAAAATGAAGCCAAAGCGGCGGACACTAAAGATTCCAACTCAGACCATGTGGTGGGAGAAGGAACTGGAGAGGCAGTCTGTCTGCCCTGCTCTTATCCCCTCGGTCAGAGGCATGATGTGAGCCAGGGTGCGTGCACAGACCAATGGACAATGCTTTCAAGTTTAGTGGCTCTAAGCGCATGATGCGCATCAACAGGGACCATCACTCGAAGAAGAAACTTTACTTTCCAAAACTTCAACCCCATTTGTCATTGGTGGGATATGCTATTTTAACAAAATTTATTAAATGAGTCTAGCTTAGTCTGTTGGCCAATACTGCAACGAAATAGTGCAATGATTAAACTTGATAAATTATTAGCTTAATATCCAAGTTCTGGTTTGGTAAAAATTAGTTTTTGTAAGGCTTTGGAAAGCTATTTGCACTGAATAAATCCACAGGCCACCCTTTTACTATTAATAAAAGATGAACTAATACAAAAATTCCAAAATTCTGATTTAGGTCAACCTGAAGCAGGAAACTAATTCCATCTGAAAGCATCATGGATTGTGCTATTTTGTAGTTTTCCGAGTTGCAAAAGCATTGTGACCGTCTGTATCCCTAAATTCACCCCTTTTACAACAAAACTATAACGGATTTTGTACAAAGTATGCCTTGTGAGGGACCATTTGAAGACTTGATGTGCCAATCATTACTGTTCTGACAAAATAGGTGTGGCAACATTGCATGTAAAAGTTATAAGATAACATTATTGAGACATATTCCAAGTTTAGAAAAGCATGCACAAACCAGTTCCTCAAAGACAAAACGCACACTTACACCACAGCCAGGTGTCAACATAATCAAATGGACTATCGCCTGGTTAAGCAGCCATTCTTTGGCAGAAGAAGGGTGTAAGTGAGAAATTTACATTTTGGCATTAGAACAGCTTGAGGTTCCCATGCAAACAGACTGTGTCATGAACCTCAGCTGGAGATGATTTTCAAAGAGGCAAATAATTATAAAAGGTGAGAACAGAGAAGACAAATCCTCTCTCCCTTTATGTCTACTCACAGCAACCACAATACCTAAGGTATATAGGAAACAGGTTGGGGAGAGAGCCTGGCTGAAAGATTCAGCCAGTAAAACTACTAGAACATGTGGTAAGATAGACTTTCAATTTGAATTCACTTAGCTTGTTAAGTTAGGTATTAGTTTGCATTTTACCTTTTATTTCTTTATAACCAATTCTGACTTTAAGTGATTACAAGTAATGAGGCATTAATCTATCTTTCTGTAGTTAAACTTGTTTTATCTAAACTAGTGTGTGTTTGGACTGAAGTTGGTTGGGAAACTCCATTTGAGATAAGGTTTGTGCAGATCATTTTCTCTTAATTAAATAATGGATTTTTAATGAGCTTGTATTGTCCAGGAGGGTAATGTGCAGTACAAGCACCACATTTCTAGGGAGAAGTCTGGGACAGGGAATTTGCTAGTGTCGCTCTGTACTGTAATATAATTCAGGAGTGGCGGGCTAGAGCACTCAGATACCACTGGGAGTAATTTACATGCTAGAGGCTGTGTGAGAGCAGACAAGGAGTGGTTGCTCTCATAGCGAAGCAGTGTAAAAGGCACCCCATTTTGGAAAATTGAGGAGACAGTTGTTCAACAGTCCAGATTGTACCCTAGGGAATGTCACAAGCATATTCCGAGAATTAATCAGTGGGCATAGCTACATTTTCTGGGACTTTGTCACCGTACAGTGTAGGTTTTCAAGTCAGTATGCAATTTAACTTGTTAATTTTAGTAAAATTAGATTTTACAAATGTAATTCTTGCCAGATTCATTTCTCTACAGAGGTTTCCAAATGATGTATTAATTGGAGGATCTGTTTCCAAACCTTTGTTTAGTTGGAGTATGAATTAAAGTCTGGTATAAGATGCACTCTGCTATTTTTTAAAATAAAGAAACAAGGCTTCTATATTCTTTTGATACCCACAAGAAATAGAGTTTTGATTTAGTCTACCAATCTGCAGTGCTTCCCACAAACAAGCCATCAACAGCACTGTTTTGGTAACAGAATCTTAAAATCAGTAAAACATCAAAATGCATCATCCATCCCTAAAAGTAGTTACTCAAGTTATTTTCAGTACATATTCTTTTTAAACTTTAGTAGCTGAAGTTAACTGCACATATAATTTGGCAAATGTGCTTGAAAAGTGAAAAATAGTAAAATACAATTAAATCAAATATTCTAACTTTTGTATCTAAGTATCTTTGGTTCTGGTAGACTTTATTATGGAAGGTACAACAATTGAAAAAACTTGGTTATGTTTGCATTCAACAATACTTTAACAAGCATCAGCAAGCCTCACATTTTTGTTTCAACTTTGTGTAGTAGTTCATTAAACTACACCTCTACCCCGATATAACGCTGTCCTCGGGAGCCAAAAAAATCTTACCGCATTATAGGTGAAACCGCGTTATATCGAACTTGCTTTGATCCGCCGGAGTGCGCAGCACCCCCACCCGGAGCGCTGCTTTACCGCATTATATCCGAATTCGTGTTATATCGGGTCGCGTTATATCAGGGTAGAGGTGTATCTGGATTAAGTGCAGTGTAATATGTACACATTATGGTCACACATTTACTTCTGTATTATGCTGCTTTGTTCTAATATAATTTTCAATCCCTTTCAACACTGGCATTTTTGAGCCAAATTAACACTTAGGATGATTCTCCTATAGCCTCCCAAGAGTTGAATTCTAGAATGCTGGATTACTGTTTACACAGAACTGAGGCAGCTAAACTTAGATACCCTATGTGTTGTATGCATAATATATAAAGATTCATAAACTTTATCTCACACTACTAGAAGATCAGGTAAAAGTAAGTAGGTAAAAAATGTTTCCTATTTAAACTTCCCCATCAGAAGTACACTTGAGTAATTCAATATTCTGATGGTATAATTCAGGTAATCATATTGAAAAAGAAAAGTTACAAAAGAAAGCAACATTTTCCATAGGCAGTCTCGATTACAAAGGCTTCTAAGAAAAACAGAGAGAAGTCTATCTGACTAGCTTCCCACAAAACAAATACTGTACATAGCAGGGGTGGGCAACCTATGGCACGTGTGCCGAAGGCGGCACGTGAGCTGATTTTCAGTGGCACTCACACTGCCTGGGTCCTGGCCACCGATCCGGGGGGCTCTGCATTTTAATTTAATTTTAAATGAAGCTTCTTAAACATTTTAAAAACCTTATTTACTTTACATACAATAGTTTAGTTATATATCATAGACTTATAGAAAGAGACCTTCTAAAAACGTTAAAATGTATTACTGGCACGCGAAACCTTAAATTAGAGTGAATAAATGAAGACTCGGCACACCACTTATGAAAGGTTGCCGACCCCTGGTATATAGCATTGTGACTGACCTCACTTGCAGATATAGGAAAAACACAGAGACTGACGGCTGAAACACCAGCCTTCCCTTCTCTCTTGCTCCCAAAATCCTCTAACACACGCTGCTGCGATTATTATGGATTCCCATTGACTTGGGCTTAGTATTACCAAATGCTTAAATGAACACAAGGGGTCCAAAAGTAGGGAGGGAGGGGGCAACCACACAGATAACAAGAAATGGGTAGCAGTGAAGTGACACTAGATCAGTGGTTCTCAAACTGTGGGTCAGGACCCCGTTTTAAATGGTGTTGGCAGGGCTGTCATTAGACTAGTTGGGCCTTGGGGCCGAAGCCCAAGCCCCACCCCCAGGCCTGAAGCCCAAGCCTGAGGGCTTCAGCCATGGGTGGCGAGACTCAGGTTACAGGCCTCCCACCTGAGGGCTGAAGACCTAGGGCTTCAGCTTTATGTCCCCCTCCACCCCCCGCAGCAGGGCTCAGACTTTGGTCCCCCCTGCTCCTGGGGTTGTGTAGTAATTTTTGTTGTCAGAAGGGGGTTGCAGTGCAACGAAGTTTGAGAACCCCTGCACTAGATATTAGTTCCTCAACAATGAAATTCTTTACTTAAGAACATTTTGTTTAAAAAAAAAAAAAAAGGGGGGGGGGGAGTTTCAAATATATTTTACTTCAATCAAAAAGTTAAAGGTATATGCAATATTAATATACAGGAAATGGTAAATATCAGACTTTTACTTAAATTAACAGAAGGTATCTAAGCTTAATAGGCAGTGTTTAAGATTAAGGGGAGAAAAAAAAAATCAAACAGAGTCTTTTGCCAAGTAAGTTAATAAAACTATATCCACTGGGATCGTATAATGGAAACGCCATCAAAACTTTAACATAACATCTCTAACAAGAAGCTATGATATGAAGTCATTATTAGTTTTCCTTGACAAGATATTACACCTCTTATTTTATGCAAAAACTTGCATTTGTTTTCAACATAAAAAAATTCACAACTGGTATAAAACACCAACAGTAAGCAACAATTTACAATAATTAACAAGTTTCTAGTGAAATAAATCTCCTAGGAAAAGCAATGTGGATATTATAAAGTCATAGGCAGACTTGTAAAAGTAGAGAAAAATCCAGTCATTTATATATTCACAGCTTAATGGTCTAAAGAAAGTAGCACAGCGAGTTTTTCATGAAAAGAAGCAACAACTAATAAAACATCTTGGGAAAAAACACTCCACAGAAAAGCAGCAGTGCTTTTTTGACAGATGTTTTATCAGGGTTTGTACTGTATTTTGAGCCAGATTTTTCCTGATAGAAATAATTTTACTAATTTTTATGAACATTCATGCTACTTTTGAGTAATCTACTTTTATCTTAACACCTGAAATAAGAATTCAGCATGTACAAGGCTCTTAATTAGTAACAATATCTATTTTAATGTAATACGAGGGGGAAGGAAGAGAGAGAAAATTAGCCTGTTCTAAGGAGAAAAGGTTGTTTATACTCAATGTCTGTATGGATTTTTCCCCTCCAGTCTTCTATAATCAACAAAATATAATTGCCTTTTGTTGGATTCAGATGCTAGATCAGTATTTATTTCTGGATTTAATACATTTTAGACCCAGTGACTAGGTCTCACATCAAAATATTTTCCCAATACCCAAACGTCTCCCCAGAAGGTCACTACATGTCCTTGAGAATACCATGGGAACTGTGTTCCAGTGGGCCTTAGCAGACTTAACGTTATTGGCAATAAGTAATACAATTTCACGCACATATACATAGTCTCATGTGATCTATTGTGATTTTTATTTTGTAAAGAAATAACAGTGTTGGCACAGGACCTCTCTAATAAAAGGCCACTTGCAAATCTTTCATGTTGGCTCTGTCTAGTAGGTGTCAAACTTTTCAAGCACTGCTTCAAATAATATTTAAAATGAGATGCCAGCTAATTCAGACCCAACATTTAGGATCTCCAAAAGTTTTTTCACAAACACTGAAAACAAATTTTGGAAAAAGTAAAGAGACTGCCTGTTAAAGCATAAGTCTCAAGAAATGAGCATGACTAAACAAATCAGATTAATTTAATTGTCCAAATAAAGCAATGAGCAGAAGCTAAACAGATTGCATAAATAGTGAAAATTAATTACAGTACCACATAGATGCTAGAGTGGTCTGTATACATCTTAGATTTATTACATAGTTAATACATGTTTGCTTGGTTGGTTTTTTAAAGTCAAGAAATTCAAAATTAGGGATAAAAACAAGAGTAATTTAAATTTACTTCAAATGTCCCAACCAAGAAATACTCGTTTGAGTTCACCCATCAACAATAACTCCGTCCTTTCACTGCCACTTGTCCTCCATTTCACTGTAGAACAACCCCACTAAGTGCTACATTAATTCTTTCATGTTGAGCATATGAATTCATAGATTAAGGCTGGATGAGGCAATTATGATAATCTAGTTTGATCTTTTGAGTAACACAGGCCATAGAATTTCATCCAGTAATTTTTTCACCAAGCCCTTAACTTCAGGTGGAACAAGAACCTAGCTTTTACAGATATCCAATCTTGATTTAAAGAATGATAGTATGTTATTTATCTCTGCTTTGTCTTGAGTAAAGTTATGCTGAGAAGGATGAAGGAAAAAAATCTGTCACCTTTGCATCCAGATAGCTGTGACAAAGTTTAACTCCAGTCTGTATTTGTAATGTGGGGATTCTGACCTATTGGGAGGCTAAATGAAGTATCCAGCTCTTTGAGTAGTGGGAGACACGGACTGGGTCTTGCATGGATCATGTGTGGATGGGAATAAGCAGGATGTGGTCTCTGGGCTGTAACAGGGGTGAGATGGTGGGGAAAATGACATCTGCAGTCCTTAATTAGAAGCAGGGAAACCACAATTTACATTCAGATATGTAGAGTTTCTTAGGTAGCTGGAATCTGGCTGAAAAAATCAAAAGGCCAAATTTGTTAAGGGGTCATAGATACCTGGTATTGGTACCTCAAATAAATATTTCCAGATTTTCTAGATATTTCTGATTTTTTGGTGTACAATACTTGATATTTCTGATTTTCCAATGTGTTTCCTCTGTTCCCAATAATTATCATGTTCTAATATAAATTAATGCTCTATTTATAACTAATTCAGAGATTGTTAGAGCTTTTTATTTTTTGGAAAAAGCTTCTTATAAACTTTGACTTGTGAAAATTTTATGTAGATGAAATTGCTATATTTGAGGCAGAGAAAAAACTGGGGGTTCCTGTCTTGCTTTGGGACTCTACAGAACACCCTGCCAATTCCTACTGAGGCATCCTGACTTCTGAACATCTTAAATCTAGTATAACCTGCCAGCAGAGTTTATGACCTCTAGAGTTTACAGGTTCAAAAACCCCACACCTGCCCAAGCCATGGAACAACTAGAAACTTAAAAAAAGAAAAGAAAAAAGATCAAAAATCAGTCCCCAGTGAGAACAAAAGAAGAAATTCAGAATTAATACAGAGCAGGCTATTTTGATAGGAAACATTTCACAAACTGCAATACATTCCCAGTTTTTCAAACATCAGTCAGATCTCAGACACCCTGTTGTATCACCCCAATCTTATAATATTTCTCCTGTGCCAGAGGACCACACATGAGAAGTTTTAGGCAGATTGGTTTATTTATGGCAAAATTAGAGGGGGTATTAAAATCAGGCTTTTAACAGAAGCCTAGTTACAATTTTAGTTCTGAAGAGACCACCATCTCTCCATAACACTAATCTGTTCAAAGCTAGAAAGTTTTTACTAAATCTTTGGAAATAATTCAGAATGATACCCAAGTGATTTTTTCTACACCCTGTCTTGTATAAAGTTTGGCTTCTAGCCAAAAAGGCACCACAAGTTGAATTGACAGACACTGAAAATATTCTTTAGGGCTTACCCAACAAGTATGTGCAGTCAAACATTTTCTATATTTACAACCGGGAAAAATACCATATAATTTAAGCCCGTGTTCTCAGGCTGGGAGACCTCAGTGTTAGGAAAAAAGGATAAAGTTAACTCCAGAGACAGAATATAAGATTATTTACAAAAGAGACTACACTGCTTTATATTAAGTACATTCTTGCAGGAACGCTGCTGTGTAACCTGTTCTCATCCTCCCTTAATACCCAAATAAGCACCAGATAGCACTACCTTAAATCACTGTGGCAATCTGCAAGATGCTCCTGTGCAGAATTACTTTCCACGTGACAGTACCAGAAGCTATATGAAACACATGCTGGCCATAATTTGAGAGTTTTACTGCTGCTGCAGTCATATAGGAAGTGCTACTGCTCAGAAGCATATCCAAGATAGTGATTATAAACGTTCTTTTGTTGGAGGCTTTTAAACAAATTGCAGAGTATCTGGAGACGCAGAAACTCATCAACACCACAGAGAAACTTTTGTTGTTGCTTTTTAACGGTTCTTCCAAAAACAGTTTCCCCAGGTAATATACAGAAAGAAGAATTGTGTTACAAATCCTTTCATGGGCCATGTTCCAGACTTTGTACCAGCATAAAAGTTGTGTCGGAATCTTTCTGGATAGAATTATGTTTAAAAGCTGTTTTGGTTAACTTGATTTCCCTGTAGTGTAGACAGGACCAGAAAAACAAAATATCAGCAGTGGCTTTGGTACTAGGAAGACTCCCTTGCATTTATAATATGCCCTTGACATTTTTTGAGCACTCCAATCCAAGAAATTAATTTGCAATCATATCGATTCAAAGGGGAATCTTTTTACTGAAGCAATTTATAATCCTCTGGGGGGGGGGGGTTAAGTAAATAATATATAGAGCTAGATAATATTGCTTTTGACCAGTAGATTTCAAACTGATTTACAATGGAAGTATCATCAGATGGGGAAACTGAGGCATGGGTGCAAGCTGATGCTGGAAGCTTATTAGTTTTTTTTTAGTTAGATTTAGGTGGTCAGTTGACTGACCATACCTTTGCCACATCAAGGGTCATCCCCAAGTATTTTAACTACATGGTTAATTTACTTAGTATCAGGCCCAAATATACAACTTATATAATACAAACATCTATTATATTGCCATTTGGGCATGCACAGTGTATCAGGTTTTTTTACACTTAACTCCCTCTGCATTCTGAGCATTAAAGGGACTTAGGCATTCAATGCTGAATGTCACAATGCCTAGAAAAAAAATCAAAAACAACACTGTGATCCACAAAGCCCAACTTAGGCCCCGCATACAATAAATTGGGAGAGACAGGTGTCCCCAGACTGGAATTCTCAAAGTTAGCGTGCTAGATGGGGAGTCGCCTAAGTTAGTCAATAGGAGATGCCCACCAGAGGGGTGTGTGCTCAGCCCAGTCACTTTTCTGGAACACAGGCTGCCTGGAGGCATATAGCTCTGCCAGAGATCCAGGAACTGGGGGAAAATAGGAGCCCGGCCACCTAAGTTGCATGCAGGACCCAAAACAAGACAGCTGGGGGCAGAGAAAGGATTTGAACACAGAACTGCCAAGTGAGTACCCTAACCATTAGGCTATGGAGTATTCTGATGTGGCTTCTCTGATGTGGAACAACTTCAATAGAAGAGTGACACTTTATTAAACAATGGAATACTTAGATATTATTTGGGCCAGAGAACAAGTTAGAATGACTATAATCTAGTGATTAAAGCAGTCATCTGAGAGATGGCAGATCCCTGTTCAAATCCCTTCTCCCTCTCAGGAGGAGAAGAAACTTGAACTAGGGGTCTCCCACATCCTAGGTGAGTACCTTATCCACTAGGCTAAAGATTATATGGGAGCACCTCCTCTGTCCCCTGCCTCCAGCTGTTTTGTATGACTCTGACTGAGGGGGTCCAATCTGCTAGGCATGCTCAGAGGCTGCCTATCAGATCAGACCCTGCACAAAACTTGGGCAGCCAAATGCCTGTCTTTCCCAGTTTATGAATCGCTCGGGGGTTTAGGCAGAAGACAGGTGCCCAGGCGCCTATAGTGAGACTGCAGCCTGGATGCCCAGTGGAAAAAAATTAGGCACCAAGAGACTTTAGGTACTTATAGGGTCAGGAGACAGCTGAGAGGGCATTTTGTGGATCGTAGTGGTACTAAAAATGGGATTTAGGTGCTTAACTACCTTTGTGGATCCCATCCGTAGAGCACAATACTATGAAGGAGCCAAGTGGCTTCTGAAATGTGCTATTTCCACTTAGGTCAATGGGAATTAAGGATACTCTACTCCTTGCAGAATTGGGCTCTTAGAGTGTTTAATTCTCCAACTACAAGGAGCAATGGGATTAAGATGTTTTCCAGCTACAGGTGGTTTTTTTTTGGTTTGTGTGTGTGTTTAAGCAGATGAGTGCACAACAGTTGGTTTCTTTCCACTTGCTGGGAATACAAGGTGTTTTGGCATCAGCTAACTTGTTCATGTTGCTAATGCTGTCCTGAAGCTATAAAGCATGAATTCTTCAACACTTAGTAAATTAAGCTTATTTAACACAATTAAAGATAATTTCTTATGTGAAAATAGGCTAATTACATCTCAAAGCATTGCTCTGGATGTTTAGGGCCTGAAGGAATCCATTTTATTTGTATATTAACACTGTACTTTGAAATCCTACATATATATCTCTCATTTGTAAATCTGAAAAAATGGCCTTAAGAATTACAGGAAAAACAGACAAAAGTGTCCGAAGATAAGCAAACGAATGACTTGGGCTAGAAAACTGCAGATTTACGTCGCAAAGGCAGAGCCATTGCTGGAGATCAAGGTTAGAGACAGAAAGTGAGAATGAAGAACCCAGAAAATAGGGAACAAAGATTGTGAAAATGTCTGTAAAAGAATTCCACAACAGCTGAAACCATAAACACAGCATTGGCTGAAAACACTTAGAAAACTGTTAGGCTGAATGCTTTGCATTTAAAATTAAAGCAACTCTAGACAGACAAGACAAGATTGTAAGCTCTTTGGGGCAAGGACAGTCTTTTTGTCATGTGTTTCTACAGTGCCTAGCACAAGAGGATCCCAGTTCATGACTGCTACCATAATACAAACAGCACAGCAACGCATCAGACTCTATTCAGTCACCAAAACAGAAGCAGGTTTTTAACCTCCTCAAGAAGCTACAGGTTTCTGTAGCAAAAGCAAAATGTTTGGATGAATGCTGATCCCTTGTGAGATCTCAATAGGAGCTGCATGTGCTCAGAATTTCTGAAGTCCAGGCTACTTACATAGGGAACTAACTTTAAGCACCCATGTTTGAAAAATTTGACCTTAATGGGAAAAACAGAGTGAATTAGTAATTTCTTTCATTAGAAACACAGGTAAAACTGAATCCTTTCTAAGGTAATTTGCATTCAGAAGAACCAAGTGCTGCTCACTCAGCAAGCTACCAGCTCTTTCTTCAGTTCCTGGGGAAGAGGTAGGGTGACCAAATGTCCCGATTTTATAGGGACAGTCCCGATTTTTGGGTCTTTTTCTTATACAGGCTCCTATTACCCCCCACCCCCTGTCCCGATTTTTCACATTTGCTGTCTGGAAGAGGTAGCCTTTTGTCTGAAACTACACAACCCATATATTGCTTATTAAGCCTGGAAACAGTCTCAAGGTAATGAGTATGTCTATTCAGACTAGCCCATTGTACAGAAAAGACATGGAAGTGCTTCTGAGGTGGTTAACTTGAAGACCCAAGTGGAAAGGTACCAAATTCAAGCCCACTAAGTGGCTGATTTAAGTCTACTTTACCTTATGGAGGATATTAATTTGGGTACAGTATTTGAGGATTAAAAAGTTATATAACAAGAAATGTTTGAAAATGCTTTCAGATGAAACTGTGAAATATGTAAACTCAATAAGCTTTGAAATAAGAAGTGAACAAAGAGAAGCAGCAGTCTAATAGGGAACAATGAAACATATAGATCATTAAAAAATATCATATCCCAGGAAAGGTTCTCTATTAAGAAACTGGTGAGACCAGTCACTTCTTTTCGAACCCAACAAAACAGTAGTAAATACAGGACTTCACAGCGTTAATACAATCAGGAGTTTGTTTTCAGGCCTACATCTGCACTAAAAAAAGCAAAAATTGTTTTCCCGCTAGCTCTGAGTCAATCTCCTTATGGGAATCAGAAATGAGCTTGGTCTACACTGTCAATTTCTGATTCAGATGCAAACTTTTCCAATATAAGAACTCATTTACAAAGCATGATTTACTTTAGTTTTGTGCTTCAAAATAAAATAAAAAATTACAGGCCTTGCTACAAATTAAGAGAGATCTTAGTGTTTACTGCCTTGCTACACCAAAACAAGGGGAAAACCCCCACCTTTTTACTAAACCTCCAAAGGATATTTAAACTATCATGTCCCAGTCTGATTGCTCAGCAAGTCAGTCTAAGGCTTGCTCTCTACACACACAATAACTCAAAGGAATGATGTTAAAATGACTTAGTTAAACTGGTTCAGCTTTGTTTGTGGATGCTCTCATATCATGTAATCATACCTTTAGTTAAATCAGTGCAACTTTGTGTGAAGGCAAGCCCTAAATCTAACAGCACATAGGACAGGTTTATAAAACATGAAAGCTTTCCCAATTTTGATTGAATATGTCCCACTTGAAACCTCCATTCTTTTTCCGCTTTTCCTAAAATCACCAGAAAGGGAAAATGTTCTTGACAATGACTAAGATTAAGATTTTGTCACAGTTATTTTTAGTATAAGTCACAGACAGATCGTGGAAAATAAACAAAAATTCACAGAAGCCTACAACCTGCTTGTGGACTTTTACTAAAAAATAACGGGGGGGAGGGAAGGAGGAGAAGGGACGGGGGACAAATGAAGTCCGAGCCCCATGGGGGTGGTGAGGTGGGGGGAATGAGAGCCAGACTCCTGCTGGGGGTGGGGTAGGGAAGGTTGACACTGTGGATGACAGCTCCAAGGCCCCTGCCACCCACATTGGCTGAGAGCCCCGGGGCCAGCAGCTCGGAGCTCTGGGGTTCCCGCTAGCTGACAGCTCCGGTCCCAGCTGAAGATATCACGGAGGTCTCTGAAAGTCATGGAATCCATGACTTCTGTGACCTTCATGAAATTTTATCCTTAACAATGACTGATTTTTGTTTGTTTCTCTTTCCACTTTGGTAAAGACTGAGTGCTAGGAATCAAGAGTGTTGTGCAGAAAAATTGGGGTTGCTATAGTTCAAACCTAATGTTTAATAGGTTAGTTATATAAAATCTTAAATCTTGTATTTTAAGATACCTACACCTGAAATGGCAAAAGTATTACCATTTGTTGTTGTACCCATACCAGAAAGTTCATTTTCATAGATGTTCCATGTTTTAACAATTTCCATGGCTGGAGAAACCTTTTAGATAACAATGGCCATGTACAACCATTTAAGACTATCAATGGGAAGAAAGGAAAGAATTAGTAACATAAATAAACAGATTTGAACACACACTTTTGTACTTTTTTTTATCCACTCTACTTAATATTTAGAATCTCTGGGTGGTTAAAAAAAAGTGTTAATACCTTTATATCCTTAAGTCTTTGTAAATATTAAATACTACCTGATTCCTGTTCTTCCAAATACCTATAGTATCACAGTCCTTCAGTAATCCTAATTAGAGCAACACATTTACAGTACAGATTAACTAAGTAGCTGACTTCGCTTAAACCTCCACAAGGCAGAGCCAAATAAACCAACCCCTTTTATAGTGCTATCAGTGTTGAAGATATTTACTGTAGGGCATTAAATAGCAGTAGATATGTATAATCATTGTGTTACTTTATTTATAACAGTCAGCTTAACAAATGTCTTTCGCCTGACAAAGTAATAACTACCAAGGACAGTATACCAAGGCATGGCTACCAAAGAGTTCTTGGCATACAAAAATCTCTTTTGTGGTTGTTTCAAGACGGCCCTCTCCCTACACAACCAACTGTTCATTTTATGGGAGAAATTAACTATTCTCCATAACTGAAGTACCTCTTCCCAGGTGTTTGCTTTTTATTTAGTCTTCCAGTTTCCTGCAACCTACCACTCTCTTCCTCCATGAGCCAACTTGTGTTCTTTCTCCAGTTCCATCTACTGCTTTGGAAGATAATGAAACAAATTATACTGATTGGGAAGATTCAAATGAGCAGAGTAGCAGCCCTTTACAAAGATCAAAATGGCACGTCACAAAGTATGAAATGTGGCTTTAACAAAGAGCATGTAGTAGCTGTGATACGTTATTGAAAGATGAGAGTTCACTGTATGAAAGAAAAAGTGTGTGTCTGGAACTGGGGAGAGGAGGGAAATCATACAACTGTACTAGCCAAGAGAACAAAATGCATGACTGTAAGCCGTTTGCAGCCAACACTATATACCAAATAGAAGAAGTGCTTGAAAACATACCGAAGGGCACAGTGTTTACATAAGGACATATAAGTCTATGGCTTTTTGGTGGATGTTAATTTGTAGAGCACTTCTACAAATGTCTTTTTCTCCCATCATTATCCATTTTTGTGCTTATAACAATTAGAACAACAGTTAATTAGATTCAGACCCCAAAGCAATCATTAGATGACAGATTAAAGACATACTCCTTTCAACTTTCCAGGAAGAATTAAGAAGTTACACAGTGTATATCTATACATCAGAAAGCTCTTTTGCATTTCACAAGAACTTTTTATGTTGCAGTCACTTATTTTCCACCCATTAAAAAAACAAATTACTCTAGCTCACTGGTTCCCAAACTGTGGCCCATGCAGCTTATCCTCATCTCAAACTAAATTAAGAGAGACAGAAAACTCTCTAAATACTTTTCTAATACTGTAGATTTTTCAGGAAACAATTATAATTTCTACAGGGATCTTATGGAGTTATAAATAAGAGAAAGGAATCCATGAGAATCTGTAGCTTTCATAGTTTGGACTGTTTTAATAAAGAAACCTTGCTGTAGGTAGAAACAAACTGGACATAAAACAGAATTCAGTTTACTCAGATTCATCTTTATTTTTAAACCGGATTGGAACCTTCAATCTCAAAGCTATTTAGAAATATATTGTGTTTTTTTTAAATCTGAAATGTCATCTAGTTATTTATTTGATCAATATATTATTACTGATTAGGACTAAATATTTCCTTGCTGTGTGTCAGCACAGCTTCTGCTTTAGGCAGGTAAATAGTTTCTGCTATATATTTTAACTTGTTTTTTGTATCCAAATGCCACTTATGCAAGTCTCCAGTACGATAACACCACGTAGCAAAGAAAATGTGTGAACCTAATGCCAACATAAACAAGATAAGTCCGCACTGCTCCTAATTAAATAGTTGATATCTATTGTGTGTCACTCACAATGCTGATTTTAGAAACTGTTTTAATAGATTTTTTTCACTTATTAACTATTGAATCAATGTTTACATAGAAACATTTAATGCCCTTTTCTTTCATCTTCTCCATCTATCAGTGTTTAATTGTGTGTATTTTTCCATATACTCACTGGCTCATAACTTATCCAAGTTTCTTCCAAATAAGAAATATCCAAGTTCCAAATTTAAAATTTTTGACACTCATTTACATTTTTTCACTTTAAAATGTTACTAAAGAACTGTAAAAAGAAAACTGTCAGCTCCATATGATCAGGAAGACTAAGATTCACAGAACAGGGCATAAGTCTAGGAGGGTTCTATTTCCGATTACCATTAATTCACCGTTGACTTGATCTTGTGCCTATTGATTTTAACAGTGAAAACTCAACTGGGCAACTCACAATTATAATGTACTTCAGTTTTTCCTTAGGTAAAATTAAGATGAAAGTAGCCCTCTTTTCTCTGAAGACTTCCTGACATCAAAAAAGGACATGAATCATTGCACACATCTGATAGCACAGGTGAAAGACATCACAGAGCACCCAATGATCAACTCCAATAAGACCAGCAAATAAATTCTAAGGCCAGCCAAATTTGTATGACTCTCAGTACCTAGGCAGTCTTAAGTTTACTTTTGGGGGAATTCTGTGCTACTGCACAAGCGCAGAGAGAATGTCCTCCTCAGATTTTACTCTTTCCCTGCAGAATAATTGATTTACACACCCCTTCTGAGCAGTGGTCCTGAGCAGGCACATCAAGAGCAGCCAAGGGAGACATAAATCACCTTCTCGGGAGGGCGGGTCTGGACATGTGTGCGAGACTTTGTCCCTCTCACTCGCTATCAAGTTGCGCTTGGAATGGCAGGGCTGGGGTTGTCCCACCCGGTGGTTCCTACCCTGCACGGGCTCAAGCTGCTAGTCCTGGCTGGGCTGGAGTGGGGACGGGGCTTGCTCTTCCCCTGCATGGGCTGCCCCCGGGCCGGGTCATACCCACCCCCAGGAACCTCCCTTGGCTGCAGAAAGCGCCGCATACACACACATCCTGCTTCCTGCCGCCCTCACGCCCCAGCCACAGGAGGAGGGAATCACTGTGTGGGGAGCTGTCCTCTCCATCTGCCCAATCTCCATACATCCAGACCTTCCCCCCCTCCCAATCAATCAACTCCCACCCCCCTACATCTGGAGCTTTACCCTTGCACTCAAACCCCCCACCCCACCAAGCCGCACCCAGACTGTACAGTGACGGGCTGGAGCTCAGGCTCTAGGGCCCTGCACAGTGGGAAGGTCCCAAAGCTCTGTCTCTAGTCTGAGCCCAGAAGTCTGCACAGCAATGAAACAGCCCCACACCCTGAGCCCCGAGTCAGCTAGCACAGGCCAGACACATTTTCTTCTTTGTTGTGTAGACATACCCTTAAAAGCTTTTGTGCTTGACATAATGGAAATATTAACATTGCCATGTGCTCTGTGGAGCCATATAGATGTACTAATATGCCTAGTGAATCTATGTGTCAAACCACATTTCCTGAATCTTTTCTGTTTTCTGTATTGTTACAGACATACTTGCAGATTGGTAATTTATTTCAAAATACTTAAGTAACTGAAAATGACACGATTATATTGTGTTATTTTGACAAATAAAATATGCAGAATTTTTAATTTTTTGGCACGGAATTCTCTCGGGAGTATAAGTTATATTTAGTGTGTACAGAATGACACGACAACCTTGTGTATTTTTATATATATATATATATATATATACACACACAACATACATTAAGAGCTCAATTATGAAGCTAATAGAGTTTCAGTATTATGTAAGTATTAAAAAATAACTTGCACGTTATGAAGATGTGCTAGTACACAATGTATTCTTTGGAAATTAAGGCCCCAGTCATTAAAGATGCTGTCCGATTATTAAAAAACTGGAAAAGATTAAAAATCAATTTATAAAGTTAAGCAAATTTCTTCAAATTTGAATTACCTTAAAAATATTTTATCTGATAGGGAATGTAAAGAAAAACCAACCATTTATCTATTTGTGTGGCCTAGAAAATGTGTTGTTTGTGCTAACTCAATAGCTACAAACTAAAATCTAACTACAAAAATTGCTCTACTAAAAGCTTTCCAGTAGATGGTACTGAATTCATTGAAGTTGTTAAAAGCAGACATGTTACATTCAAGATTGGGGAAGAGTATTCAACGAATGTCAATGGAAACAGTTGCTAATGAAAAAAATATTTTTTCCTTCAGAATATTACAAACAAAAATTAAGTACTATTCTAAAAAGTTGACAGTGCCCTTTCAGAAGTATCTACAAGTCTAACCAAGTCATTTTAAATTTAAAATCATCATCTAACTCAGGTGAGTCTACAAAACAAGAAACTGCTTCTTACTTGGAATAAAATAAAGTGATGGATCTGGCACCAAGTTCCAACCTCCAAAGAGTGTGTATGTTAAAAGATTAAAACGTCCTTGCCCTTATGTATATGATGAGAGCCAAAGCACTTCAAAGTCTTTGCAAATGCTAGATTACGAATATGATCATCTAAAGAAAGTCAATTTTAGTCAGATATACTGATTAAGATCCAGGTCTAAATATTGAAAAAATGAATCCTCAGAAAACTGAGGCAGTTTCCATATCAATCAAGAGACACAGAACAATAGTAGATTTACATTAAGACTGGAAATAGACTAAGGGCTCCGAGCCAGTGGTCTGTCTATGCTGGTCGATACACAGAAAGGATTGTGTTAGCACCACGGAAAGAATAAATTATCGCTGCTTTTACAATAAGCTCTTCAAGAATGTAATAAAGAGTTCAGTGTGTGCTCCTCACTCAGGAATCCAAAACTTTTCAGTTAAGGTCTGGCTTGCAGTAAAGATAACAGCTGAAAACTAACCATCTTGACCTGGGAAAACTTAATCAGAATTTGCCTTATGTTGCACACTAGAAAGCAGGTGAAAGGAAAAATCTGATGTTATTTTGCAACAATTACATTATATTTTCTAACAGCAATAATTTGATTCAGAGACCTGGCATGGTTATTCATAATAATTTGAAATTTAGCGATAGGTTGACTTGTAATTAAAATAAAGATTATTTCCTTCTTTAGTCTCTAAGACTACATCACAACCTTATTAATATGAGGACACACCTGCTTTCAGAGGCATATTTTTAAGTCTCCCTTAGTTACAGGGAATTATTTATGTCACAGAAAAGTATTCCCAGAACTTTTCATACCCAGTGTATTTTTTGTAGTTGACTTTAAGTTTTCAAAGTTCATGAATCACAGGGTCACTAAATAATGGTTTTATTAGAGCTAGGGTTCCAGTTTTCTGAACTTAAAACAAATGCATATTTTTGTTTTGATACAATATACTTCATACAGAAGAATCCCAAAATATTTTTCAAACAATGCATATACAGACAACTATATAGTATAGGAACACACAGTACAACTGAAATGCAGTAACTGTACAAAATTGGTGGGAGTTGCAGGTGGGGGAAAAAAGAGCATTGCCAAGGCCAACGGGACAAACTATCTTATGAAAAGGGCACTGGAATTTTTACTGTCTATACACAGTGCAGACAGGATTTTGGTTTTAAAGGTCTCATCAAAACTTTTCCAAAAAATAAATAAAGATTGGTATTAGTATTGACAGACCCACACACAGTCAACAGAATACAAAATGTTACCCCCTCCAAAAACAACAAAACCCCAAACCACTTTAAAAATGTCCCACCAAAATATTCTGCTTGACTTTGTTGCAAAGCTGGTTTCAACTTAACCTCAAAGAAGGACATAGTGTGTGATCAAGGACTGTAGCAGGAAACACATTTGTGTAGACAGAGTTATCTTTATTCTCTCTAAAAAAGTATGCACATTATGAGTTACTGTTCCAAATAATTCCAACAGTCAATTCTTTGAAAATATTGATAGGTATAATGCTTTAGTACAATTGCTGAGCATGACAAGAAATAAGTTATTCTAATATTACTTTAAAGATGAAAACTACTTGAAATATGCATAATATCTACAGATATACTGGAAGTTATAATTATTCAAATTCATTGCCAAGGTACTGCCTAACTGCAGCCCAGGCCAAGTTTTTGAAAAAGAAAATCTTGTTGCAACAATCCTGAACCTACAAGTGAGTGATCTACTTGTAATAGCTTGTTCCAAGAAACTTTAAGATGGTCAATACAAGGGATCTTTTCATAGAATCTTGTAATTAAAAATTGCAGGTTAAAATACAATGGAAAATTTTCATTACACTTTCCCCCAACCCTATTGGAAGGACAGAACTGGCGGGAGACCTTTCAACTCTGCATTATGAAATATCAGACTAACGTGACCCAATCTAATGACAAGAGATCACAATGAAATGCAAGGATCCCACAGACTGCAAGACTTGGGACACAGTGAGGCAAAGTCTTGGAAAGGAAGAGAGCATACCAGCTAGCTATTTTTCCAACAGGCACAAAAATTCATATATTATAATTTTAGGTCTCAAGAAATGCAACCATTTTTCCTGTTATTCATTTTTATCCCTTTTCACACACATCCTTTCTGCCTTTTACTTGAGGAGTTCGGAAGGCAGGGATAAGGAATTTTTTTTTTCTGATAAAGGCACTGGACAGCATATAAACTACGACTATTTTGTTGATTTTAGTACATAAATCCAAAGATATTTTATTGGTTTAAAATACAGAAAGGATGGTCCAATGATTAGGGGACTACTCTGGAACTCAGGAAACCTGGATTCAATTCCATGCTCCACCACCGACTTAACGCATGATCTTGGACCAATATCTGTGTGCCTCATGCCCCTCACATCTGTAAAATAGGGATAACAGCACTTCGCTACCTCACAGAGTGTTGCATGGACAAATACATTAGAAGATTGTGAGGCACTCTGATATTGCAGACTTATATAAATACCTAAGATATACACGAACTCGTAGTTCTACTGTAAATTCAGTTGTTTTCTGTGTCAATGTTAATACTTAGGCTTTGGGCAAAACTTGCAATGACTTCTGATATCAGCAAAATCTAAATGCCGTAGAAAGAAAAGGATTTTAAAACACAAAGAAACTAGCTGGAAATTGGAAAATTCTAGTTCTTTTTAAAAATACAACATACATTCAGAGATAGGAGTCTCAACAGCAAGCTTAAAAACAAAAGATTAACCTATCTTCAGTGTTAAACCCATCCAGGAATAAGAAGTCAGCTAGCAGACAAAGAATAGTTATAAAGAGGAAATAAATTCTGAGTCTGAGCTAAATACACCTGCCAGCTATGTACCACCCAGGGGCTAGTTGAAAAGATTATAGCTGTACTCAATTCATAAAGGGCCTGCTGCAAAAGATTAGGAAGGAAAGTTGCCATATTGCATACTGTGAGACAGGGGTCCCTGGAGGCCTCCCCATCCCAAGCACCAGCACTACACACTAAAGTAACAGCAACGGCCTTTTGTTAGAAGCCAAGAATAGGATCACACTGGAAAGCAGTCACAGTAGGATACCCACCGTCACGGCTGCCCCTAGCTGGAGGGGTACCAGGCAGGAGTAAAACAGGTCGCTACTAGCCATAGATCAGATGGCAGGACCGACCTACCCACCTCCCACCCAGAGGAGAGAGGTTGAGGGAGGTGTTCAGTCTCTATTTGCTGATCACTCCAGTCAAGGGGAACAAGTAGAAGGCTACGTGGCATTTGCAGGCAGCAGCGCCGGCTGCCGGGGAGGAGGGGGGGAGAGGAGGGAAGAGAGGGACTCCAGACCCTGAACCCCCCCCCCCAAATAAACGGAAAGTAGCAGGGGAAAATATTGGGGATTCGCTGGAGATAGCCCGAAGGGGAGGCAACAGGAAGGCTGGCTATGTTCCAGCTGGCTCCGTATGGCACACATTGGGGAAGAGATGGGGGTGAGCTCATGGGAGTAAACTCTCATCTCAAAAGGGGGAACCTTACTATGGTCTCAGTCCAGCACCCCATCTGCCTGCCCCACGGAAAAGGGGGAGGAGTCTGATATGTGCACCAGGACAGAAATGTCAGTAACCGCTCCCCCAGTGCGCTCCCTACCCTCCTGCGCCCCCATCTCCCGCGGTACACGCCCTACCCCCCACCCCATCCCGGTGCCCTCTGCATCCTTCTGTCCCCATTCCCGCACGGTGCGCTCCCTGCCCCCTTCTGCCCCCACGGTGCGCTTCCTGCCCCCATTCCCGCCCCCTTCTGCCCCCATTCCCCCACGGTGCGCTTCCTGCCCCCTTCTGCCCCCATTCCCGCACGGTGCGCTCCCTGTCTCCCCATCCCCTTCTGCCCCCACTCCCCCACGCTGCGCTTCCTGCCCCCATTCCCCCACCTCCTGCGCTGCGCCCCCTGCACCCTACGAGCCTCCCAGTAAGCGCCCCACCCCAACAGGCCCCATGGCGCCCCCCAGCTCCTGGCACCGCACGCACCGCCCCGGCTGGGCAGCGCCCGCTCTGCCCCAGCCGCCCGGGTTTACGCAGTGCCCGGCGGGGAGTCCGTCCGGCAGGGGTAACACCACTCACCGAGCGGGGCGCGACGCGAGCGTAACCACTGCCCAACCTCAGCGCTGCCAAGCGCCCCAGACGCCGCCAGACGGCTCCGCCATGATGGAATGCGGGCACTGCGCGTGCGCAGCTAGTACAGGCGGCTCCAGGCGTGATAACCAGAAAGAGGGGCGGCCGGGCGGGACAACCAATGTAATGAGACCAGCATCCCAGTTTAAGCCGTTCAATCCGGCAAAAAGGACTCGGGAGGGGGACATTCCAAATGAGAACAATTTCTGGTACCCATTAGTTCAAATAGGATTATAATAAAAAAAAAAAAAAAAACCCTGAGATTATAATGGGAAGGTAGATGAAAGTATAATCAGAGACTGTGATTATATATAATTATAAATTCAGAGGCATATTATTACAAAACTAAAAGCAACACTAAAATAAAATTACTGAAGGATAGAGGAAGAAGTGGGTCTATAATAAGACCCAGTTGACATATTGTTATTCATTATTTGTATAGCTACCACAGTGCAGTAGGCATAGGGTTGCCAACTTTCTACTCACAAAACTGAGCACCCTTGCCCCCGCCGCCCAACCCCTCCTCCAAGGCCCTGCCCCCGCTCACTCTCCCCCCCCGCCCCCGTCGCTCGTTCTCCCCACCCTCACACGCTCATTTTCAGCTGGCTGGCTCGGGGAGTGGGGGTGTAGGAGGGGGTGAGGGCTCTGTCTTGGGCCAGGGATGAGGGATTTGGGGTGCAGTAGACTGGGCTGGGGGGTGTAACCGAGGGGTTTGGAGTATAGGAGGGGGCTCTGGGCTGAGGCAGGGGGTTGAGGTGTGGGAGGAGTACAGGCTCTGGGCTGGGGGTGCGGGTTCCAGGGTGGGCCTAGAAATGAGGGGTTCAGGGTGTGGGGGGGGCTCCAGGCTTGGGCAGGGGGTTGGTGGCCAGGAAGGGGTAAGGGATGCAGGCTCCAGGCAGCTCTTACCTCAAGCAGCTGTCGGAAGCAGCGGCATGTTCTCCCTCTGGCTCCTATGCGAAGGCACTGCCAGGCGGCTCTGCGCACGGCCCCATCTGCGGGTGCCACCCCTGCAGCTCCCATTGGCCATGGTTCCCAGCCAATGGGAGCTGTGGGGGCAGCGCTTGGAGCCGGGGCAGCGTGCGGAGCCCCCTGGCTGCCCCTACACGTAGGAGCCGGAGATGGGACATGCAGGCTGCTTCCCGGGAGTCGAGTGCCGCAGAGGCTAGCAGGGAGCCTGCCAGCCCTGCTGCATGGCGGCGCCAACTGGACAGAGCTCTCCCGTCACCATAATAAATCCACTCCTGTGGGAGGCAGTAGCTATGTCAGCAGGAGACACTCTCCTGCTGACATAGTTCTGTCCACACTGGCGCTTAGGTTGGTGTAGCTTATGTCGCTCGGGATGTGTGTGACTTTTTCACACCCCTGAGCGACATAAGTTATACCGACATAAGTGCTAGTGTGTACAAGCCCTGAGAGACATAATTCCAGAAGGTGGAGGAGGTTAGGCAGTCAAATTCCCAACTCGCCTGATGTTCTGCCAGACAGCACTCCCTAAATTCAGATGGATGTAAAATATATACATAATCTGGCACTGATTATAGACTCTAACCCCTGAATGACAGAGAACATATCAGTTCTTTTCTGCCTGTCACAGATGATCAAGATGATGAACAGGGATGGGATTCAGTATATTTTATCTTCTCCACCACTTACGTGGATATGTGGGTTCCATGGAGCACATAAAAAAGTCAAAAGAGTTTAACATTGTAAAGCTCCCTAACAGGAATAAGTGTTATTATTATTACCTAAAAGGACTCATTAGCATTACATTCATTTTACAATTGGGTAAACTGAGGCAAAGAGAAGTGCTATGACTTGTCCAAGTCACACAGTAAGACAGTGAGGAAGTTATTAATAGAACCCAGGTATTCTGACTTCCACACCCATGTTCTAATCATACTCCCATCCTCATTCAGTAGGAGCTTCGATGAAGCCCACCAGCGATTTGTCCCCAGTATTGTCATGTCAGGAAAAACTATACAGGAAGTTCTCTTCTGAAAGAGTCATTTTTGGAAGGAAAATATTCAGCATCTCATCTACTCCATAAACATTGCAGCAATGATTTTTGCTCTCTACTACTTACTTCCACTTGACAACTCACACTTCCAAATCATAGACACTTTCAAGGTACATTTTGTGCAGCAGTGATTAGAGGCATGTGCAAAAAATAAAAATATGTAGGTGAAGTTCTATCTGCTATTCCATTGTACATGAGACAAGATTCTATGCAAATCTGCACACATATCCTGATTTTTTCCCTTGTAACTTGAATATCCATAGATAGTTGTGAAGTCTATTATGTATAAGCAGCACTTAACAGGTGAATTCATGTGGTTTCCACTATATTAAGCTTAGATCAATGATCGCTGTTTTAATGAATAAGGAAAATTGTTCCTGTGTGTTAGAAACCCCTGTACAGAGGGACTCTCACTACTGGCTGAAGTGATTAGCTTGATATACTAAGCTATCAAAACTAAAATAAGCTACCCTAGCTAGGTGCCTTTCAAACAGCCAGTCAGGGTGAAGGAAGATCAGGGTTGGTCTTATTGTTTGCTGAATCTGTAAGTAACTAATTAATTATTTAAACATGCAGAGTCCACCAGAAAAAACAGCATTATAAATAATTCTAGTCATATTGGTCCTTTGAATAATAATTAATAACTTTCCACTAAAAACTGCATTTAAAAACGGTTAACGGTGTGATAGAAAGCAATGAAAGAATGGACACAATCTCCTGTAAATTTATGCATGATGGGGCACATTTGGAAAGTTGTTAAAGTGTTATCCTTTTCTCTGTGTGTGTTTGTATATACATAAGTAGGTGCTGAAAGACTTCAGTAGAAGTTTGGGGTGAATTTGTGACTTCCCTTTAATTTATTTATGCTATTTTTTATTCCTTAACACAATTGAGAAACTGCAGCTGCTGCAGAATGAAGCTGCCTGCATGTTAAAAGGGTGATTCTTGCAAGGAACACATTACTTAAGGAACACTTTGTGATCTTTGTGGGCCTTCCTATTTATTTTGGGTTGCAATTTAAGGTGCTGGTTCCTTAGAACTTGGTTACCTACAGAACTACTTATCTCCCTGTGGGGTAGACTTGGATGGCCTTGGCCTCTAGTGCACGTCCTGGCCTCTGATGGATGCCAAGAAATCCATGGGATTTGGTACTTGGACCCATAGCACATTCTACATGGGGAAGGAATGGGGAAAATTTTGCCTCTTGATAGAGTGATTTGGGAGAAATCTCATACAGCGCTCTCCTCCCACTTACACCTTCTCCTTGGGTTTGACTCTCTCTCTCTCTCTCTCTCTCTCTCTCTCTCTCTCTCTAAATGAATGGCCTGATCCTGAGAGGTGCTGAGCACTGGCTGTTCCTGTTTTTGTCAGCTGGAGTAGCCATGTTCAGCACCTCTCACTATCATACCATTTAAAAGGTACTTACATTTATATTTATATTTATATTAAAATAGATTAAAATATAAATTAAAAGGATTTGGAGGGAAAGTAGCTACTATTGAATGTTGAATCATATCTTAGGTAGAAATTGTTTATTTCACTGGCAATCCTAATATCCAGAAGAGCAGCCATAAATCTATACCAAATTTAAGCCCTTTCATATACTTCAGAAAGATAAGCTTACGTGATGTGTTTGTTGATTAGGAACAAAAGACTGGTTAATCCTTTCACCTTTGAGAGAATTCCTGGAATCTTCAGCACTCAGTCTCAGGAATCTTATTACTCCACAGGCTCTAACTCATCTACAGTGAAGCATATCTGCTGCCCTAAGGATTTAATTTTCTTTAGTGAAAGATATCCCCTTAATTTTTAGGAGACTCTCTGAAAAAGGTACATCAAGATATTTTAAAATTTGAGATTGTTAATGAGAAAAATGTATTGTATAAAATAAATTTTGCAATTTCAAGCAAGAACCTACAGTACTTTATTTTGAATGCACAGTAAGTATTTCCCCAAAATCTAACTTTTTAATTATTACCTGCTTGACATTAAAAGGGATGGCTAGTGGTGGTGTGTCTTATTCCTCATCATGGGCATAAAAGCTATGATATGCAGAGTACAAAAGTTCTCTAGAGGTGAATACTTGACATTCTTTGCACTGAAAGCCCCATGGTCTCGGAGCTCTGCCGTATTAGGAAAAGGAATTGGATCCTCTTGTAGATAATAAGCCTATCCTTTAGTAGGGGTGGAAATTCCTTTTCCCTTTTTGTTGTTGGGTTAAATAATTTTTGTCTTAATTTACCTCCTTAAATGTATTTTATGTGGGTTATAGCATAGCAAGGTCTTCCCTGGTAATTCAAACTCTAGCAAACAACATTACTCACAGAAAAGCTTACAAAAATCACTGCCATTTGCTTGTGAGCCTTAGGATGAAAGGCCTAAAAACCTGCCAACATTCCACAAGCTCCAGACTTCCTCTAGAATTCAAATTGCTTCAAGTATGAGAGCTAACAGAGCTATTCCTAAACTGCAGAAATTAAATGACTGTATATTTGCTGCCTAGAATCTTATACACAAATTGTTAAGGGGTAATGGGAAAGGGAGAAAAAGACAAGTTTTCAGCAGAGTTTGGAAATGATACCGAGAGTCAGTGAGGCTGAGTCATACAGGAAGTCTGTTCCAGATGGCAAGAGCTGCACAGAAGCAAAGTTTGGCACCAACAGTGGCTTGTCTGCATGGAGGGACGGAGAGGAGGCCGGTGCTAGATATGAGGTAGATGGGACAAGAATCATAAGATAGTTTGGAAAAGTATATGGCAGGTTTTGAAAACAAGGAAGGAGAACTGGATTTTGAAATTAATGAGCAGCCAGTGGAGTTGTGTGAGGACAGGACCGATGAACATGAGAAGGCAGGCAACACCAGTCTATGCCTGCTGGAATCTGAAGGGCTGGAATTTAGGGAAATTATAACCTAAGAAACTGCTTTTTAGTCAAGGTGAGAGGAGATGAAGATATGCATAAGAATCTGAGGGTTACTGACTTGCTGTATTTGAGTATCAAAGACATAGATTACTGGAGCAGGAGCATCTCTTTTATCTGGGTTGAGCACCACCACTCCAATAGTTCTCTCACTTCTCCACCCGTAAGCCATGCAACCCTTCCTAGTGCCAGTACTTGGCTCTTATGTCCTTCATAGTTTTGCTGATACTGTACCCTGATGCCTAGTGTAATTGGAATTCTTCCATGGCATATTTCTAAAGCTTCCAAGGCACCATGGGAGTATTTCAGACGCACAGAGCATTTTCTGGTACTTCAGAATGAAGGCAGAACCACAGGGGACACTAAAATGGGTATATTGGATCCAGAAGTGGATCTGTGGATGGGAGGAGAAGTTGAAAGGAGCAGAATTAAGATCAGAACAATGATGGGGGAGGAGAGACATAACTCAGAAAAGATAAAGGAGAAAAAGGAGAAAACAGTAAACAGTGGGAATGGGGAATGAGGGCTTGGGAGAAAAAGGAAGAAAAAGCAAGAGGAGGGTTGGGCCTCTAAAAGGAGGAGGATGGTGGTGGGTGGGAAGTGTGGGTGTTATTTACAGCTAGTCAAAAATGGAAAAAAGGTTTTGGGGAAAAAAAGTGTCCCCTTTCTCCATCAGCAAATTTTGAAATTTGAAAATATCTTACAAGCTGTAGTATTAATGTTTAATAAAAGACTAAAGGTGCATTAAAAAAACCCCATTAGAACAGAAAGAAGAGCAGGGGGGGGAAAGAGTGAAAATAAAATAAAGAAATGGACAAGAAAATGGGAAAAAAGAAATTGGAATAAGATTTGCATTGAGTAAGTCATTATTGCATGTTGCTTTCTGCATTTCTTACCATTTTCTTGGAAGCCGGAGCACAACTCTACATTTCTGGGAAAGAGAAAAGGGAACAGAAAGGCCTGGCTAGATATTGTGCTGATGGGACTTGATTAAAAACCACTACTTACATTCATTCTAGGGCATAACTAACTGGGTTTGCAGGGTACACATTTCCAAAAAAAATCACTTGTCACGCTGACTGGTATCTTCTTTGAATTTCAAGCCTTAGGAACTGGGCATATGGCACTAACATTTTCCAACACTTGCATAGCTTCACAGTGATGCCAATATTTTAACAAGGATCTCTAACAAAATTCCCCCCTCTCTTGAGTCTGTGATAGAACTTGTGTATCAGAGCTGTGTGCATTGCACACCTACACAAAAATACTCATTCCTAAACCATCCATAAGAAAGGCAGGAGGCAACACCCCTGGTAAACGCACTTATATTCATCCACACTGTGGATGCTTGGATCCTTAAAATAAACTGAGTGTATATATGGGGTCAGAGCATCAATTAGCATTGTTCCATTGATCTCAATGGAGAGAACATGTTTATACCAGCTGAGGCTCTAGCTTAGTGATACAAAAAACAATGTCCATCCTGTGTAAGTTGAAAGGAGCACGAGAGGCTAAAGACCTGGACAAATGCCTAGGAGTTTGCTTCACAGCTAAATTATTTTTGAAACATGCCTACCATTGAGTGCACTCTGATCTATTCCAAAGACAAACAATTTTCTGTTCACATATTAATGGACCCCAGAGGTAAGTCATCTCTACACTATTTAACACTATCCAGGGAGAAAGAGGTGACTGCATTAGAGGCCTAGCAATGATTCCAACTCTTGTCAACATGGGGTCAGGGACTTGGCCAGTGCGTCACTGTCCAGTAATATAATCTTTAATGAAATGGTTATACGTAAGTACAGTGATCTGAGTTCAGGAACGGACGTATAACATTTGCTACCCTTCCTGGCTCAATGAGCTGTGCTCTTGGTTACATCAGAGTGATGTTACATTCCTGATATGGTTGGCAATTACTTTTATTGATAAGGGAAAAGGAGAAGCATCCTAAGGAGAAGTAATGTAGGCTGTCATCATCAATATGGGTAGAAAGGTGCAAATGGAGTCAGAAGCATGGCAGGGCGTGTGGGGTGAGGAAGCAGAGGCATAGCTGCCTGACTGCCCCTCTCTGGTAGTGCACAGAAGCCCATCTGCAGCACATTCCCCTGTAAACCAACCATTCAGAGTAGAAATCTGCCTGGAAATGAATGTGCCTAGGAGCAGTGCTAACTCATACTTCCTGCTGTTCCCTAGCACAGGGAGGAGTGCCAGTGGCAGTATGTTTCTTCAGGAACTCATGGTCTGAGGTGGAGTGGGCTACACAGAGTAATACAGAGGTGCAGCCCCTCCAAAGCGTTAGAGCTTCCTTTCACTGAAGATCCCCAGAGTCCTTGAGGGCTGCAGGCACAGTTCCACAGCTCCCAAAGCCCTCTCTTTGATGGAACATTTGCAGAAACTCCACAAGGTTCAGCTTGTAGGATATCCTGGTCCCTCTCTCACTCTTTGGAGGGTTTTCCCCAGGAGTGTCCTATGTGAAGTCCTAAGACAGGACTCTGTGTGAAGTTCTCTTAGTTTAGCTTCCATTTTTGTATAAAGCTACTTATAGAAGGTAAACAGTACATTATTCAATAAAGCTTTCAAGGCAAAATTATAAGAATGTAAGAACTGCCATGCTGGGTTAGACCAATCTAGCCCCATATCCTGTCTTTGACAGTAGCCAGAACCAGAGTTTCAGAGGAAGTGTATAGAACAGGGCAGTTGGAGTGATACACCCCATCTTTCACTCCCAGTTTCTGACAGTCGGAGGTTTAGGGCTGCCCTAAGCATGGGGTTCTGACACTGACCCTCTTGGCTAATAGCCAGGGATGGACCTATCCTCCATGAACTTATCTAATTCTTCTTCGAACCCAGTTATCAGTTTGGCCATCACACCATCCCATGGCAATGAGTTCCACAGGTTAATGGTATCTCGTGTGGAAAAAGTATTTCCTTTTGTTTTTGTATCATACCCACTGCCAATTAATTTCAGTGGGTGCCCCTGCTTTTTGTGGGGAAGGGTAAACACTTCTCTATTCACTTTTTCCACACCATTCTTGATTTTATAGACCTTTATCATATCCCCCTTAGTCATCCCTTTTCTAAGTTGAACAGTCCTAATCTTTTTAGGCTCGCCTCATATGGAAGTTGTTCCGTACCCTTGATCATTTCTATTGCCCTTCTCTGAACCTTTTCCATTTCTGTTATATCCTTCTGGAGATGGGGTGTCAGGCCTGGACACAGTATTCAAGTTGTGGGCATACCATGGATTTTTATAATAGAATTAAGATATTTTCTGTCACTTTCCTAATAGTTCCTAACTTTGTTAGTCTTTTTGACCGCTACCGCAGATCGAGCTGAAGTTTTCAGAGAACTAGTCACAGTGACTCCAAGATCTCTTTCTTTAGTGGTAACAACTAATTTAGAACCCATCATTACAGATGTGTAGTTGGGATTATTTTTTTCCTATGTGCATTACTTAGCCCTTGTCAATGTTGAATTTCATCTGCCATTTTGTTGTCCAGTCTCCCAGTTTTGGGACTCCTCTTCGCAGTCAGCTTTGGACAGAACTGTCTTGAGTAATTTTGTATCATCTGCAAATCTTGCCATTTCACTGTTTACTCCCTTTTCCAGATCATTAATGAATATGTTGAACAGCACAGGTTCCAGTACAGATCCCTGGGGGACCCTGTGGTTTACCTCTCTCCATTATGAAAACTGATAATTTATTCCTACCCTTTGTTTCCTATCTTTTAACCAGTTACTGATCCATAAGAGGTCTTTCCCTGTTATCCCATGACTACTTAGTTTCCTTAAGAGTCTTTGGTGAGGGACCTTGTCAAAAGCTTTCTGAAAATCCAAGCACACTACATTCACCAGATCACCCTTATCCACATGCTTGCTGACTCTCTCAAAGAATTCTAATAGACTGGTGAGGCATGGACTTGGAATTCTGTTTGGTTTCTAGCAATTTTCCTGATACTGAAGTTAGGCTCACTGGCCTGTAATTGCCAGGATTGCCTCTGGAATCCTTTTTATAAAGCAGTGTAACATTAACTACCTTCCAATCATCTGGTACAGAGGTTGGTTTCAGCAAAAGGTTACATACTACAGTTAGAAGTGCTGCAGTTTCACATTTGAGTTCCTTCAGAACTCTTGGGTGAATACCATCTGGTCCTTGTGACTTAGTACTGTTCAGTTTATCCATTTGTTCAAAAACCTCTAGCTGCACTAAAGCTAGCCACCATGTGAATGACCCATCCAGACATTTATGACTATTCTAAATGGAAAAGAACAAAGTTCAACATTTGAACATGGCATATAGCATCTGCTTTATTGTTCTTTAACTAGTTTATTACATAGACTAGACTTTGAATCTATATGCTGCAAATAGTTTTAAAATATAAATACACCCCCAATGTTATTTATTTTGGAACTTCAAACTTAAATGAGTCCCATTGAAAAGCTGTAGTTTTTTTAGCCAGGCTCTGTCCAAGAAAGCCTTTTGGTGAATTAAGCCTTGGCTCTTTGCAGCAGCTCCATCCTTGCCCCAAAAAAGCATGAGAAGCAAAAGCTAAGTTTAATTTTGTCACTCTTTATGACAGACCTTTGTAACTACAGAAGTTGGAACTGTCAAAGCTTCTACCTTACATATGGAATATGTCCTTTTAATAATGACGGACATGCTTAAGGCAGAGTGTCTCAGATCTGCCAATCAGTCACAAAACTAATTAAACCACAGCAGTTTTTAAAATGAAGGAAGAAAGGTGGATTGAAGCCCTTCAACACAACTGAAAGGATCCCTGTGGGATCAAGGTAGAGTGTTTGTTTGTTTTTGAATGTTTGCAAGTGCTTGGCTAGCAGGAGCTATTTATCTGAAGGACCAGCTGCAGATACTTAGCAGCAAATCTGACTTCTGACCGAAATAAATCCCTATAAATTAAAACACTAACTTTTTTTGGTTTTTATCTGAAAAGGCCTACCAGAATCAAGGGGACAGTGCTGTTTGCGAGAGAACTCATAATAACCAGTTCTTCTGTCTTTGCAGATCCTTGAATGTGTATATACTTAAATAGAGAAATGCTACAAGATGTTCAGGCTTTTGGCCAAATATAATGGTACACTCTGCAGTAATGCTGGTTGGGAATTTTTCAATTAAATGTTTTTTTCATTGGAAAATGCTTATTCGTTGAAACAGAAACTTTTTGCAGGAAAGGTTTGGTTTTGATGAATTTCTCGACTTAAACATTTCTTTTAACAAGTTTTGAAGCTGTCAGAATGAAAAAAATCCTGTTTCTGGTACTTTGTTTTGAAATGTAAGCTAATTATAGTAAAAAAGAAATTAAAGTAAAAATGGTCAACATTGAAATGAACCATTTTCAAATTAATGAAATGAAAAACATTGATTGACCCAAACTGAATTTTTTTTTCCAGACTATTGGTTGTGAAACGTTCAACATTTCAAATTTTTGTCCCAATTCAGGCAGCAACAGTTTTTGAAATCTCAACATTTTTGGCAGGACAGGAAAACCACTTCCCAATGTGTCAGCCAGCAACTGCCCCAGATAAGCGTCAGATACAGTTTAAGTTCCAACACAGCGAGTCTTTATTGGTAATTTTACAACAACAAAAAAACAATATAAAACAAATGAAAACAGACTGGGCTAGGGCAAATCCTATAGAAAGCATGGCTAACTTTGCACTGCACTTTTTGGTACAGAGTACAACCATACCTCCCAGACCTCTTTCCAGCTAGCAGCAGCATGCTAGTGTCAGAATCACACTCTCTTTTTCCTGGTATAAATCAGGAATAACTCCATTAAAATCAATGGAATTACACCTCTACCTCGATATAACGCTGTCCTCGGGAGCCAAAAAAAAAAAATCTTACCACGTTATAGGTGAAACCACGTTATAGAGAACTTGCTTTGATCTGCTGGAGTGCGCAGCCTCCCCCCCCCGAGCACTGCTTTATCGCGTTATATCAGAATTCGTGTTATATCGGGTCGTCTTATATCGGGGTAGAGGTGTACTTTGGTTTTACATGGGTGCAAATGAGCTCAGAATCAGGCCCAGAATGCTTCGGGCAGAGTCACCCCTGGCATAAATAGGTGCAATATACTGAAATCAATATAGTCTCATTTGCTTACTCCAGCAGTGAATTTTGCTCAGTGGGCCAAATTCACAAGTGATGTTGAAATTACACATTGGTCAGTAGTTCTGAGTCTTAGGGAATCTAAGTGGGTGTAATGTAGATGCAGAGAAGCTGGAAGTTAGTGATATAGGAGGAAAAGCAAGTAAGAGGGAGGGTAAGAAGGTGAAAATTAAAGCAGGCACCTCACAACTCTTGCTTACAACCTCTTCCTCCTGAAGTTGCATGAACATAGATTCCCTAGCACTCACTTACTGATGTGAAACTAACATTTATATCACCCCTAATTTGATCCTCTGTGTGTAGCCTCCCATCTTAAACATAAAGCCCATCGCCAACAGTGGAGATGGCTGCTTTTTGACAACAACAAAACTTCTCTTTTGGATGCTGGTTTTTGATGTGCATAGGAACATGAAGTAATATTTTCTCAGCATTCATTTCACCCGTCTCCACCAACACCCCATTTCCTTGTTCCTGATGCCTGACTTTTATTGACAAATGGCCCATTTCCAGTGGGCTCTTTCAGATACAAATTTCTTCCCAAAGATGCGATAGTCTACCCCAAGGCTTGCATACATGTTTGCATGTCACTGCCATCTGGCACATCCCTGCACTGGGACCTGTGAGGAAGTATTATAGGGCTGGCTATGTTGGTTTTATACCATCTGGGGAAGCTCCTTATACCAGGAATTTCCAGGAAGCTGGTTAAGCCACCTTCTTTCTGCTTATTTCACCAGAATGGCATGGGGCAGGAGGAATGTAACTCAGAATTGGCATCTTTGTCCCTGGATTTAAAGCAGAATCAGGACCTTTGACCTACTCTGGAATCAAAGCAGAGACTTAAACAAGGAAGACCACAGGCCTGATTCACCACTGCCTTGCTCCTTGTAAAGTCATTTATTTCTATGCAAAGTGGGAATCAAATACTACTGTACTGGAAGTATATTACACTTTTTATTCACTTTGTACAGCTGTAAATGACTACACAAATTGCAAGGTACTGAAAAATCAGATCCTCTGTATCTGTAATCTGGATAATGAGAATTTTGAAAGACCAGATTTGTTCTAATCAAAATAAAAGGAGCCCAGTGGCAGGCAAGGGTTGAAGCTGTTTTCCTGTCACACATACTTTAGGTGAAGCTCAATGGCAGCACCCTTGTGGAGAGCTGGAGTAAAGCACTCCAGCTGCTTCTGAAATGGGGGCAGCAGAAAGGAGAAATTTACCCACATTTATAATCAATAAAGCTACCCCCCCCCCCCCCCCCGAAAAAAGTTACCATTTGAAATTTGACAAGAAAAAGGTCAATTTTTGTAATGAAAATTTGTGGAAAATGGGTCCCTTTTTTCCCCCCAACCAGCTCTAAATCTCAAATCTAGGCAAACTGCCAGTGAAATTGCATCAGTGCTACATTGCTAAAAGAAAGGAGATGCTCTTCCCTTTGTTTTCCTTTCCTTTTATTTCCTCTTTTGTGTATTTGTGCAGTTTTCCTACCTTGTCAGGTGACTCAGGTTTCCCCTATTGTTCTGGCCATTTCCTGTGTTCTGAATCATCCCACATTTAAAATGTAGGGAGAAAAACTGCTTCCCCTGTGTCATTTCAATTAAAAAACCCTCAAGCTGCCATATTAACTTAATCACCTACCCAACAAGAGGAGAAGATAATTTTTTTGATTTACACCCCATCAACAATCCTGGAAAGGCAGGACACGTTAGTGAAAGACCATCAGCCTAAAAACAGTGTCAGATCTCTGAAATTTTTTAACATTAGTTTTTCATTGTTGTGCTCTATTTCTTCTCTTTCTCCTCCTTTGCCTCTCTCCAGTTCTCTTTCTATTTTAATGCTTTTCCAGGGTAATATTCTTTTCGTGTTTGGTATTTTCTTTGCTGTTCCCAACCAACCTCCCCTTCTCAGTGGTCTCTCCCATGACAATCTCATTCCGCACCATTGCCTCCATCCCTTTTTCATTCTTTCCATTGCTCTAATCCTGGAGGCCAGTACTCGGTGTTCGGGTTCCATCTGGGTTCTACTTTCAGCCTGAAGTGTCCTAAAAGAGTCTGGATCTGATTGACCATTGCCCTGCACTTTGTGTAGTTATTTGCATCAATGCGAAGTGGGTTAAAGAAATCAGCAGGGTAGTATTTTACTTCCACTTTGCACTACTGTAAATAGCTAGACAAAGTGCAGGGCCAGGGTAACGCAAGCCCTCTGATGCAGTTAAAAAGCACAACACATCATAAAGAATCTGGGAGCACTACAGGCTATCAGTGAATACTACAAAGAAGGGTTTCAGAGTAGCAGCCGTGTTAGTCTGTTATGCATCCGAAGAAGTGGGCTGTAGCCCACGAAAGCTTATGCTCTAATAAATTTGTTAGTCTCTAAGGTGCCACAAGTACTCATGTTCTTTTTACTACAAAGAAGGAAACTTATAGTCGGAGGAGAGATGTCTGGGATCTCTTTCAGTGCAGTGGTATGGGGGGAAATGTTCAAGAGTGCTGGTGTGGTTTGGCCCAGTTGTATTCTGTGTACCCATTATAACCAGCCCACTCATTTGTTTAGTCCTCACCATCTCCAGTATGAGAATCATGAATCTGGTTTACCATGCTCAAACAGAGCTGAAAAAGTCCAAACAGTGATATTCTGCATGAGGAATCTGCAGTCTCCCTGCACCGTCTGGCTGATAGGTTCTCTCACATAGCAATCAACTCTGTTATTAACATGAATAAGGACCCTTTTGTGTATGGGAAAGAAAAGAGGGGGGGGGGGAAATCTGGCCTTCCCTGTCTTCGTTTGCTAGAAAAACGTTTGAGCTGCCTTCCTACTAGTGTCTCTTGTGAGCACATTGTAAGTGCTGCTGCAGGAATGAAGTTTTTGATACACACTGTATAAAGTTTCTCTAGAAAATACACAATTGTTTACTTTTCTTACTTTCACGTGAATTTAGTGCTCATGAAAGAGGCTGAAGTGACTGTCCTGGAGACTGAGGGCCAGAACCTCAGCTGGTGTAAACTGATGCAATTCCATTTAAGTCAAGGGAGTCACACCAGTTTGCACCGGCTGAGGCTCTGGCATAGTAAAAGTAAGAGTAAAGCAAAGCATGAGAAGCACAAGTGAAAGCTTTCCCCACAATACCCTTCCACTGTGCCTCAATCCTGACCAGAGGGATCCCCTGCAGGGCTGAGGATGTACTCATTTTCCATAGCCAGGTAATATTGCCCCTCTGCTAAGACTGCCAAAATAGTACCAGTTTGGAAAGTGGTATTGATAGGAAGGATGTTGCAGAAGTTTTGGGGACTAGTTTAGAACTTGGGAGACCCAGGATCAATTTCCTGCTCTACCACAGACTTCAGTGTGACTTAGGGTAAGTCACTTAAGCCCAGATTTTTAAAGGTACTTAGGCATTGCTGAGCTCAGCTTTGCAACACCTTAATGCCTAAATTCCTTCTGAAACTAAGAGTTAGTCTCCTAAATTAGTTAGGCATTGCAACACTGAGCACTTTAGCCTCTGTGCCTCAGTTTCCCCTCTGTAAAATGGACTAATAGTTCTTCCATGCCTCACACAGTGCTGTGAGGACAAGTATGTTCAAGGTTGTGTGGCGCTCAGATACTACAGGAATGGGGACTATATAAATACCTAAGCCAGCTAGGTAGTTTTGTGACATGGACGCCACTTACAATGAGAACTGGTTTGAGACCCCAGATATTGGGACCCCAGAACTACAGTGATGGGCATGTTCTAAACAAAATACCACCAAATTCAATTCATGCACACTACTGCATAGCGAGCAGATGGTGACAAATTTTGGTCAGGACCAATAAGGGCCAAATTTAAATGGACAACCTACTGATTAAAAGCTTGACTGCATATCCAGTTCCCAACCCCTGAGCTATCCATTCCCCCACATTGCTTAAAGTGCAGATGGACAAATCAATGATTCATTTCATGAAAAGAGTGAGGAAGAGAAACAGAAAGCAGATAGGTAGGGAACATCTACACTGCAATTAAAAACCTGCAGCTGGCCCATGCCAGCTGCTTGGGCTCATGGGACTCAGGCTAAGGGGCTGTTTAATTGCCATGTTATTCAGGCTCTGGCTGCAGCCTGAGTTCTGGGACACTCCCACCTTGCAAGATACTAGAGCCCAGGCTCCAGCCCAAGCCCAAACACCTACAGTGCAATTAGCCCCTCAGCCTGAGACCTGTAAGCCCGAGTCAGCTGGCACAGGGCAGCCACAGGTTTTTATTTGCAGTGTAGACATACCCTCAGTAGTCCTATCTCATGGTCCAAGATGAGCCATAACAATGTTTGAAAAGAGAAGGGAGATAGTAGCAGGGAAAGGTAGTTATTTTCAAAAGTGTTGCCAACTCATGATTTTGTCATGAGCCTCATTATAATTATTGTTTTCCTTAAAGCCCCAGCTCCTGGAGTCGAGTGATATGTAATGATTTCAGCTTTCATTCTTAGAGAAAAAATAAGTTTCTAGACCTTGTGGCTGTGGAGAAAGCTTCAAAATGTGACCACAGTGCACCCTAAAGGCTCAAAAAGCAGAAGGCAAATAAAAAGAGCACTAAATTTATTATTTTTACATAATCTCATGATTTTAAAGCCACTCATGATTTTTGGTGAGCCTGATTCAAGAGTTTTGAACTTTTGGAGTTGGCAATACTGAATTAAACTGCTTCAGAGACAGAAGATGGCTGGTATATTCTGTGGGACCATTAGGATTCCTGTCCTTTGCAGCTGCGAAATTTGAACAACATTTTTAAATGGTGGGCCTGATCCTTCAAATATTTACACATGAGTGGGTTCAATGGGATTATTCACAAGCATAAAGTTACTCATGTCATGTGTCAAAGTTTGTAGGACTGGTTCCTCAGTGAGGGCCTAATCCTACTCCAATTGAAGCCAGTGACAAAAATGCTCAATGGAAGCAGGATCAGGCCCTTAAAGCTTATTCCAGACATTCTGCTAAAAAACAAAACTAAACAAGCAAATCCACAAAATGTGTATTGCAAAAGATATACAGAATTTTGTTTAATGATACTAGTACAGTATTCCCTTCAACTATTCTATTTGTGGTTACTCCACCAGAATTTGACTTGCCTTTGTGACATCTCACAGCAGTGTCACTCATCAGGCTAAGATGATATGTCATCTAGCAAAGAATAGGATAGGTGGGCAGGGGTAAAAATGTGAAAGTCTGGCCTTTTTTCACAATGTCATTCAACAGGGTATGTTAATCCCTGGCTTTATTATAAGGTTACAGTGGAGATATTTTTAAAGTCTCATTCTGATAGAGAAAATGCCCGTAATTCCTAAATAGGAGAACCTGTTATGAAATGAACACTGACCTTTTGTATATTTGGAGAGGATGAAAAATAAAACATATCTTGCCAACATTGGCTTCTATTGTTCAGATACAATGTAGCTGCCTTCTCCCTAATGTCCTTGGATAAATAGGTCTGTATTTATATATAGAATTTTGTAGCAAAACAACTGTAACACCATGATTATTTAAATATAGAATCCTTCACCCAGAAGGATCCTAAACTGTGTGTGTTTACATTATATAGGATATTAAAGGCAACACTACAGCACAGTATTTAAAGAGGAAAAATGAAGGGAAAACCCCCACAAAATTATAGATAAAACATGCAAAAACAGATGCCAGTAGCATACCAAGTGTACCGCAACTCGGAGGCAAGCGCTGTAGGTGCTTCTGCAACTATGCCTTGTAGGCGCTAGCCTTGGTGGGTCCCATTACCACTCAGGGTACATCTACACTGCAAGCCCATGGTTTGCTCAGGTCAACTGATTTGGGCAAGTGGGAGCTAAAAATTGCAGTGTAGACATTTGTGCTAGGGCTGGAGCTCAGGCTCTGAAATCCTGCGAGGGAAGTGGGTCTCAGAGTCCGAACCTGAAGGTCTACACTGCTATTTTCAGCCCTGCAAGCCCAAGTCAACTGACCCAGGCTCTGAGACTCAGTGCCACAATTTTTCTATTGTAGTGTAGACATACTTTCAGTGAAAGGGTGTTTTACTAGGGCTATAAGGAAAGGGAAAGGTTATAGATACTGTAGGCACAGAAGCTTAAATGGTTACAGTTCAAAGTGAGCAATAGTGGCAAATGTTGCGGCAGGCCAATCAAGAGGCAGTCCTAGTGCCTGGGGGGTCCCTCTTCAGTGCAGTCTCTATTCAAGCAATGAGGAGCCTACAAGTTTCCAAGCCAGACTCACTGTGGCCCTACGCACTTGCTTCCTGCCCAGCCACTTCTGCTCCCCCGTAAATCCCACACAGACTGCTGCACCCAGCTGTGATGTCCAACAGTCACAGCCTGCTCCACAGGCAGCTTTGGTTCATAGGGCTTTTCTCCTGCTCCCTGTTTGCCTGGCCAGGGAAAGGGAAGTGCAGTGCAGAGGAGACAGATGGGAGTGGTAGTGCCCTGCTTTGCAGATCCACCACAGAACTAATGAGAAAGGCTCAAAAGCTAGGAAATTCCAAAATGTAAGTGTGATGGGGCGGAGGGTCTCCGTCCGGTGCAGGCTGAGTTCACCCTGTCCCTCAAGCTGCCCTTTACCGTGAGGCAGTGAGACCTAAGGAATAAAGTTGACAGGGTTACCCTGGTTCACCAGGCAGCAAGATCTAGTGGCCAGAGTCAATAGAATTACCCTGATTCACAGGGCAGTGGGCCACCACCTGGGAGATGGGTGGCAGCTGGGTTAGGGGGACCCAGGCCTTCCCTGTCCACTGGATCCCAGCCCAGGCAGCAGCAAGTGAGGTCACCACTGAGTCAGCAGGGATCCAGCTGCAGCACACTGACTATACTTGGAACTAATGCTAGTCCTTCCCCAGGCTACTTCCTACTGTGACTCCTGCATCTGTGGTCTGGGTGGCTTCAGGGTTCCCAGGTTCCTTTGCCTGGGCTGTTTCCAGTGGCTCCAAAGTCCCTGGGGCATCCATAGGCTTCAGGATCTCTGCTGGGGTCTCAGCTCCTCTGGCTTCTGCGGTCGGGGATGTCATGACTCTGAGGCTGGAGCCTGCAATGGACATCCTTCCCCTCTGGTGGTCAGCCCAGACTGAGCTAAGCTGCTCACTCTTATACTGGTACTGCACTTGGGGCATGCTCAGTAGGGATGTGAGGGCGGGGCTTCCTCAGCCCACAAGGAGGAGTTAACCCATTCCTGTCCAGTGTGGCGTGAGTTCACCTAGTCACAGTAAGATTCATATTGACAGAGCCACTCTGCATAGCCCTGGTATGTTTTATGATCTAGATTAAGGAACTAATAGTGTGTAAAGGTTTAAATGTAACAATTGAACCAGAGATAGAAAATATTACATATGTTCTATACAATTGCATTAATTCTGTAATTGAAACTTTAACTCTAGGGTTTTCCTGACTTGGACACTTGATTGGTTCTCATACTCACCTTTCCATTCACATTAGTTAAATTTCCCTATATTTGCTAGTAAGGGAATGCTTTAAGACATCAAGAGACACATGAACACAAATCACACATATAATTGTATATGGGACTCATGAAGCAAAACTGGAATGTTTGTTCCATTCTGGTCACCATGATATAAAGTATGACAGAGAAGGGGTTTCAGCTTCTACTATTAATAATACCTTATGCTTCTTTATGCCTTGCATCACAGAATCTCAAAGCACTTTACAAATATTAACTAATTAAGCCTTTGTTTTAGGAAGGAAAGACATGAAAAAGGATCACTTTACTCACCAACTAAATGCAGCTTCCTCTGGAGTGGAATACGACCAATGTCTCCCTAATAGTGTATGATACAGCAACTCTACACAACAGTTTAAGATGAATATAGTATCCAGTTGAAACAGTCGTGAGGGAGAGGAATTCAGATAGGTGGAATAGATCTGATTCTATAGCCACTCCGTGTGTAGAACTCCCAATGCAACAACTGCAGGATCAGACCTATTAATCAGAATTTGCCCATGACACCGGGGTCAACTCTGTGACACTGTGGCTATCATCCAATTCACCTTTGAATCCATAGGTGGGGCACCATGTTATGATGTTTTGGATGCTCTCACCGCAGTTGCATGAAGGGAAATCTTTGATTTTTCAGATGTGCATCAAGTAGCTGCATCTTCCATGGGTTGTTTGCATGCTGCTCAGTGTGGTCCAAAGTCTGAGTGGCAAGTCGAAACCTGGAGGTTGTTAGCTCAGAGGTAATGTGCTTTTTTGGAACTGTAGATGAGGTCTAGACACTTTGCCATTCCCTGGCCGGATCCAGAGACATGAGATGGCCACATGTGTTTTTGCAATTTCAGGCATTGTTGGGGTATGTCATCCATAACCTGCCAGATGGGAAGTTCTGTGTAGTCTTTGGCGCGTTTATGTTCTTGTGCTGTGATTATATCTCAATGGATAGCTGAAGGTTTGAAGTTTGCTAATACAGAAAGCCAGGTGTTGATTTTAAAGTTAAGAACATAAGAACAGCCATACTGGGTCAGACGAAAGGTCCATTTAGCCCAGTATCCTGTCTTCTGACAGTGGCCAATGCCAGATGCTTCAGGGGAATGAACAGAACAGGTAATCATCAAGTGATCCATCCCCTGTTGCCCATTCCCAGCTTCTGACAAACAGAGGCTGCTAGGGGCACCATCCTGGATAACAGTCATTGAACTTATCCTCCATGAATTTATCTAGTTCTTTTTTGAACTCTGTTATAGTCTTGGCCTTCACAAGATCCTCTGGCAAGGAAGTCCACAGGTTGACTGTGCGTTGTGTGAAGAAATACTTCCTTTTGTTTGTTTTTAAACTGCTGCATGTTAATTTCATCGGGTGACCCCTAGTTCTTGTGTTATGAGGAGTAAATAACACTTCCTTATTTACTTTCTCCACACCAGTCATGATTCTATAGACCTCTATCATATCCCCACTTAGTCATCTCTTTTCCAAGCTGAAAAGTCTCAATCTTATTAATCTCTCCTCATACGGAAGTTGTTCCATACCCCTAATCATTTTTGTTGCCCTTTTCTGAACCTTTTCCAATTCCAATATATCTTTTTTGAGATGGGGCGACCACATCTGCACGCAGTATTCAAGGTGTGGGTGTACCACGGATTTATATAGCGGCAATATGACATTTTCTGTCTTATTATCTATCCCTTTCTTAATGATTCCCAACATTCTGTTTGCTTTTTTGACTGCCGCTGCACATTGAATGGAAAAGTGCCCATGATAATTCGCATAGCTGATTTAGCTGCCTATCCACAAGTTGAATATGGCAGCTTCCTGTCCACACCGGTGCACAGTACTCTGCAACTGAGTACACCAGGGCCAAGACTGATGTTTGTAGCACTGGGGCAGTTGATCCCCAGCTTGTTCCAGATAACTTGTGAATAATGCTGATATGAGTCTTTGCTTTAGAGGCTACTTTCCTGAGGTGGTCATGAAAGGCCAGTGTGCGGACAAGAATGACAAAAATGGCAGCTGAGACAAAACCAAGGCAAATCAGTAGTCTGTACTTTCCACCTCGACAATAGAGCTGCACAAAACATTCTGCTGAATTTTTTGGTGAAACTGTGTGTTATATGACCCAAAGTCAACAATATACAGAATGTTCATATTAGCCTGTTTGGATATATTAAAACTAGTTCCTTGGAGAGATGTCACTGAAAAGGGTTAAGGCAGCTTCTTATTTAACTAGGTCCTGATCCTGCAATGAACTCTGCGTGGGCAGGCCCCAGTGCCTGTGTGAAGCCCCATTGAAGAAAATGGGGCTTCTGGTCTCTCAGAGCTTCTGGTAGGATCAGGCTATTAACACAGATCTTCATATGCTGACAAAGCGAAATTTCAGAATTAAGGCTTGTGCTGAGTAGAGCTGTGTAAAGCCATTTTCACCACCAGTGAAAAATGTTCAATGGAGTACAATGAAAACACAAACTATAATTTGTTTAAGAAGTTTTAGAAGAGATATAGGGCAATGTTCCTGGCAGCTAGGTTTCTGTTCAGAACAAAAAGTTGCATTCAGTACAAAAATGGTGTATTTCCATTTGGGATAAATTCATTAAACAAACAAAAATCACTTTGCTCAGAAGAGAGACCTGCCTCATTTCAGTGTAAGAAGTATGTTTATTGACAGAAATGGGGAAATTTTACCCTCAATAAAATTTGCAAATACTCAAAATATTATTTGTACATGCAGACACTCGCAAAGCTAAAAGCAACAGTTTTACAGAGCTATAGTTCAGTTCCAAAACTTACAAATGTGTGTGCCAAGAGATGGATTTATGACTTTGGAACTCCAGGCAGCAGCTGCCCATCTGCTATGTCTAGTTTCAACATCCAATACTATTTTTAAAGAGACATATTAAGAAAACCACGAACACAAATCTTCTTTTTCATGTTGCTAAGAGCATCTTAGATTACTAACACTGATGGGATTTTAAACATCTGATTTACTTGTCATTATTTTGGCTGTTCATTTTCTTTCTACTTTTGACTCAATGAAAAGAGACGACCATATTCCGGCCATGTCATATCCTCTGTTGCCATGACTGGAGGGTAAGGCATCTAGTATTTTCCCTACTGTTCTCTGGACCTCCTTGCAGAATTCAGGACACCCCCACCAATTTTAATGAGTATGTTAATGGAACGCAGAATTTGGAATGGAACTTTACTCAGAAGTGTCTGCAGCTCAAACCAAAAGAGCAGCAATGTGCTAGCACATGAGAACCAGAAAGTTAAATTGACCAGGTCCAGAACAAAAGTAGAAGGGCGGGGTCATGTAGTCTTCCTGAGTAAGGGACAGGAGGTTCTCTCTATATAAATATCAATAGATTGTATAAATTATCTTAAGAACCACTTTGTTAATGACACAGTCTAATATCAGGGAGACAGCTACGACACATCTACAGGAAAAAAGACATTTGCGAATGAAATATTTTAACTGGTTTACATTTTGAACCACAAACAGCGAAATGCACTCACTCATCCTAATGGACTAGTGGCTTGCAGAATTTAATTTAAAATGTGACAATGGGAAAACAAAACATTGCTTCCTATCAGCATTAATCACAAAGTACATAGCTGTGAATGAAAAATGAGTGTTTGCTATTCTGATGGGCCATTAGTGATAGCAACCTCTGCTAGCAGTGCTATGTTAAAATGCTCCCAAGCAGGGCCGGCTCCAGGCACCAGCTTAACAAGCAGGTGCTTGGGGCGGCCAAGGGAGAGGGGCGGCACCTGTGGCAATTCGGGGGTGGCAGGTCCCTCACTCCCTCTAGGAGCGAAGGACCTGCCGCTGAACTGCCGCCGCCGATCGCGATCGCGGCTTTTTTTTTTTTTTGCTTGTGGCGGCAGAAATGCTGGAGCCGGCCCTGCTCCCAAGTAACACAATGCTCAGGCTTTGGGACTTCATTTCTGCATGATTCATTTGTAAGGCCCAACTACTCCTTGTGGAGCACTGTAAAGAGGGTTCTGTTTCTTTCCCAAATCAGCTTCAGACATTGCTACTGCAGTAAGATGGAGGATCATTATCAAGTTATAATATGCAGCATTAAACCCAACCAATTATATAGCAGATCTTCAATGCATAGTGTGGCAAACTGGGAATGACATGGCAACTCACTGGTCTGAGAATGTTGTACTGGACTTCAATGGAATCAGTAATTATCCATTATGAACTGTAATGGCCCAATTAATGTTTTAATGATAAATGAAAATGATAAAAATATATCATACTGTGTCTGCTCACAGAAAAGGTTTGACTAGATTTCGGTACAGGCCATAGATTGGAATGAGAACAGAGTACTGGAAAGGGCAACAGAGCAGAAAAGTACACAGAAATCTCTCTCCCACTTTCAGACTAGTGGCAATTAGGATAATGCTAAATTAAGATTTAGTTAGATGGTGCATGAATGTAATTCCTGCTAATGAGCCTGATCCTGCACCCTCTCTGAATGCAGAACTCCTACTCAAGTCAGGGCCGGATTTACACCTTACGTGCCCCAAGGCAGAGCATCTTCAGCGCCCTCCCTGCCTACAGCTGATCTTTGTGTTTTCCGTAAAAAATTAAACTTTTAACCCACTTTTAACTTTTAGGCACCCCTAGAACACTGGCACCCCTAGGCACATGCCTAATTGGAAATCTGGCCCTGACTGAAGTCAGCGAGAACAAGGCTGGGCTGCAAGACCATGAAAATTACATGTACACAGTGGGCCCAATCCTGCAAGGTGCTGATCACCTTCAGCTCCCCTTATTTTTATTGTAGGAGATGCTTAGCACATTGACATTGACTCTGCACTGCTAGAAATTTGCTATTGACTTCTATGGGTGCAGTATCAGGCCCATTACTTATCTTACAGTTGCTTGGAGTATGTTGCTTGGTAGGCCAAATAAAAAGTTATTTACTTCTCAAGCCCTGCAGATATAAAAGTCTTTTACTATAGAGACATTAAATAAACATCCTGAAATAAGTGTGGTGAAATCCTGTGAGTCCCTTCTGGACTTTCGTGCATGAGCACTTGAGTAATTTGGCCCAGCATTAATAAGACCGGATATAGTAAAGTCTCACATTACAGTGTTTCACAATACCACAAATGTCAAAAAAAGGAAATGTTTTCAGGGACTGAGGCAAACCAACTGAGGGCTTATGTCAGGTTGAAGTACTAGAAGCTAGACTGGTCTTTAGATAATTCTATAATATGGGGTGTGTATATGTGTGCACATGCATGCACACTCAGAAGATACTAAGGCTAAAATTTTCAAAAGCAACTAGCGATTTTGGGTGCCTCAATTTTTGGATACTTAACTTGAGACCATTTGGATACTTAACTTGAGACCATTAGCGTGTGTTGAGGACTTTCTGAGAACGAGGCAAGTTTAAGGTGTTCAGTTTTGGGTACTCAATCTGAGACACACATTAAAATTACCTGATTTTCAGAAAATCAGGGCACCCGCCCTTTGGCAATCACACAACTTTAACAGGTCTCAAGTTGAGCATCAAAAAATGGAGCCATCCAAAGTCACTAGTCACTTTTTAAAATCTTGGCCTAAACAATTGCTCTGTCTTCTGACTTGTCTGAGGGATGCAAAACTGATGCTAAATCAAATGCGTTCAAAAATGTTCTATTTAAAATCTAGGACTGATAAATATCATGGGCCCAAATTAGTTCTCTGTTTTGTCCATGAAAACCTAGTAAGGTTGCATAATTGTAACTGAGAGCAGAAATTGGCCCAATATCTTGATGCATTTCTAGGAGGAAACTCAGATGTTCAGCAGATGTTGAAAAGGAGTGCAAAGAAGACAAAGCTTGGTTTCATTTGAAACAAAGATTTGTGCTGTTCTCCTAGAAACAGAAAGATTAATTGTTTTATTTTTGTAAACAGAAATCTAGTTTGTGGTCAGCCTGCTGGCCCAGAGGTCCCTATACAATCTCTGGCCTGCAGCAGGTGTCTGTTTCAGACCATCTCTGAAAACCAGCAAAAACATGAACTAACAATGATAAATTAAACAGAGCTGATTCTCCACCTGAATAGAAGCTGATCCTGAAAACACTTACTCACATGAGTAATCCCACTGGTCACACATATGGAAGCCATTCATGTATGTAAGAGTTTGTGCCCCAGGCTCATAGTTCGTTCCTCTGCTTTGTTAAAGGACGAAATGTACCAACATTTCCCTTTTAGTAACTGACACATTACTTGCCATTTTTCAGTCCCGTAGCCCAAAAAGAACTGCTGCCCTGATCACTGTATATGTTTGATTGTCTATTTTTATCCTTTGTATTTTTTTTCAGCTTATAGACTTGCATTCCACTTTGTGTAATGATGCAAAAAGAAACAAACCAACCCTGCAATGGTAAGGCTGAGCAGTTAAGCATGTATGTTACTTTTGTGGGCCAAAACTGCTCACCCTTAATGTTGCATTAACATAGAGGTGTTTTTGAAGGTCACCATTTATAGTGAAATGGAAACTCCCTTTAACATCAATGGGAACAAAATCAGTTCCTAAGACTGCACACTGGGAGTTTTAATTTCTCTAAAATGAATTGTATTTCATGAAAGTAAGTCTTGTTCTGGGGAGCTATGTAGAGCAGGGTGGGGGTGAATGGGATCCATACTGCTCACTCCTGCCTAGCTACAGGCTATAGGACACCTGTGCACCTGCTACCACAGTCCTTGGGATAATTAAATAGTGACTAGAGAGTACTCAATGAGACTAGGATTCAAAAATTTCTCTCTGGAATTGGCAGGGACATTTTGCATTTTTTCTTGCCATATCTCACAGTCTTCCAATCCACAGATGGACTAAGCTGTAACTGGACCCAGAGCAATAGCCATGAGATGAGGAAAGAGTAAGACTCAGAGCTCAGTCTGGTTGGAAGCATCTTATCCATTGTGCATTGTTATAATGTAATATTGAGTTATTTGTTCTTCAGTGCATGGAATACGCCCATCAAACATTCTCTGAGCACAGTCATGTAATTTAATAACAAAGCACACTGCACAGCCCTAAATAGACTATCTCCATCGCTTGATTTGTTGCCTCAAGTAACAGGTCTAGAGCAAATGAGGTCTAGAGCAAATGTATTCACAAAGGCAGGGTGACTTCCCTATGCATAGCTCTCTTCATACAAGGATCTCAAAGCACGGTTCAAGCATTGACCAAAAAACCTTACAACACCCCTGTGAGTAGAGAAGTACCATTATACTCCTATCTAGTTAGTCAAGGTGTTAACAGGCCACTTTACCTTGAATGGTCCCTTGAAGGTCAAGGTGTTAACTACTTATGCTAAACAATCTGTTCCACCTTATATTTAGCTGTGACACTCAAGTTTCCCTGGACCTGAAGAAGAGCTCTGTGAAAGCTTGTCTCTCTCACCAACAGAAGTTCGTCTAATAATTGATATTACCTCACCCACCTTGTCTGAGGCCTTGGCTACACTCGGGAATTCACAGCGCTGCCGCGGCAATGCTGTGAAGTGCGAGTGTAGTCGCGCCGCCAGTGCTGCGAGAGAGCTCTCGCAGCGCTGTATGTACTCCACCTCTCCGAGGGGAGTAGCTTGCAGCGCTGCGAGCGAGCGTGCAGCGCTGCAGGCTCTGATCACACTGGCACTTTACAGCGCTGCACTCGCTGCGCTCGGGGCGGGGGGGGGCGTTTTCACACCCCTGAGCGCAGCAAGTTGCAGCACTGTACAGCGCCAGTGTAGCCAAGGCCTAAGCTACTAACCTCTTCTTCAAATACTTCCTCAAGACCCACTTCTCCCACGATGCAGTGTTGCCAACTCTTGTGATTGTATTAAGAATCTCATGATATTTTGTGTTTTTCGTAAAGCCCCAGCTCCTGGAGGAAATGGATTACACTAGAATCTCAGCTTTAATTAAAAAAAGGGAATAAGTTTCTAGCCCCCATGGTTGCAGAGAAAAGCCTGAAAATGTGATCCAAATGTACACTAAAAGCTCTGAAATCAGAAGGCAAACAAAAAGAACAAAAAATCTACTATTTTTTTTTAAATCCACATTTTTTTTAGTCCAATTTCATGATTTTGGGGTGGGTGGAGCCTGACTCATGAGATTTGACAGTACTGAGGCTGACAATATTGATAATCCGTGATAAATCGCTAACTTATTAAGGCCAGGGAGGCAGTCAGTCGGTATTACTGAGAGCATTGATATTTCTTGTTTGTTTATATCTTAAAACAAACAAAAGTGATACAGTGTATTAAAGGTTACTGCCAGTGTCTAATTTCCTCATTTAACCTTTCTCTGTGTTAACTCAAATAATAATATTACTATTAGTTGTAGCTGTGTTGGTCCGAGGATATTAGAGAGACAAGGTGGTTGAGGTAATATCTTTTATCTTCTGCTGGTGAGAGGGGCTTTCCTGAAGAACAACTCTGTGTGGTTCAACAGCTTCTCTCTCTCACCAACAGCTGTTGGGCCAATAAGAGATATTACCTCACCCTCCTTGTTTCTTTAATATCCTGTGACTGACACGGCTACAACTACACTGCATACAATATTACTACTTGTCATACTGGTGAATACAAAGGTCAAGACTCAAGTAAAAGGCCAAAATAAGAAAGAGAATATGTATTTTGATGTTCCCTGTAACAGCACAAAGACCTCCCAGTTCAAAGCAACTATTTCTGGCTTGTGTGTGCACGCTTTTGGGTTCATCACTCAAGAGCTGATGGACCCTTTAGAGCAGTAATGGTATTTGTGGTAAGGTGCACGCCTCAGGAACATCAAAGAAACCATACACAATCTGAGAATGTCACCTTTCTCCTGGGAGGCCACACATTGGACCATTGAATTACTACCTGCTAAGGAGACTGCGTGAGGAGGTCTTGTGGCTACAAGTAAGTCTGGGTAGTAGGCGACCTGGGTTCCATTTGCAGACCAGTAACAGACATCTTGTATGACCTTGGCAAAATCTCTTAGGCCAAAACAATCAAATGTCATCACCTCAAGTTAGATGCCAAAGGGCCTGATTTCAAAGTTGAGGAGTACCCTCAGCTCCCATTGACTTTCATTGGAGGAGTTAACTCAATACCTCTGAAAATCAGGCCACTGGATTTTGGTTTCTAAGTATAAACATTCAGGTCTAATTTTCACAGGTGCTGACTTATAGAGCTGTCAAGTAATAGGGAGCTCACTTACCTCATCTCACATGTCACTGAAGAGCAGCTCAACTTCAGCCACTCAGCTGGGGTATTTTTTCTTCCTTTTCCCAGCAGGCTATATTATAACCAGGATAGTTGGGCCTCACCATGGCCATAGAACAAGCTTCAGTGATTTTTTTTAGTTGATACAGTTCAGAGGACCTTGGTGTTTAGGCTGCATCAAGCCCTGAGCATACAGGTGGCTCCATTTGTAATGATGTTGTTTATTTTACATTTACATAGCTCTTTTCGTCCATCACACAGCCCCACGTTCCCTATCAGACTCTGATTTCTCTTTTTCTGGGGGATGTAGAAACTGTTCAAAAACAGCAGCAGTTGACAAGAGTTTAGTGAAAAATACTGTATGCACCTGCAATGACAGGGGCTTTTAGGTAGGCAGAATGTAATTATCCACACTGGAATTTGCATAGGAGACCAAGGCTAGCGCCCCTCTACTTGTAAAAAGTGCCATGGGATCTTGAAAGGTCACAAGCAATCGCACTTCAGTTTTATATCTCACCTTCAGCAGTGCAATCTTCCAAATACTGCTTGCTAATCATTCAAGGCAACAACGCCACGTAGTAAATCATCATTAGCACTACTTGCAGCGCAGCACCACCTAGCTTCATGCAGAGGCATTAGTCTACTGTTAACAAGAGAGAGACAAGCCACTTCGCAAGTCTCCATCATTACACTGTGCAATAGCAGCATACTGGGGCATGGTTCCAGACTCACCCAAAGAGAACAGTGACATTTGCTGAATCCCCCATCCACACCCGACTCTCCCTTTTAACCTTACTTAGAGGCTACAGATTCCTTTCTCTATATTAATCACATAGGAAATACAGGAAATATTGCATAATGGCAGGTTTCAGAGTAGCAGCCGTGTTAGTCTGTACAGGTCTGTCTCATCTTACGTGGGAGTTCCGTTCCACGGTTAGCACGTAAAGCGAAAACCACGTATAGCCAAAACCCCACTGAGTTCAATGGCGGGCGAAATTGCCCGCACTACAGGTATAGTATTAAAACTGTTGTTTTTCTCTTTTTTGTTTTTGTTTTTTGTTTTTGCCGACCGCGTAAAGTTGAAATCGCGCATGTTAAATGCGCGTAAGATGCAACAGACCTGTATCCGCAAAAAGAACAGGAGTACTTATGGCACCTTAGAGATGCTCAAATAAATTTGTTAGTCTCTAAGGTGCCACAAGTACTCCTGTTCTTATTGCATAATGGATTAGTCCAAATTTGTTTGTCCATGCTGGCATGGAGATAGCCATTAGTGGGAATGCTGAAGCAGCCAATAGCTTACGTGGCTTGTGCCATCATTTGCTTTCTCTTAACCTGGGAGTTAGGAGCTGTGGTACAGCCAGGTGATTTGAGGTAACTGACAATCCCAAAGTTCTCTCCCAATCCAAAACCCCAAAGGGGGGGGGGTGTATGAACAGGTAAGCAGGGGCAGAAAGGCTGGAAGAAAGTTACACCTGCAAGATATGAATGCATGGGAGAGAGCCTGGGGGAACAAGAGAAGCTGAGAAGCTGACTATATACGAGGGAATGAGAAAGGGGCACTCGAGTGACAGGAGACAGTAGAAGGGTCAGTGCAAGAGAAGAAGAAAATGGGAGTGAGAAGAAAGGGAAAGGAACAGAGTGGAGAGAGGAAGGAGACAGAATGGGCCGTCTCATGAGGCTGGACCCAGTCAGATTTTTGTGGGTGCTCAAACTGAAGGATTCACATTCCTAACCTTGGCTTTTGTGGCCTGTTTTAGAAAAATGCGTAACATTAAACACTTGACAATTTGCCAGCATGACAACTACTGCTTTGTAGTGATTTTTCCTATGAATACATATGGTAATATTACAAGGGTCCATAGCATAGAATGAGAGGGTACTGAACCAGATACATGAAAGCACATGTGACATTAAGACACACTTATCCCCTGCCTCCGAAGCAGCCACTATGTCAGACATTTTATGCTGTTAGTTTATATTTGCTGTTAGTCCCTTTGTTTGCAGTGTTGTTGTACCTGGCAGATCATAACACTTTCAGCACTGACCAGCTCAGAAATAAAGGATAGCTGTGGGTTTTTGCTGAGCCAGCACTAACATTTTGACCTTAATTTATAAATTAGGTATAGAGACATAGGCTCTTCCACAAGGAAAACTGATCATTAAAAGGAAAAGGATGAAATTTTGCAAAACTCAATTACTTAACTTCTCAAGGACCAATCACTAGGTGACACGACTGTACTATGAATTACAGCTTATGCACCAAAAATTTATGTTCTTATTCTCAGGCAGGCAGATATTGATGCCTCTGTTTCCTTTTCTAGGTACACCTCTACCCCGATATAACACAAATTCGGATATAACACGGTAAAGCAGTGCTCCGGGGGGGAAGAGGGGGATGCACACTCCGGTGGATCAAAGCAAGTTCGATATAATGCGGTAAGATTTTTTGGCTCCCGAGGACAGCATTATATCGGGGTAGAGGTGTATTTCCACCACATGGCATTATCATATCAGCATGGCACCTTTCTCCCCCTAGTTTCTACCACTTTATTATTGGCACGACAAGCCAAACCTAGAAAAGTGTTGCCAGAGCTAACACAAGTATCTGCGAGTGAGGCAGGTTTCACAATGGTAATGAGTGGCCAGCAGAGAGGTACGCCTCTCTTTTTCTGCCCCAGCGTTTCTCTTCAGGTCCCTGTACATTTCCTAACCCTATGCTGAAATAAAAACCCATTCACAGCTGACATCGTCAGAAAAGGGACAAATGGAAATTACTTCTAGCCTGTTTTATCAGCATTTGAGAAAATTCTGAGGGTGAAATCTTGGTCTCATTGAAGTCAAATGGAAAACTCCCCTTGGCTTCAGTGGAACTAGGATTTCACCCTAAAAGACACAACATTATTACTTTACACGAATCCATTTGTCCAATAATCAGATTTCTATATATGGCCAAATTCTAATTAAATTATCAAGAATGAGTGCAATACTGTAGCTACTGGAACTTTTATAGCTTAACAATGAATACACCTTTTACAACAGCAATTTAGATGCAGGTTATTAATTTTGCAGGTTTATGAGCAGAAAGCCTCTAGCTCACAGCTCTGTGTAGGCTCCTTTACACAGGACCACAGTGAGAGACCTGTGCCCTTGGGACTCTTTGCAAATCATGCAAGTGGCTTCTAGATCATCTTTGCTAAACAGTTTTAATTTTATTCTGGTGTCACTCACATATATTCTGCTTGTTTTGCTGTTTTTATATTCAGCTGTTTGGCTGTTTCTGTGGGTCCCAGCTGTCTGCTTGTCCAGATGTTTCTCTTCATATTGGGACTGCAGATGTGGACAGAATACATTTGTCTTTAATTCCCCTCAGCACTGAACGATACAGGCATAGCACAAGTTGTGTAGACATGGGGACCCAGTCTTGGGGTTTGACCAAGCTGCACTTAGCACTGGACCTAAGAGATGAGGCCAAAGGCAGCTGTCATCCACGGTACGTCTTCTTGACAATGTGCTAGTTCAGGCTGCTCTAAGCTGTGCCCAGTTACAACAGCCCCCAAAGGCACCATATCATCTTTTAGTATCACATCTTAATTAAGAAGAATCCTTATGCAGAGTTTTTAAAACTAGAAAATCAGAACACAGAGAACAAGTCTCAAATTATAACTTGCACCATTTTCTTTTAATTGTGTCTGGAATTGTTTTGTAAGTACAAAAACCTTCCCTCTTATACAAAAACAGGCTGATGTACCTTTTCTTACTATTCGTATTGTGTCATCAAAGACAGAACAATGAAATAAGTAATGTTATACATAAATCTTTACGGTACAATACATTGCATGGAACATTTTTCATTAGATATAGCTATAGTACTTAATACATATTTTGAAACACTCTTGAAATAGGTCAGTGCAAACACACTTACACAATGACACCACCGACAACACCATATAAATAGCCTGAGACACAGCTGTAACATTTTACATCACACCTAAAGAACACGTTCTTCAGAACACAACAATTTAGACCACTCTTAATTTACAATATTAAAGTAATTTCCTTTATACAGAAAGATGTCAGACTACATTAAAACCACAAAACTCAACGATTTAACTACTTGTTAAACAAGCTTTAACTACTTGTTTTCTAGATAAGATGCTCACTCTTACAAGAGTCTATATGTCTTTCCTAGTATGCCAAGGGCCCTCGGTCCAGTGTCTGCAGCATTCCAGAGAAAGGGAGACTGTTTTTTGTTTCCATGCATCTGAAGAAGTGGGTTTTTTACCCATGAAAGCTTATGCCCAAATAAATCTGTTAGTCTTTAAGGTGCCACTGGACTCCACGTTGTAACTGTTCAGAGCACTTGGCCTTCCTTCTTGGTTAAAAAACACAAAGGTGCTTTCTCAGATATAGGATGAATGATAAAAATCTGCCCCCAATTTATCTTTTAAGGTAACAATGTGCCTAGCCTTCATCTGTACTGTTCTCTAACAAGACGCCGTCATGTTTTACCTTAAGTATAGTAAACCTTCTTCTGTCTTTTTTCTTCTTTTTCTTTCTTGTGTAGTTTTCCTTGAAGATCTTTCCAGAGGTCTTGGGTTTTATCTTTTCCACAGTATGTAAGCAAGATGTGCAGTCAGGAATCACTCCTTTTTGGGGAGCGAGGTGCCCTTTTTTTGTTTTTTTTTTAATTAAAAATCACTTTATAGCCTCATACATTTACACAGCACTGCCCAAAGATAGGTGCTGCTCCTTCAGTGAGCTCTGAGTGTCTGGACCCCTGCCTCAATGCAGAGATCATTGCAGGCTCAGGGCCACAGAGCATTATGTTACTGCAATTATTTACAGGACTAGTCCCATTGAAATAAAGCCTATAGAGTGAGCCACATTTCAAAGCTTTTTATTATGTGAGCATTTATGACAGGTAGCGCTACCTTAAGTTACGCTTTAACTTCTATTTGCGCTGATACGATTTATAAATCGGTTTGTTTTATTTGGAAAGGTGTAACACTGTTTATATTCACACTGGCAGCACAAACAGAAGTTAGTATAATTGGAAACATAAGTTTCCATTGTGAATTAAAAGCAAACAGATTTCTGTAGGCCGGGATATCTGTGTGTATCACACCTATAAATCAAGCAGAAAACAGACCTGATGTCCTTCAGTTTGGTTCCTCTGGGACTTGGTTCCTCTAGTCCTGGAGTGTATCGCCACTTTCCTTGACCCAGCAAAAAAGGAAGTTACACATAAAGCAAGAAAGTGAGGTGAGACTAGTCAGCTATGAAACAGAGAGCAGCTGGGTCCAGTTTTATAAGGGGCTAATTGGGGCGCAGTAACTGCAGTTCAGCTACTGGCTGTTCGGGCTCTCCTTGCTTACAAAGGCCTCCCCAGTGGGAGCACAAAGAGGAACAGCGGTTGTGTCTGGAGAGGCAGTCTCTCCTATAATCTTCTTTTCTGCCTAGTCGAGGAACTTCCTTATAGTACAACGTTTTTCATAGGTTCTCAAGGTACAGTCAATGTACTTAATCTGGGATCCAATTGTTAGTCTGGAATAAACATTCCAGCACAGAATGCTTCTAGCTTTGGGACTGCCTAATTTACCAACCTGCAGGCATGCAATGTGCTGACAATATTTTAATAAGCAGCTTTCTCTGGGACTGTGGTAAATATTGTGTACTCGGCTAGTGAGCTTGGAGTGAAGGGTAGGAGGGACTGCAGAATCTATTCATTAGTTTTCCCTTTTAACCAAAAACATTTTCTCATCTCTATGATCCCGGAAGGTGGTAGTATCATTTGGCAAAACGTTTTCTTTTCACAGTTATTGGTGAAATCCTATCCAAGTGACTAGCAAATGTCCCGTTGACGGCAAATTTGCAACAGAACCAGGCTTATACCGTATCTGTCTGACCTACTTCCAATTCAAAGCAGAGTAGATCAAAGCACACTGGGGAACTTTTAGGGCGTGGTAGCAGAGTCCACATGGACAGTTAGGGGACTGTAGATTTATACCCCAGCTTGCTGCACACTAACTGTTCATCTAGACATGCCCCGAGGCTCAGGGATAAGTCATTTGTGGGTGGTGATGATTTAAAGTTATTCAGTGAGTGTGTGCATTGCCCCTGAGGCAAGGGAAAGCACTCCAAGCCTCTCTGGAGTTTGGTGGCAGAATTTTAACATGGCGCCCCTCCAGTGTGTATTTCACTGCTTAAGTCTCGGACAGCAGTAGTCTCTGCATTTCAACTCCTATTGATATTTCTGTTCTATTTTGATTGTGGGGTTTTTTTGGGGTAGCTTTTGGAAAGCTCTTGTAGCTGACAGGAACCCAAAGAAAGAAAGGAGAGACGGTCTCTCATGCTTCCATGCCTTGAGCAGGCAAAATTCAGCTTGAGACCAACATGTGCTGTGTGGTCAGAATAGAGTGGAGTGGCAGGAGAGAACAGTGCCAACCAAAAATACTACATTACTGGAAACCTGCCCATGGTCAGAGGAAGCCAGAAAGTCCTCCTGCTAATCAGCATTCATTTGAAGGCTGGGAAATGTCGTGGATAAGGGAAGACATGGGAGCTGAAAGAGGAAATGTGGAGTTTGGTGCTCATCCTCCCAGCCTCTAATAACTGAGCAAAAATGCAATGTGGAAAATGTACCTGATGACTCACTGCTGTTTAATATTACTTCCAGGAATGCTTCCAAAGCTACATAGGCAACTTAGAATAGCCCCGCTCTGTTCAGCCGTCTTTTACAATGCCCCTTTATGGTGGAAAACACTTCAAAGAGGAGCTGGGTTGGGAAGGTGGGTGGGGTTCAACTCTGTATCTTGAATTTTAAATATACCTTTCCACCTCCCCACTCCCACCCCCCGTAAAGCCTGACTGATGCATGGCTTAATTTTCATAGAATCATAGGACTGGAAGGGACCTTGAGAGGTCATCTAGTCCAATCCCTTGCACTCATGACAGGACTAAGTATTATTTAAACACCTGACAGGTGTTTGTCTAATCTGTTCTTAAAAATCTCCAGATGGAGATTCAACACCCTCCTTAGGCAATGTACTCCAGTGCTTAACTACTCTGACAGTTAGGAAGTTTTTTCTAATGTCCATCTTAAACCTCCCTTGCTGCAATTTAAGCTCATTGCTTCTTGTCCTATCCTCAGAGGTCAAGGAGAACAATTTTTCTCCGTCCTTCTTGTAACAACCTTTTATGTACTTGAAAACTGTTATCATGTCCCCCCTCAGTCTTCTCTTTTCCAGGCTAAACAAACCCAATTTTTTCAATCTTCCGTCATAGCTCATGTTTTATAGACCTTTAGTCATTTTTATTGCTCTTGTCTGGACTTTCTCCAATTTGTCCACATCTTTCCTGAAATGTGGCGCCCAGCACTGGAGACAATACTCCAGCTGAGGCCTAATTCAGCGTGGACTAGAGCGGAAGAATTACTTCTAGCATCTTGCTTAGAGCACTCCTGCAAATATATCCCAGAATGAGGTTTGCTATTTTTGCAACTACACTGTTGACCCATAATTAGCCTGTGATCCACTATGACCCCCAGATCCCTTTCTGCAGTACTCCTTCCTATGCAGTCTTTTTCCATTTTGTATGTAAGCAGCCACTGGCTTCAAGGAGACTACTCATGTTTTTAGGGTTCAATTGGTGCAGGACTGGGGCCAAAGTGTTTGTTTGGGAGGCACATACCAGAACTATATCTCAGGATTTACTTGTAAAATTCAGACAGACAGAAAGCCATTCAAAGGTCTTGTAGCTGTGAACTGAACTAGTGTGTTGCAATATATTTGGAAATGGGAACTCAAATTACAGGAAATGTATGGGGGGGGACGACAAATACAGTTCCTGTGTGGGAAGTTATAGGCTCAGATCCTCTAGTGTGGTGTGGCTCTTTGTGCTGCACTGCCAGTGTATAGTGGACATAAAGCTAGCTTTAATGGTCACATGAGGATTACTTCTGTGTAGGGTGATCATCTGGTGATGCAGAGCCAGTGTAGTAGTTCCTATGCCACCCCCCTCATGGCTAGGGCTTCCCTAATCCCAGGCTGCAGGATAGTTCCTTGGGGTGTTTAGTAGCTAGTACAAGTTAGAACAGTCCTTAGGCTGCTCTAAGTTACACCAGAAGATGGGCCTGCCACACAACCGGCCCACAACTGGAGGAGTGTAAAGGTGGCTTAAAGTCATCTGTGCACACGCCCTTCTGAATTAGGTGGTGACAATCAATGATCTATGCCACTGAAAGTTAAAAGCTCGGGCAATAAATAACTGGGAATAGGGAAGACATTTTCCTGTGAAATCAGTGTCTGTTTTGGGATTCAGTGCATACTCTCCTCTTCTCTTCCCCCTCCCCCTTTGCATAAGCTCCATCAACTTCTATCATGACAAATATTTACATTTCCCACTGGCTCAGTGACTAATGGTCTTTGTAGAGTTGCCTCATGACCTTATGTAGGATCTGAAGAGTTTGTCTGCATGAATTTACCAGCAGGCAAATGTTTTCCTGCTGCTCTGCTGTAACTTCTTAAGTCGGGGCGGGGGGGGGGGGGGGGGGAGAGGGTTGCCTTCTGAGCACGTTTTCAGAATATCCATTCACATTTCAATCCTTTTTGCTTTGAGTCTCTTGGAATTTAAAATTACCCTCAGAATGCTCCACAGCACGATCAAATAAACCCCTCACTGGCAGCCAGAGGGGTGTCTGGTCAGAAAGGTATGAGTAGAAGCAGGTCCCTTTGGATTTTTGTCTCTATTTAACTTTGATGAAGATGCATTTGTTTTGTTCAGTTCTCCTGAAGCAGTTCTGCAATCACTGGTGTCCCACTGTGAGCTTATTTCTACTGCAGTGCCACACAAAAAGCCTTACAAAGGAAGCACAGCTACACTGCACATCCAGCTTATTTATGGCTTTCTTGAAATGGCTCGTCGTCTTTCTCCTTTAATGATAACTTTTTCCTGGGTCCCTGTATCACACTGGAGGAGGAAGCCTTTCTAAATGTGGAAAGTCTCCTCCGAAAGTTGCCCCCTGAAAAGAAATACAGGAGTGGGTCAAAGCAGCAGTTTGAAGCTGCCAAGGATAGGGTTATCACTACTAATTTCTGCATGAAAAGGATGTCTTCACAGCTGGAGTCGTTCCTCTTCAGGAAGTGAAGGTGGATTGTGCGCTGAATATGGTAAGGTGTGAAGCTGACCAGGAAGGCAGCTGTTACAATGATTATCATCCAGATGGCCTTCTTACGAGTAGACTGATTCTTCTTCAGTGAATTCTTCAGTAAGGTCTTTATGATCATGGCATAACAGATAGTTATGACACTAAAGGGGATAATGAAGCCTACAAACAGCGCAATATAATGTAGGACCAGCAGGCTGGTCATCTGACTGCTTTTTGGAGGTTCAAAGCACTTTGTCTTGTTACCTTCTGGGTAAGATCCACTCAGTAAAAATGGAGAACTTGTCAGTGTGACAAAAATCCAAATGCTCAGACATGCCAGTTTGGACTTTTTCTCAGTTACCAAATTGAGATTCTGGACGGGGAAAACTATGGCTATGCAGCGAGAGAAGCTCATGGCTGTCATGAATAAAATGCTACAGTACAGGTTGACGTAGAATGCATAGGAACTAACTCTGCATAAGAAGTCACCAAAGAACCAGTTGCCTCTGTGAACGTAATACACTACTCGAAGAGGCAGGGTGCATACACAGAGGAGGTCTGACACTGCAAGATTCAGCATGTAGATCTGGAAGGCTGTCTTCTGCTGGTACGTTTTTATGAGGACACACAGTACAAAGCCGTTTCCAACAAAGCCCAGAATCGCAATCATGGAGTACAATGTGGAGTACACTTTATTTCGGAAGTCGTCAATGGTCAAAAGGCATGTCAAGTTGCCATCAGGCAATGCGGTCATATTTCCTGTGGTATCCATAGGCTCTGCCTGAGAGGTGTCACCTTGAAACCTACAGTCTAAAGATGAAAAATAAAAGTGAGTTTTATAAAGCAATACATCAAAATATAACCCAATTATTAAATGGAAAAGACAGAAAGGTGGGTTTTTTGTTTGTTTTTTGGGGTGGGGCTAGAAGGGTTCATTTTGAGCTAATATTTCAAATATCTGATGGCATAACTATCCTCACAAAAGGCAGGATCAATGTTCTTAAACCCAGATAATTCGTATTATAAACATCAAGGATGAGATTTTCAAAATTCCTCAGCATTGGCTTGACTCTTCTCCCACTGAAGTCAATTGGAGTTTTGCCTTTGACCCCCAAGGAAGAAGAATTAGCCCAACACTGAGAACTTCTGAAAATCCCATGCTAATTTCTCATAAGCAGGGCCGGCTCCAGGCACCAGCGCAGCAAGCAGGTGCCTGGGGCGGCCAATGAAGAGGGGCGGCACGTTCGGCTCTTTGGCGGCAATTCGGCGGTGGGTCCCTCAGTCCCTCTCGGACAGAAGGACCTGCCGCCGAATTGCCGCCGAAGAATGGAGTGGTGCGGTGGAGCTGCCGCAGAAGTGCCGCCAATTGCAATCGCGGCTTCTTTCCCCCCCCCCCCCCCCCCCCCCGGCCGCTTGGGGCGGCAAAAACCCTGGAGCCGGCCCTGCTCATAACTCATTCTAAAAGCAAATAAAAGAACAAAACAAAAATCCCCACTGGTGCTATCACTGGTTCCAAACTGGCAGTACAGTAGTACTGGTTGGAGCTGCAATGCAGACAACTTTATTGGCTTCCAAGTTCTAACTTCCATGTTAGTTAAAAGGGGGAGAAGGAAATATCTGACAGCAGTATAATCACTGGTCAGCAAATATAGAACTTTAAAATGTATTCAAAAGGGACACGTTTAGCTACTCACTCCTGTTTTTAGTGTGCTCACTCTCTAAATGCCTGGCAAATCCCAACTCCCTCCACACCATTCCGGAGGCCTTCTTGCATGAGGACAGACCTCAGCAGGAGAAAGCCCATATGGCAAGTTTTGAAGCTTTAACCAAAGTGTACAAAGAAGCCTTTTCTAGTACACAGAACGATTTAAAAAACTTTAAAAATAATCTTGAAGACAGCTCCAAGGTTGAGGCTGCTCACAGCTAGAATAGATGCTCGTTAGCTGCCAAAATTCTGCACAGGCCTCACTCCACTTAGGAATGATACAAATCTTAACTTGCCAAATTAATATAATATATTATACACAGTCCCTCACCCATTTCATAAGAGCCCTACATGTTAGCCTACCAAAATCCAAATGTCGGAGGAGGGCTTACAATGGGAAGTTAACTCCAGAAATATCAAGACTTAGAACAACGCTTCCTTAGCTCTCGTCCCCTAACGCCCCTACTCTACTTGCGCTACATTGATGACATCTTCATCATCTGGACCCATGGAAAAGAAGCCCTTGAGGAATTCTACCATGATTTCAATAATTTCCATCCCACCATCAACCTCAGCCTAGATCAATCCACACAAGCGGTCCATTTCCTGGACACTACTGTGCTAATAAGCAATGGTCACATAAATACCACCCTATACCGGAAACCTACTGACCACTACACTTACCTACATGCCTCCAGCTTCCATCCAGGACGCACCACACGATCCATTGTCTACAGCCAAGCTCTAAGATACATACGCATTTGCTCCAATCCCTCAGACAGAGACAAGCACCTACAAGAGCTCTATCAAGCATTCTTAAAACTACAATACCCACCTGCTGAAGTGAAAAAACAGATTGACAGAGCCAGACGAGTACCCAGAAGTCACCTCCTACAAGACAGGCCCAACAAAGAAAATAACAGAACATCACTAGCTGTCACCTTCAGCCCCCAACTAAAACCTCTCCAGCGCATCATCAAAGATCTACAACCTATCCTGAAAGATGATCCCTCACTCTCACAGATCTTGGGAGACAGACCTGTCCTCGCATACAGACAACCCCCCAACCTGAAGCAAATACTCACCAGCAACCACACATCACTGAACAAAAACACTGACCCAGGAACCTATCCTTGCAACAAAGTCCGATGCCAACTCTGTCCACATATCTATTCAAGTGACATCATCATAGGACCTAATCACATCAGCCATGCCATCAGGGGCTCGTTCACCTGCACATCTACCAATGTGATATATGCCATCATGTGCCAGCAATGCCCCTCTGCCATGTACATTGGCCAAACTGGACAGTCTCTACGCAAAAGAATTAATGGACACAAATCTGACATCAGGAATCATAACATTCAAAAACCAGTAGGAGAACACTTTAACCTGTCTGGTCATTCAATGACAGACCTGCGGGTGGCAATTTTGCAACAGAAAAGCTTCAAAAACAGACTCCAACGAGAAACTGCTGAGCTGGAATTGATATGCAAACTAGATACAATCAATTTAGGCTTGAATAGAGATTGGGAATGGCTGAGCCATTACAAACATTGAATCTATCTCCCCATGTAAGTATTCTCACACTTCTTATCAAACTGTCTGTACTGGGCTAACTTGATTATCACTTCAAAAGTTTTTTTTCTCTTACTTAATTGGCCTCTCAGAGTTGGTTAGACAACTCCCACCTTTTCATGCTCTCTGTATGTGTATAGATATCTCCTCAATATATGTTCCATTCTATGCATCCAAAGAAGTGGGCTGTAGCCCACAAAAGCTTATGCTCAAATAAATTTGTTAGTCGCTAAGGTGCCGCAAGTACTCCTGTTCTTTTTGAGAAATATCAATGTTTTCCATAATCTCCCTTTGGTGACTCAGCATTTCTTTTGTTGTAAGATGCTAGCCTTACTCACCAGGCTGGGGACTTATCTCATGCTCAAATCAGTTTTTAGCCCTGCCTCCAGTCTCCATTCATTGTGCAAACCTCCAACAAATTTACAAACGAAAAACAGAACTTCCAGTCGGGACTTTCTATCCAGCCACAACACCTAGGGCTTCCCACCTGGAGTCTCTCTTCCCCAGGAACTACTGCAGGAGACAGGTTTCAGAGTGTTAGCCGTGTTAGTCTGTATCAGCAAAAACAAGGAGGAATCCTTGTGGCACCTTAGAGATTAACAAATACTGATACTCACACCTTCTTGTCAACTGTTTGAAATGGGCCACCTTGATTACATTGGCCTCATTAGCACTACAAAAGTGATTTTCCCTCCCTTGGTATTCACCCCTTCTTGTCAACTGTTGAGAATAGGCCACTTCCACTTTAACTGAATTGGCTCCTTAGCACTGACCCCCCCACACTTGGTAAGGCAACTCCCATCTTTTCACGTGCTGTGTATTTATACCTGCCTACTGTATTTTCCATTCCAGGCAACTGATGAAGTGGGTTTTAGCCCACGAAAGCTTATGCCCAAATAAATTTGTTAGTCTCTAAGGTGCCACAAGGACTCCTCGTTGTTTTTACTGCAGGAGACTGTCCCTTCCTGTAGCATCTTCCTACAGCTCTTTATAGGGAAAAACTATGCCCTTCTCAGCTGCATTTGATTAGTGATCAGGGCTGGCAGGTCCCAGATCTCTGGCCCTTAAGTGGGTGAGCCACCCTGTTACATATGCAAATAGTTCAGATGCTAAAAAGATGATTAGGATGAATTCCATCTAGGTCTGTGACGGGGACCATTGAAAGAGGTGCTATGAAGATAAAGATTTACTCCCCAAATCAAAGAAAAAACACGTGTCTTATGCAGCACCATTTAGGAAGTGCACACTAGTCTGGTGCAAGGGGGCATTTCAGCCTTCTGAAATCATCAAGGGAAGTGCTGAGCTCAAGCATTTAATTACTTTTGGTTTCCTTTAATACTGGACAACTTCTGTATCAAATAAATATTTCTTGGGGGACATAATATTAGAAATGCTCAGCAGCAACCTCTGAAGGACATGCTAGCTATCGTGTGTGTGATTTATAAAGAACCCCTCTGTATGCCTGTAGAGGGGCAGGCGAGATTTGGAAGTGGACAAGCAAATCGGTTATATAATGATTTGTTCAGAGCCACTTCCCAGCAGTGGGTAAGATCACATCCTCTCTGAGTCAGAGTGGAGTAGGCAAATCCTCCATCCTTGCCTAGGTTAGCTTCTTTATACGGACTCTGTTCCCCTTTGTGGGTTTCGTTCAGTTCCATTGCTTTATGTAGAGCAATTTAGAACATCAGGCTGCCTGATTTGTTCCATCTTAAATCTGTTAGCAGTAGCATTTTATAATGTTTGAAGTAGATGAATAAAAACAAAGAGATAAGTCCACCACTTAAAAAAGTCTAGTGTCTTCACTCTCAAGCAAGATGTTTGAGATTACATATGTGAGAAAGAATTAATACATGATGGCATAGTAAGGATTTATCTGCATGAATTTACTTAGACTGTGAGCTCTTTGGGGCAGGGACTGTCTCTGTTCTGTGTTTGTGCAGTGCCTTCCACAACGGGGTCCTGTTCCATGACCAGGGTTCCTAGGCACTACAGAAATACAAATACTAAATAATAATAATAATAATAATGATGATAGGTTTGGGATGGTCAGATTACTCAGGAGTGGGAAGGCATCAGGGGTTATGCAGGTGTTCCCAAACAATATAACATTTATAGCATCCTACCCTAACAAGCCCTCTATATGTGCCAAATATTTTACAGCAAGTCTATTTTTATAAATATTCTGGGAAGTTTTAAAACTTCATTGGGACTATTTTTTGTTTTCTTTCATCTCTGAAACCAGATGCTCTAATTACCATGAGTTCAACAAAAACTCTAAAAGTGACCTAAAATAGCTTTCCATACATAAAAATATCATGACCTTAAGGTCTGATATCCCAGGATAATCCATGGGTCTCCCCATGGACAGAAGGAGATAGTCTCCCTGCTTAGACTTGCTCAGCGATGAGTCTGATGGACTTTGGGGAAGAGGTGTGGCTGCAGTGGTGGGAGAGGCTGTGGTTGGAAGGACATTACAACATGCAAACTTAAATAAGCAAGAGCCACGTGGTGATGTTCACAGTTGCATTTGGACGCCAAACCTGTCCTGATTTTGGTTAAGTTCAGGATTCTATATGAACACTTTGCACAGCTATGCCCTCAACCTGGGACTAATTAAAACCAATTACCTACTGTAGGAAGGATTTCCCTCTCACTATTAGTTCCCTGAAGACCCAATCTCCCCCAGGGGTTGGTTATTATACATAAATTACTATTTCTCTTATTATCCTTAAGAAGACAAGCAACTAGTCAACAGCTGTTTCTGATCATGCTTTTCTTTTAAAACAGCTGAGCACTGACATTTGTCGGGTTTCTAAATATGACTAAAGATTTCCTTTAAAATCATGAGTGATTTGTAAGCGAAACTAAAAACCACTGATGAAAATGTGCTGCATTCAAACAAGTAGGCTGATTATAACAAATAAAATATGTGACAATTCTTGTGTGTATCTGTTGAAAGAATTTATTTGCTAACTGATGATGATTTAGATTAATTTTGCATCATATGAAATTAGGCACAGGGAAAGTCTAATTTACAAACATGACCAAATGCCTCTACTGATGTAGTCATAATCAACAGGAATTTTTAACTAAATCAGTTTCTGTCTATACTTGATGGAGTCTTGAACCAAAACCTTGGATCTGAACAAACCTCAGTTGTGGAGGTGTTCCAAATATCAGTCCAGATCCAGACATAAAATTTGCAAACAATCCCCCTTTTTAAAAAAAATAGTGGCAGAACCAAAACCCTGGATCCCAACATCCAACCTTGGGTAGAACTTGGTTGGAACTTTGTGACTTAGACCTACTGCTTGGCCACATATTGAGGGTATAACAGATCCCTCTCTTTTTATGTTCTTTACATAATGACAGTGCATGGAACCATTTATCTACGTACAGCTGCAGCTAACATGGTAGGCATGTAAGCAACCAGAAGGGGGCAGCCATGATTAACCAGAACAAAGTATATGCCAAATTAAAATAACCACCAAACAATTTAGAGGCGATTTAGTTTTGTTATTCTTAATAATTCTTCATATACTGTACCCAGGCTTCTAGTGGGTTTTAAATAAGTTACACTGGAAAATTGCACTAAAGAATTACATAAACAAGAGACAAACCCAAGTATAAGATGCCACTATGGCTGTTTTTAAAATGAGAGTTAAAGCATAATCAACCCTAGATGTCAATTCTAGTGTTCTTAATGATGTGAGCCAGATTTAATTTTCTCTGAGGAGGAGTATGTGAGTTACCTGCAAACACTGAACTCAGACAGCTGCTTTTAAAAATTCCTTATTGTTATATTTTAGCTTAAAGGATAGAGTGAGGTATAGCCAGAACAAACTGAAAACCTTGATGAGTTATATTGCATAGGTTTGAGTCAGCTTGCAAGATCAGTGTGGTGACTTGTATATTTTTCTTTCGGTTCGAGCATACATTATATTCCTCTGTGATATGCCTTGTAACAGTTAGTCATATACAGATCTCAATGCTGTAAACAAGCATATGCTTAACTTTGCTCGCACAAGTAGTCCCAGTCCCACTGAATCCGGAGAGACTGAGTGGAAGTGTTTGCAGGATCGGGCCCACAGTGTATCACATGTTTATTTTATAGTCTATTCTTTATAGCAGAGTCCCTGGATGGATTGTCTAGGTCAGCAGTTCCCAATCTATGGGTCATGAGTCATGACCCCACCCGGGGTCATGCCAAAATGGTGGCCTCCATGCTGTCTGGAGTTGCGGAAAGCAACAAAGTCTGGAAATGGGATTATGCAGACAAAAAGTTTGGGAACCAGTGATCTAGGACCTGATCCTGCCTCCCTGAGGTCCATGGAAGCTTTGCCATTGACAGGGTTACCAACTCTCATGGTCTTATTTCAAGTCTCAACATACTTGGTGTAATTCATGAAACCTCAGCTGCTGGAATCAAGAGATTGCATGAGAAACTCATCTTTCATGAAAAAAGCTGGAAATTTCTAGCCCTCACGGGTTGCAGAGAAAAGTTTGAAAGTGTGAAACAAGGGTACCCTAAAATCTCAGAAATCAGAAGGCAAAGAAAAAGAACCCCGAAGATATTATTTTTAAAAATCTCCTGATTTTTAAGGCAATAATGATCTTTTGGGAGCTTCAGCTCATGATTTCTGAACTGTTGAGGTTGGCAATAATGCGACTGACTTCACTCTCTGAAGGATCAAGCACCTAGTTCCTGTAGCCTTCAGCTCTGAACCTGCAACCACTTACGCACATGCATAACTTTTCCCAGGAGAGTTCAATGGGTCTATTTGTGTGCAAAATTACTCGTGTGCAAGTGACTGCACGGTGGCAGCAAGAGAGGATTTCCATTTCAGTTACATGAGCCTTTTGGCTATTAGATTTTTAAATAAGTCTCTTTTTTTTGCCCATTAGTTTGGTCCAAGCTGAGGGACTCTAATATAAGTAAGTTTGGGTTATGTCGGTTGTGTGCGTTCTGCCTTTGGAATCTCCTCCCCCAAGTGTTTTATTACATCATGCAGTTAGTAAGCAGAAGTGTGCCAGTCCCCAGCATCTGTGACTAAGTTTGATGCCCGCAGCAGAAAAGAGAGAATGGCAGTGAAATGTTCAGTGAATTGTAGTGCCTGTGAAAGGAAATTATTGAAAAGGTGGCCTTGTCTATACTGGGGATTTGCCTTGATTTCAGCTCCCAGCGTAGCTACGCCAGTGCAAACTCCTAGTGTAGACAGGCAAAGACTCTATGAGCCATAATTTGCGCCTGTGCATTTTACAACCATTTCAGTTAGGGGTAAACTCTCCCAGTGCAAAGAGAGGCTTTGCGTTCTACACTAGAGGTTTGCACTGCTGCAGTTACATTGGTGGCTAGCCACCAATGGCTGAAATTGGGGCAAATTCCCAGTGTGGACAAGGACTAAGAGGGCCAGCAAAACTTTCAAATGGTGGCGGCGGCGTTCTGATGTGGAAACCTATTTATTAAAAAGCTGTTAAATGACAGCTCTCAGTCATAGCTAATCTGGGGCTGGATTCAAGCCAAGCTACATGAGAAATGCTTCATCTTCTATTACCAATATCATGGATCATCTAGTCTGCATGCATCTGCTCTTTCTGTTAGTGTCCAATGTCCATGAAATAGGATTTTCTGTCATATTGATTAGGAACAGTAGGTCAGCTGTGGGCTATTTTTAAAAAGTAGGAAAAATTTTATGCTGAAGTATACTTTTGTTATGGTTCTGTGCTACTCCTAGGTAAATCTATATGCTATATTTTCCGTGGGGATGTTAACTTTTGAGGAGATATGGTTTGAAAAGGTCACCAACGTTCTTCATCTTGTGGGTTTTGTATTTTCCTTGCAAATAAAGATATGTGGAACCATAGAATCATGGAAGTGTAGGATTGAAAGGGACCTCAATAGGTCTTCTAGTCCAGTCCCCTGCACTCAAGGCAGGACTACATTACTAGACCATTCTTGACAGGTGTTTGTCTAACCTGTTCTTAAAAACCTCCACTGACAGAGATTCCACAACCTCCCTAGGCAATTTGTTCCAGTGCTCACCTACTCTGACAGGAAGATTTTCCTAATGTCCAACCTAAACCTCCCTTGCTGCAATTTAAGCCCATTGCTTCTTGTCCTATCCTGTAACAAGAACAATTTTTGAGCAGTCTCTTAAACAAAAGTAATTTTCAGATTCTGAGAGACATAGGCTATAGATTTCCCTTTGCTTCATATTATTACCAATAACAATAAAACTTCATTATCAGTCTGATCCTGATGTATCAATATTTTCTTAAGAGGTAAACAATTGCTTTAGTATTTGATTAATTCTGACTTGCAATTTGATAGTATGGTATTTGTAGTCAAGTGAACACTAAAGAAACTCGAAGACTTAATGTGATACCATTCAAGCTCTCTTGAAGTTCCTATCTACACTGGATATTTTCTTTTAAATTTCCCACTGTTGTTACCACCAGTTCAGCTTCACTAGTGAGACCAAAGCTGGGAATGCTAGTATAGACAGGCCACCAGAGCTTTAACCCCTGGCTCTGAACTGGTGTAGATAACACAGTGGTTAAAATACAGATGGCTGGTGTTGACTTATTGCCTATATGTTATACAGGAATTTAAATGGCATCAGATACAGGTTTTTGGTTTCTTTAGTATTTGCTTGGTTACAAATACTGTACTTTCAAACTGCAAGCCTTATTCAAGATTTTTGTTATGACTTGAATACCTTTCAGCAGGTTGTTGGTCATCGGGCAAATTTTTCAGTCAATACATAGAAGTTCTTGCCAGATCCAAAGATATGAGCTATGTTCACCAATCCTAATACTAATATTTCTATTTTTTTCTGGGAGGAGGTATTAAAATGATCGCTGTAGAATAAAGGAGAAATGGTAGGGTTCTTTGGCTGTGGGTAAGTTTAATATTATTATGTAAGCGGAGAGCTTAATGTCCTCGAAAGAGATTTGCCTACTTCTGACCTTCTTTAGACAGTGCTCACGTCCAGAGATGGGAAATGTGCAGCCTGTCTGTCAGTCCAGTAGATGCCTCAAGTGAGGTACCTAAATCCATAGTTAGGCATCTGAATACAGGTGGCATGATATTCAGTGGTGCGAATGCCTAACTGGATTTGAGGAACCTCACTTGTAGACACCCAGGCTTGAAAGTTTTCTTCCACGTCTCAAATTCTTCTACAAGTTATCAAAAAGTCTGGCATTACATCTGAGGGAACGGAAAATAACCCCGGCAGTTACTGTAGACAAGGAAACCAGCAAACTGCTGAACTTCAAAAATAAAGTCATGTTTTCTCCTAATTTAATCTGGGGCAGACACATCCTCCCCCACCCCTGGAAACCCCCAAACACCTTCCCCCTCCACACTATTGAGGAATCCACAGAAAGCCCTAAAATGGTCCTTATTGAAGCTTTGCAAGAGTTCTGCCCCAAGCATACTTCTCCCATTATGTCACTGTAGTTGTATTTTACAAGTTAAAACCTGCGATTTTCTAAACAATTTATGAAAAAAGCCTAACTACAGGTTGCAAAATCAGGCTGAGAGAGGAGATAAGACTGTCCTCCCACTTCTGCAACTCTCACGGTACCTAGCAATCTGCAGTATTAAAGCCATGGAAAGAATCTTTGCAACCAGCATTTAAACATCAGATCAACTTACTTTTTAAGTCTCCAACTTGACACACTGGATCTGCTCACTGTTTTCACCCTTAGAAGTCAGTGAAAGATTTTGGGGAAGTCTTAAGTTCAGTATTTTCTTCACAGATCTGTCTGGAGCTGGCTTCGGTACCAAGCTGGTTAAACCAGAGCGTATGCTAAGAGCACACAGACTATTTGCATTTTCTTTGGTCGTTTAAGAAACCCTTTGTAA
>NW_020664482.1:25518126-25579703 GCF_002925995.2 Terrapene triunguis
GCCAAGCCTAGATGTGCCGGGGCTCAGCCTTGGCAAGCCCCGACACAAATTAAGCGCTGGCTGTGTCCAAATGGGATGTTACTGTGAAGCAAGCTGACACATCGCAGATTCACACTGGCTTGCCACGCAGGAATGGCAGACAAGCCTTAACACCCTATGGTGCCTCTAAAAATCTAGCCCACATAAATACACATGGATGATGATTTGGACCCTATATAAATCACATAGGTTTTGAGACAAGGCAGGAAATTCAAAGTTAAGGCTTAGATTCTATCCTGCAAAGGGGAATAATAGATTTGTGCCCCATTTTGCTTCTTTATGCTGGATAAAGAAGACCCGAAAGGACTTTTTAGAATATTTTTATCCAACCTTCTCTTCCTCATTTTTGCAGGAGCTCTCCCTTGTGCATCCAGAGGAGTGGATCAGGAGCTTTCTCAGCCCTTCATTGAACAGGACTGTCGAATCATTAGCAAGGAGATCTTTTCTTCCTGCCCATAGGGTGTTTGACTTAAATAGATATTAACAAAAATAAGCAGGGCTAAGCAGTCTGAGTAAAAAGCACGCTTCCTCTCAATTGCACAGTTTTCACTCCTTGGTGCCTGTGTGGCTCTAATCCTGTTTGTTTCCCAACCATCCCTAGAGCTTACCTGGAAAAACAGTAGATGAGACTGCAGTTTCTGATTTAAAAATCAGAGCTTGTGCATGTATAATTTAAAATCTCAGACTGTCATCTAGCTTATGAAGCAAAGAGGGTCCAACCTCAATTTGTTTCTTTGTATGTGACTTTAACACATACTAGAAAGCAAGGGGAACTGGAAGCACAATGGAGTCGTTCCATTTCCTTCTCAGTTGCAGCAGAGCAATCATCCCCTTTGGACAGTGTGACCGTGGGAAGGCCCTCCAAGGCGACATCTTCAGTGCAGGCTAATCATGAGTTAAGCAGTTCCAGGTTAGCTTATCACACTACAGCATGACCACACTGTCCTTATCGGCACACTGCTCTCACTCCCTGCATCCGCACTGGTGCTGTAACTCAATGATAAGCAAGCCGCTATCTAGGCGTGTGTAAGCCAAGATTCATTGTGCCACATCTCACTGCATCTCTCTGCGCTCGCATTCGCAAGGTGCTGTAGGGCAACTCGTCCACTCACTCAGGGCATTGTGGGAGGAAATCATCTAGATCTGGGAAATTCAATTCTTGGCAGGCCCCAGGCTGGTGTGGTGGTATGCTGTGACATGCTTAAAGTATGAATCATACTCCTGTTAATAACTAATGCTTTTATAGAGGCACGGTTTCTTTTTTGTGCATCTGCAGAAGCTGTTGCCAAGAGACACTGATGGGTGTTTCAGAGGCTGCTCTTGATCTGAAGAAGGTGAAGGCAGAGGCTTACAAGCAGAAGGGGACCAGGTGAAGATGGAGGTGTGGACACACTGATGCTGTTTTTCTCAGCAGATTCCCTCCTCTGCATATCCTCACTTCTGGATCAAGACCGCAAGCATACACTGGCAGGACCACATTGTAGTGAAAACATGGGATGACCAGCAATAAATCCAGAATTTTTGCACAAGGAGAGCCAGATTCCTGGAGCTGGGTAAGGAGCTTGCTCCAGCCCTTGAGTAGCAAAGCACCCTGATAAGAGAGTCAGTAATGCTCCAGAAGCATGCTTCTATCACCTTGTGAAAGCTGGCAACCCCAGATGGCTACAGATCTGCTGGTAATCAGTTCAGGTAGGTAAAACCACAGCTAGCAAAGTGGTCATGGAGGTTTTGCAAGGCAGTTAATGCTGTGCAGGCCTCCATGGTTATAAGGCTTGGAAAAATCCCTGAAATAATGGCAGGGCTTGAACAGCTCAGCTGGGCAAGTGAAATCAAAGGCATGTATGTACCCATTTCAATATGCCATTTCAAGCAAATACATACATTTACAGGAAAGGAATGGGGATACTACTCCAGATACACTGACAGGCAGGGTGCATGATGCCACAGTGTTCAAGAGATCTGGCCTTTTTCAGCATGGGCAATGGGCAAACAGTATATGTTTCCCCCTTATCACAGTCATCAAGCCGCTATCTGTGACCCAGCATACTTTCTGCTGCCTTTGTTGATGATGGCTTATCCTGATATGCACCAGCCAGGCAAGAGGTTGTTTAACTACATGCTGAGCCAATGCAGGATGTGGTGGAATGTGCCTTTGGCTGTCCGAAAGCAGGATTGTGCTGCTCACTGACTAAAGCTAGTGGCAGGTTGCATCACAGCTTCTGTTTAAAGGTTGACCTCTGTAAGTCCTCTCAAACTGACATATCAAATGTAGTCAGAGGATTCCTTTGAAATCTGGTGTGCCTCAGGCCAGCGCAGAGTAGGGTTGCTTACAAACTTTTTGAAAAAAGCTGTGGGTTTTGTGGTTTCTTCCCATCCCCTGCAGAGCTAGAGATCAAACAATTGATGTGATGGGGGTCAAAATGGCCTCTAGCTGTCAAGTTTTACCCAAGGTAGGGCCTGGCACCCCTTAAATCTTTGGGGGATCTAAATTGAGACTGGTATTTAAGAAAAAGTACAGAGTTTACAATGCAATGAGCCAATACAGAAAAACATCTAGAGGGTTTCCGTTCCCACCAATGTATATGTTTTACAGCTTAAAGAACAGGAGTACTTCTGACACCTTAGAGACTAACAAATTTATCTGAGCATAAGCTTTCGTAAACACTCTAACATTTGAACGGTTATTTGGATTGCTTTGAAATTCTGTATGCCTCATGGGGGTGTGTGATAGCACGAGTGACCTAAATTTAGGGTCATTTGTCCAAGGGGTTCCCGGGTTACAGCCCTCCAAATAGAGTTTCCTTCTGCTGCCAAGAACCTTCTGCTTCCTTCTTCAGTTTTCTTCTGCTGCCGAGAGGTACTAAGGACCTTGTTGAGATTGATGGCAGTGAACTCACCCTTCAGTTAACATAACTATGGATACCTTAATCCCAAGTCCCCACCTAAGCCAAAACAAGTTTTGGACTGAATAGCTGGAGATTGCTACAATTTGTGAGTCGTGGGTGGCAACTTTATTTTGGGGGGAATGTAGTCAAAGTATTTGGGGGAAAATACTATTTCCCGGGAAGGGAAGGACATTAGTGGCAGAGGAGAAGAGGGGTTTGGGGCTGGAGCAAGTGAAGTTTTACCTAAGGTAGTACATGACACCCACTAACAATTTGGGGAACCCAAATGTGAACAGTATTTAAGAACATACTCACTTTTGTGCTTGTGTAAATGTGCAGTTCAAAGGATTACAGTGCACACATGCCAACACAAAAGGGAGAGGGTTTTTATGCAGCCACTTTGTGTGTGCTTGGGTAGTTTGAGGGAATACCCCACCACTGATGCTTCTAGTCCAAACCTTTGTACACCCATGCAATGAAGATTTAATAGTTCATGTTGCTTGCTACAAGTTGTCTGTTATAATATTGTGTGTTTTTATTATTTGGGGAGGCTTCCTGTGAGCATAACAGAAGAGTCAGCAGCCAGTCTAACCACAATTTCTGTTATATCAAGTGGGAAGGAGCCAGAGAACTCTGTGGAGGGTGGGGGAGGATGGGGAGGAGGGGGACAGGGACAAGGAGAAGACTTGCAGCTGTAGAGGGGGCAGGACATGAGGGACGGTGGTTAAAAAGCCTTGGATTGGTTATTTGAGAAAATCTGTATTTTATTAATCCCTGGAGGGAGTTAGGGCAGGGTGAAGTGGTTACTTCCTGATCTCGGGGCTGCTTAATGTGATGTTTCCAGAAACACACAGCGTGGTGATTTGGAACTGACAGCTCGGATATCTTGACCACCGAGGGTTGTCAACATGTGGATTCTGGGTGATTCCTGGATCATGAAGTTGTAGAAGTTGGCAGGAGAGCAAGGCGTACACACCATGATGTAGGGATTGATGACTAAACACTGATATGGGTGGACACAGGTGGCCTGCATTGTCATCATGTTTTTCCCACTATGCCACATCCGACTTGTGACTTAGGTAGTTGTGATCTACTGGAAATTGTGTGCTTCACTCTTATAGAAGTGAACTGGGCCTTTTCCTGGATGTACACCTCATACAATACATGAGAGCAGATTTGAACCGCATCAGAGACTTGTGTCGAGGAGCTGTGATAGTTTTCTCTGCTGTGGCTGAGCACCTAAATACACCTCTACCCCAATATAACGCTGTCCTCGGGAGCCAAAAAATCTTACTGCGTTATAGGTGAAACCGCGTTACATTGAACTTGCTTTGCTCCACCGGAGTGCGCAGCCCCACCCCCCCGGAGCACTGCTTTACCGCGTTATATCCAAATTCAGGTTATATCGGGTCGCATTATATCGAGGTAGCAGTGTAATTTCTACAGTGATAGTAGAAGGCTATTAAATGTTGGAAGAACATTAATTGGGAAATTGGAGGGTTCATGACTGACCAGAAAATGTATACAGTATGGCATAGAGACATTACAAGTTCTAACACCTCACTGTTGCTTGGAGATGGGGTACATCTATTCAGTGGTGCAAGTAGAAATCATTTCTTGCCAGTACTGCACTCATGGAAAGGACACAAGGGAGGGCACGTGACCTCCCCATGTGACCCTCCATGTGACTCCTCCCCCCACCCCCCACCTGGGGCCCCTACATTCTCCCCATCTCCTCCGACACCCCCCTTACCTGTCTAAAATTGTACAACTGCATCTGTTAAACAGATGCAGTTGTGAAATGATACTTTGGGCCCCTGGTGCCACCTGTACTTCCAGGTGTCCTTGAGGATCCAGCAGCATCCCAAATTGAAAACTTCTTAAATGAAAGAAGGATAGGAAGGACAATCACCCCACTGTCCCTTAACACACTATCAGTGCCTCCCTTATGTCCAAACTAAACTTCTGCCAGCTCCTGCCTTTATCTAAGTAGTGCTCTCCGCCAGGCACTAGGAAAGCAAAGCTGTTGCGCCATCTGGGTTTGATGGAAAAGAGGCATAGAACTGTGTGTGCCATGTGCATCTTGATAGAACTACAGCCCAAATTGTTTTATTATTTTCCTCCGCATGACATACTGGAGGGGCAATCAAAATCAGCCTGGCAGAACGTGCATGAGAACTGTCTCTAGACAGATAAGCAGTTGATCAAAATCACATTCTCTGATTTCTTGGAGCCAAATCCTGTTCCCGTTGAGATCAAAAGGAGTTTTGCTATTGAGTTCAATGGGAAATTTGGAGAGGAAAGAACAAAACCACACAAGCAAGGGCTATGTTGCTTATACCACAGGTATCAAAGGCTGCTGACTCATATGAGAAATTCAGCAGACATCTGATCTTTGTCCATTGCAAGGGAGAAATCAGTAATCAATGAGGCTAGAACACTCTCTATACCATATCCAACTCATAAGTCCATCTGCAAAGGATCAAGGAAATATGAAGGCTCCAGATTACCTTAAAGTCCTCAGTCCCTTGGTCAGAATGCTCCCATTAGTATATGGTCATAGCCCAGAGGCTGAAGCAGGAAAGAGGCACAATGGAGATGTTTCCAGGCCAGGGCCTTTTAGCTTCTGCCAAGTGCCAAATAAAGGGAAATCTGTTCTGACTGTGAAAGATGATGTTTGGAGTCACATGAGTGAGTTACATGTCCATCATCCTCACCCATATTCTATCTAAAACATTCACAAAAAGTCCATTAAGTGTAGACAGGCGTTTTCTAGGGTCCATTGTGAGCTAAGTGTTCCTTAATGGGCCATTCAACTTGACTTGTCCCTTCATGTGCTGGCTAAATACCTTGTGGGTGTTACCACAGGAGCAAACATGTAGTAAACCTAGCTAATATTCATAACTTCAGATACCAAGATGAATATACATGCATAGAAATAGCATAATCATAAGTACCAGCTATTTCACCTACATGACTATTCCCAAAAGAGATTCTGAAAAATCACACCACATACCTGAGACCCTATGTGCCAGCACCATGCCCCACTGGAGTTTTGTTCTCTGTTATGGAACAACAGAGATGGAGCCAGTGATATCACTCCATTTAGCCTAAAAGGGCAAGGTTAATTTGTAGCTGTTCAGGTGTGACTGCACCTTTAGTCAGTGAGGGCACACTGGCTGGCACACATTCAGGTTAATGGGCTTCAGTGTTCCTTTGCAGTTAACTTTGTAATGTTCATAAACCTGGTATGTGCTGAGGTGGTTTAAAGCATAACACAGGTTTTTAGGTTTGCAAATCTGTGAACCTCGGCCTTTTTAAGATTTTATTAGTATTATTTATTTATTTTGCTGGTCATAATGTGGGTGGGTATCCGCTCCGCCCTCTGTGCATGAGGTTATGTATGTGTCTTGTAGCCCTCTTCTTAACACTAGTTAGAAGGAATTTTTTCTATATATTTTTTTCTATATTTTTCAGCTTTATTTTCTAGTACAGTGATGAAATGGGTGTTTGTATATACAAACATCAACATGCTTAACTACCCACTTTCCCCCAAAATATGTAGTATTTCAGTCTGTTTATATGGAAGTTATGGGAGTTGGGTGAGGAGCTATTTCAGCATATGTATGATTTATTAAAAGACAAATTTTAAGTAGAACTGTATCTTAAACTGCATTATGGTATTGTACCCAAACATTGCATTTCAATGGGAGATTCAACTTCCTTTTTAGGACCAGAACAGACTCCTGAAACTCTTACCACAAAAGTGGTCCACAGATATGCAAAAAGTCCCATTGTCTTCAATGGGATTGATCAAATGATTAAGGATTTTCAGGATTTGGTTCCAAGTTTGGACATTGTTCTGGATGAAACCTACAATGCCTCAGCTGTCAGATCAGAAGGCGCTTCATTCAAATAAAGGTGGGCAGATATGTGATGAGTCCTGGCTCCATTGCTAAGATGAGGAACATATTTTCAGCAAAGTTCTTGGCAGATCCCTGAGGCAGCTGGTTTAAGGCTGTCAGTGTCTGTCATTATTATCTTTACTTATAGTTACCTCACCCACAAAGGTGGAAAATGAGGCATTTGTTTTCTATGTTTTGTTGCTCCAGTTCCAGTTAATAAAATGCATGTTAGACTAGTTTGGCTGCAAAGAATAATTCTGTGTACACTGGGGAGAACACCTGATTCATGCAAGGCTGCAGAACTGGGCTGACATCAGAATCCAAACATCCTTTGGCCAGTGCAAGCAGAAGCATTCCTCTAATGATTTGTACTTGATGTGATGCAGTATGAATGTAATGGATAATTCAGACCAAATGGGAGAAACAGAATAAAAAACACTGTTTAAACACCTTCCATCCCTTCGCCTCCCCTCTTGAGGACTCCTGACCAATTTAACAGCACAATACATATGCTAACAAACTTAAACAAAGCCTTTGTTTAAGTTTATTAGCATATGCATTGTGCTGTTAAAGCCATATAAAGAATGAATGCCCTCCCTAGCTGTGTTCTGCTCCTTTAAGGCTAGCCCCAAGTCTTTCTGGGTACCCTGTACCTGCTAAAAATCTCTTGCCGGTACTGGGTACTGGAGAGTACTGCCCTACTTGCACTACTGCATATATTGAACAGGGGTCAGAGGATCTTTACTGACATAAAATTGTCAGTATTTGGAAACAGAAATCCTGTCTGTGATCTCAGTCGCTGGCACTGCCACAAACTCCACCCTCCACTCATTCTGAAATATGACCAGGGGTATCATTCTACTGTAACATACTTGCCCTCACTCTAGGCACTGCATGTGAGTTAGGTTATGTGGAGCATGGGGGAAGTAACATCAGGAGAAATGTTTCTATACCAGAAGTGATGACTTCAAAGACATATGTTCCCTGCTTGTTGTGGGATGGACGGGGTACAGTAGTGTGTGTGTGTGGGGGGGTGGGGGCAGGTTGAAGGGGGCAGTGCTGGGAATAGGTCAGGGGCATGGCTGGGGATGTGTGTTGAAGCAGGGCTGGTGGAGCCCAGCTGATGTGTGTGCGTGTATGGGACGGGTGGGAGTGTGCTGGCTGGCTTGATATGCAAATGGCAAGACATAATATGCACAATTGCCTAAATGACTACTGCCTATCAACAACATATCTTATTCCCATTCAAAACATTAGGAAATTCAATGGCAAAAAACTACATTAATGCAGAGTTAAAGTTGCTTGGTGGTTTATCGACCCCTTGCAGGGCATTTAGCTGAGCAAAACTTAAACGTCCGAAAACCAGGCAATGCACAGCTAAGGTTACCCATGGTTAAGTCATTGCTATTGCTCTGTCTGTTTGACCTCAAATTCGGAAGCCTTTTGATCACACTGACTGGGCCTCCAAGTTGCCTTCCATTCCCTGGATGACCCTAATACTGTCTCACTTGGTCCTGACAAAAAGAAGAAAAAAAAAGTTTGAATAATATGACTCCTTATAATTTCATACTCACAGTACGCAGCTGCAACTAAGTAGTAACAACTTTCATCTCAAAAGGATACTGTTCTTGTTGCTGATTCTCTCAGCCAGCACATTTCTGCCTGCTGTGAGGTGCTCTTTTTGGGAAAGAGAGCTGAAGATGGGGGTGTGGTTCAGGTGCTGGGAGGTAGAGAATAGCAATGGTGATTATATTAATCCCATTTCCGATTGGTGCAGCCTTACATGTCATGCAGCTTCAGGTTCCAGAATAGAAGGACCACTTATTTCAGGCCTTGGGGAGGAGACCTTTCGTGTGTTCAAGGGAAATCTTTCTCCTTGTGGCAGATGAAAAGATAAGTGACTGGAGAAGGATTACAAGTTACAAGCGTGGGAAGCTTGCCCTACCAAGCAATCTCAGAGACCACCTGGAATATTTACAGAATGAAAAATGAACCCAGATAAGGTCAGCAATAAATCAGCTTTTGCCTAGTGGGAGATATTTGGAAAGTAGTGCCTTTAAGGATTGAGTTACGGTAAATTACATTTTGCCTGGGCTTTTTCCTTTTGTATTAAGTGCTTTTCCAGTAAAAAATTGCTTCTGCATTCAGCCACTCTAAGATGCCAGTTTGTAGGTCTTTTTCTTGTCCCCCATTTTAAGTAGCATTGTTGGGAGGTAAGGAAGCTGGGGATGGAGAGGTGTGGACAAGCATAATGGCACAATGTCTACCCGCAACTGAAGCAGCTGCTGGGATTATAGGGTAAAACCTGCCCAAATATTTTGCAATATCCCTCATAATAATAACCATATTACCTGGTTGAGATGCAGATTCCTCCCTAGATTCTACTATTTGGGTCCCCTCCACCTGGCTGTGCTCTTCCTGGTCCGGATCAAGGAAGAGCTCTCTCTGAGGCTGATGTTCCCCCTGTGACAGTGTACCCCATAAGCTTTATGGGGGGGTGCTTATAAATGTATGTATGATATAACTGGAATATGTTTTGTGCTGCCTGTACCATGTAATATATCTCCGTAAAGGTTATGGTCTACTATATCTATTCATCCTATTTGTACATATATATCATTTTCTACTTGAGGTTAAGAATATGGGCTGTATGCTGGCTTGGTTTCTAAGTAAGCTTTGTGAGGCATTTAGTCAGCTTCTTTAGGAAGGAATTCACCAGGTTAAGTACCTGATCAGGAAACACTTGGGGAACAATGCATCTTGGAATGCTCCAATCCACATAAGAAGTCTTCCTGGAGACATGCAAGATACCATGCGGACAATGGCTTCGGCCTGTAAAGACTGAGTCATGCAGGGACATGTGACTTGCCCAGGTGACGCCGGAACTCCATCTTGGAGCTGGACTTTGCATAGGAGGGAGGAGGGGGGTCTCCACCCACAAGAGAGAGTCTATTTAAACCCGTGGGAGACCCCTCCATTTGGTCTTCAGCTGGCTAAGGAAGGAGCCTCTCCACCCCCCCAGGATACTTGAAGGGAACTGGAACAAACGACAGTAACTACAGGGGGTGTGAGTGATTGCTGGACCCAGGCTAAAAGGAGATTAGCCTGTAAAAGGGAGCATTCTGGAACTGGTGAGGAACTTATCTGTATTTAGTTTGATTAGACATAGATTTGCGCATTTTATTTTATTTTGCTTGGTGACTTACTTTGTTCTGTCTGTTACTACTTGGAACCACTTAAATCCTATTTTCTGTATTTAATAAAATCACTTTTTATTTAGTAATTTACTCAGAGTATGTATTAATACCTGGGGGAGCAAACAACTGTGCATCTCTCTCTATCAGTGTTATAGAGGGCGAACAATTTATGAGTTTACTCTGCATGAGCTTTATGCAGGGTAAAACAGATTTATTTGGGTTTAGACCCCATTGGGAGTTGGGCATCTGAGTGCTAAAGACAAGCACACTTCTGTGAGCTGTTTTCAGGTAAACTTGCAGCTTTGGGGCAAGTGATTCAGACCCTGGGTCTGTGTTGGAGCAGACGGGAGTGTCTGGCTCAGCAAGATAGGGTGCTGGAGTCCTGAGCTGGCAGGGAAAACAGGAGCAGGGGTAGTCTTTGCACATCGGGTGGCAGCTCCCAAGGGGGTTTCTGTGACCCAACCCGTCACACCCCCAAGCTCTGGATGGCTGTTTGGTGAGATGGAGGGCACCTGCTTTGCTGACATCCAAGTTCTGAATGCACACCTGTCCCAGCTCCACAGGTGTGTCCATGCTGAAATGGGTCTCTGTGCTCAGGGTGCTGCTCAGAACATGATCCATTTAATCATGAGATGGACAGGACATCATGGCAGCACCAGATTTCTTATAGTTATCCACAGCTTTCCAGTACCTCACCGTGAGCCCCTTTATCTTCTCCCTGCACTGCTGCTGTCCAATCCACTTGATCCCATGATCAGCCAGCAGCTGCTGAGATAGTCTATCATACATTTTGGGGGACCTCTCAGAGGAGTTAAAGTCATGCTTTTTGTTTGCTTCTGCCCCAAGCAGCATCAAGAATCTGGTTTCAGTCTCTGGCCAGGTGACTGCCTGCTGATACATGGGCTCAGTACTGGGCATTATTCTGCTGGATAAAACACTGGAGATGGGTGAAGGTGGAACAGCTGCAAGCAGTGTGGGACTGAGAAGTCTCAGCAGAGGCATATGAAAGGAGACCACTTCTGGTTTGGGGTTAGAGCACAAGTAGATGGCAAGTCAGTACACAAGGAATGGTTGCCTAGGGGGCTTGAAGAAAGGGATTGGAGGACATTCAGGTGACTGGCTGTGGCTGACCATTTTCACTGCAGTTATGTTGGGTTAGCAATACTCAGAATAAGCTATTTTAGGTCCATCCTATACCTCAGGGCATGCTGGCTGCCTTGCCATATGGCACAGATCAAGGCATTTGGATGTATGAATGCGGAGCTTCTTAAGGGGAAAACCCACAGCTGAACCAGTGTTAAGTTTGCCATGAAAACAAAGCCTAAGACTGCAGAGCAATATATTCTCTGAAGCCAGAGCACAAGACCCCCTTGTGGAAAGGGGAGTAGTGTACCTTGGTCTCCCAGAAGCATTTGATCTTCAGCCCTCTGTAGAGACAGCAACAAACTCTGAAAAGCCCAAACAAGATGCTAAGAGAAGTGACATCAGGCAGAATATATGATGCTTCAGATAACATTGCAGGCACTGTAACTGCAGTACAGAACTTACAGTGCATAACAGGTAATACTACTGTCTACCTAGGGATCATTTCCTTTAAATATAATCATTACTAATTATATACATTACCGTAGCACATGGAGGTCCCAATGGGACCCCTCTGGGTATTTGTACAAAGAGAAAAAGATGGTACCTTCTTGGAACAGCTTAAAATCTAATTAAACAACATGCAACAAAAGGGTGTAACAAGCACTTGGAAGGACTAGGGGATGGAGAATGAGGAAAACAGTAGTAAGAACATGAATTTACATAGGCCGATATATGCACAACTAGATGGAGCAGCATAGACCCTGAAAGATGCACATGGGACAGGGGAGAAGGACTTACCAAAAGAGACACTGAAAGAATGAGCAGTGTTAGGAGGAGAACCACGGGAGGACGGGATGGCGAAACCCAAGGAAGGTATGAACAAAGATGTTAAATGCAGCTGAAAAGGATGAAAATGGAGTACAGATTTAGCCATGAAGAGGCTGTTAGAGACCATGCTGAGAGCAGGTGCAGTGGCGTGGAGAGGATGGAAGCCCGTTCTGAGGAGGTCAGGATGAAGTTGGATATGGGGAACTCAAGCCAACCGTTGTAGACAGTGTATCCAATGGGTTTGGAGGTGAAAGCAGCTGAGGTAATTAGTTAAGAGATGCCACTGGGGGCAAGGGCTGGTTTTAATTAGAATAGGGCATACCAGACATTGCTTGTATTGTGAGAGGAGGGAAACTGATGAGAAGTGAGAGAGAAAGTAGTAAAGAGAAGGAGTGGTAGAAGGGTGTGGACAAGCAGAGAAATGAGCTGCAAAAGGATGGGGTTAGGTCAGGAGGTGAGAAACCATCAGTGTGAGCATGAAGAACGGAGAAGAGCATGATAGAGAAGGGGTAGTCACATCAGCGTTTGCTGTTCTTCCCTTTGAAAAAGTCTAAAATCCTGCACAGAGAGGGAGGAGGATGTTGGGGTGGGGAGGGGAAGATGGAGGTGCAAGAGGGATTCCCAAGTAGTTGACTAGGTGGCTGGGATTGTGGGTGTGGGAATTCAGTGATGGTGGAGAAGTATTGCTGGTCAGTTAGGAAGACTGAAGAACTGAAAGCTGTTACCAAGCCATGATTTAATTTCTGAAAAAGATGTAAACAGATGCTTTAGTTTTCATAAAAATGTGATAACAATCTGGCATAATGAAGTGAGTGCTTGAACATTGGATACATAGTACTTTCTTAGCAATAAGTCAGTAGCCTTGACAAGAACAAAGGGGAACCAGCAATGTTTTGGAAATAAGTCATTTGGATAAATGAAAAATGATCTCTTAACCCAAAACAAAAATCAGTCCAAAGCACTGTTGTGTGGTAACCCAGAATGTGACTTGAGAGGTGAAAAGAAGATCTTCAGGCTGCTTCAGACATGAGTTGTTGTCAGGGCCGGCTCCAGCTTTTTTGCTGCCCCAAGCGGCGAAGAAAAAAAGAAAAGAAAAGCCCGATTGAGCGGAGTGACTGAGCTGCCGCCGAAGTGCCGCTGAAGAGGAAGCAAGGCACTGAAGGACCCGCCGCCGAATTGCCGCTGCAGACCCGGACATGCCGCCCCAACAACGGACGGAGTGCCGCCCCTTTCTATTAGCTGCCCCAGGCACCTGCTTCCTTCGTTGGTGCCTGGAGCTGTTGTCAGGAGAGACGGAGCTCACAAAATACCAAACAATGCAAGCAGTGAGAAAGAATCCCTGATTTGCACACTCGCTTCTGTCTGCATTATTACTATTCTTGGGGGGTTGTGTTTGTGGTGCAGTCTAACATTATGATCAGAAATTATGTAACGCTCCACTTCCCACATTTTAAATAGATCATATAATTTCAACTGATATACTGTAGCATACCGATCTGCTCCTGTAAACGACGTATGTAAAGATAATGGCGGTCACACTTCTATATGGAGGGAACGATCATGTGGGTGCAACATTTTCATTCAATGTGTTCCAGTTTAATGTCTTGATTTGTATTAATATATGTGCTACAATTTCTGACAATTATTTTAAAGATGCTGCCGACTAGAGAACTGCACAGCTAACAAGAGTCGCAGTGCCACCCTCAGATATACTGGTATAGCTCCTGTGAAACTCAGGGGGAGTTCCGCATGCCTATTAAGGGCCCAAGAACTGAGAAAGTGTTTGTGTGACGAGAAGGGAATGAACTATTCAGACGTGGTTGTTGGTGATCTTGCTGTGGGAAGGGTTTATGCTGTTTTAAAAGAAATGTCTTCCCGGAAATGTTCACAGTCATCTTGATGTAGTTGATTGCTCATTTTTGCTTTTTGTTTTAGCAAATCTTTATGCAAGCCACATACTTTTGCTGGCGATGCGTCTCCACATCTGAGACGGTGGCTGTGCTGCAGTTAGCCCACCCAAATAATGGAATACCTTCACACTGGCCTTCAGTGACATAAGCATTATTATTCATCGTTTATATTACAGTAGCAACTAGAAGCCACATCTGAGACTGGGGCTCTCTTGTGTTAGGTGCTGAAGGACATAAATCCACACCGTGTAGAGGTCAAGCAAAGGAGTTTATTACACACAGCGCTGGCGGAGTGTCACCTGGCTTATTAGGCTCAGAGACACTGTCAATCAATTGATTACAATAGAATATGTAGATTTTCCATGGCGGGGGAAAGTGTTGGGGTAGGCAGTTCCACACCCCGGGATAGGTTTTGCAGCAAGACAAGATAGCACATTAGCCAAAGGTTAAAAGGTTACATAATGTCTCCGCCCATGGTCTCAAGTTAGCAAGTTAACATTTAATTAATACTTTGATAAAATGTTATTAGTATAAAATATATATGTTGAATTCTGATTTGGGGTCCATAGGAATGGAGCAACTCCTTTGATTGTCCAACAGGTACATTCCTAGGGGTTAAAGCAAAGAAACAGCGAAAGGATATGATAATACAGATTGTCTCCTTTATGTCTTAAGGCAGGGCATTGGTCTCTGGGAAGGGAGGTGGAAGGATGCCATATCATTATACTGACATGTGTCAATTTTCATAAACTCAAGGTTGTATCTGTGGGAAGAACGTTCCTTACAGAAGAGACTGACACAATAGGAACAATTTGTTCAATCTGAAACATTGGATGAAACATCATTATTCAGTTATTGCTTCAACATCTGGCATTTCTACTGACCAAGCATATCTTAGCAAAGGCAATGTTATCTTGTTTATTCTGCTTTTCTCTTATCTCTGGACTTTGGGTCTGAAAAAGAGCTGGCACAATCCATGTACCAGGTTGTTGTATAAAATGCACATGGATTTTAACCCTTCAGGTGCACAGAGCAAGAGACAATCCCTGGCCCAGAGAGCTTACATTGGAAATAGACTGTATCATCCACATTTGTGGGGCAGTGGGCTAACAATGGTTTAGAGCTCGACTGGGTGACATATGCATGAGGTGTGCAGGCTTTGGAAACCCCTTTGTGATGCGTGAAAATATCTGGAGAAGCCACACTGCTGCTTTACAGTTATCTACCACGTCTGCCAATTAGCACAGATTCCCCTCCATGGATCTCATGCGAGGCATTGGCTTCCAGGGCCTGATTCTCCCAGGTGCTGAATGCCTTCAGTTCCATTCATTCATCAGCCTCTTTCCCAGCTCATCCATCCTTTTAACAGGCATCTTATTAATCCAGTGCTCCAGCTGCTTGTTGGTTTCCTGCTGGAGTTTCAGTCAATTGTTATAGCTTATACAAAGTCTGAATAGAGTGGGGCCTGATTGAGAAGGCGGCCTTTCAATACTGGAGCACAGGGGCCCCAGGCAAAGCAATTTCGGGGGGCCCTCCTATAAAAAAAAGTTGCAATACTATAGAATACTATATTCCCGTGGGGGCCCCTGTGGGGCCTGGGGCAAATTGCCCCACTTGCCCCCCCCCCAGCGGCCCTGCTGGAGCACCCTTCCCTCTCCCTTTAGGGGTTTTAAAGGTGAATGGTCTGAGGAATATAGGGTCTGAAACAAGGAGGGGATTTGGGCATTATAGGTGAGTAATTACTAGTTGTGTTTTGATGGGTAGCCTGTTACATATGCTTTTTTTTACACTGTGTGTTTCCAATCACAGTGAAAGCACCCAGGGCAGTGTATGACTGTATTTACTAACAAAAATCAGTAAATCAATATAGGGTTGCCAGCCTTCCAGGATTGTCCTGGAGTCTCCAGCAATGAAAGATTATGTCATGTGATGAAACTTCCAGAACTACGTCCAAACAAAATTGGCAACCCTAATTATTACTACATATTCTTGACTGGAGTCCAGATGCTCCTCACCGTTGAGCAGCTCAGAAGAGAATAAAAGAGAGTGAAAGGGGATCAGAAAGGCCCAGAAACTAGCAGAAGAGGGGAATGGAGCTCTGTGGCATGTTTGCCTTGAACCTATGGAAGTCTGCTGTGAAAATCCTGCACAACTGGAGCACTGCAGGTTTGGGCTGTGCTAGCTTGCCTGAGGTGCGGCTGGCGGTGGGGAGTTGCTGTGGTGTATAGGATGATGCCCTAGCAACTTGGTGAAAATACCACTACAAAACAATCAGAAGTTAATAGTAACATTTCTTTCTAGCAATGGGTGCAGAGCAGACACACCTGGGAGCCAATGGCCTCAGGAAAAGGGCGTGAGCCCTGGGAAGCAGAGCAGAGTGGCTGGCATGCTCTGCAGCTGCCATTCATTCTACAAGCTTGGAGCTTGGTTTCTTCTCTGATTTTCAGGCTACACAGGGCTCAAAGGCCATATCACATGCTCTGCTCTAGTCACATGACTACAGACCAGCCTTGCTGAGGACAGTGGTAAATGCACATGGTGAACCTTATGGAGTTCTATGACAGCACCTTACTCTCCGATGGGATATTTTCCACAGAAAAGAATGACTTAGACCTCGCTATTAACGTGTCCATGACATGCCCCACTGTTTTCTTTCAATATGCAACTACATGAATCCACACCCAGAGAATCTTTCACCATCTCCCTTCCATTGAAATTAATGGGAATCATGTTGTTAAATTTCCTGGATAGTACTAAAAAATTAGGGGTGTGTGTGACTGTTCAGAGTACCAGTAAAGCACTAACTTAAGAGCTCTAACACTTCAGAGTAGCAGCTTCCTATCTGGCATTTCCATGCTGACCATGGAATTTTGGAGGGTTTTCTTCAGAATTTGGGTTGCTTTTGTTCCCATGGGAACAGCTAACCAGTTTAGCAGGGTCAAATAGATAGAAATGCACTAGAAGCCCCTCAGGTCAGGCTGGGTAGGCACTCCCTTTTTGTTATCAGATTCAGTATGTTTTTTACCTGCTGCTTGTTTCCTCTACCACTATTCAGACATCTGGGTCTAATGCTACCCTTTCACTGAGTGGAGTTATATTTGTGTTTTCTTTGGCCTGTGTAAAAGAAGCTAATGGAAAAAGAAACAGATGATGCATCTGGCCCTTTTGTCTCTTATTCCTTATAGCTCGTAAATAGTTTTTCTTTTTCATCAACAAGTAATAGCACAGCCTCCCGATTGCTTTTCACTGGAAAGCATTCCGCTTCTTCACACAGGCTTTTTCTTCTTCTTTGCTGGGAAATTTTTATTTTTAGGATTCTGAAGTATGCTGTTTCCCTTCAGCTTTTGACTGAGAGCAACAATGAGTTCAAATACAGGGGAATGTTACTGTAAATTGTTTAGAGCAATCCAGGCTACGTGACACTGCAGATGGAAGCACAGGGGCAATTTCATATGCTGGAATTAAAATTTAAATCCATGTGGAATCATTTACTACAGGGGTCGGCAACCTTTCAGAAGTGGTATGCCGGGTCTTCATTTATTCACTCTAATTTAAGGTTTCGTGTGCCAGTAATAATTTTAACATTTTTAGAAGGTCTCTTGCTACAAGTCTATAATATACAACTAAACTATTGTTGTATGTAAAGTAAATAAGGTTTTTAAAATATTTAAGAAGCTTCATTTAAAATTAAATTAAAATGCAGAGCCCCTGGACCAGTGGCCAGAACCCGGGCAGTGTGAGTGCCACTGAAAATCAGCTCGCGTGCCGCCTTCGGCACCTGAGCCATAGGTTGCCTACCCCTGATTTACTATATAATGGTAACTAAGGAGCTTTTGAAACTGCCAAACTAAAATGCTATAAATTGGCTTTTAATGGGGCTTTTAAAATTGCTTAAAAAACAATCCTAGCAGAATCCATTTTAGCGCAATATTGTACTTGATATATAGAAGAGATACTATCAATTTAAACTGCACAAAGATTTACACACTGCACTGATCTTATTGTAATCCGGGTGTGTAGAACCGGGCATGAGATACAGGAATCATCACAAACAAATTCACCCTCCTGCAAACACTTTCTGGCAGATTTTCAGACACTGGTTTCCATTTCTGCGAGTAAGAATAATTGGGGGTGAAATTCTGCCCCCACAATTTAGGCATTGAAGTAACCTAAATACTTGTGATGCCAGATAAGGGTTTATCTACAGAGGGAACAAACTACTCAGCAATAGCTATTCTGGAAGAGCTCCCAGTGTGGACTCTCTATTCCAGAATTAAAGTAATTTCATTCTAGAATTACTCAGTGTTAGAAGTGCACTAATTGGCTGAACAAAGCGAGGTCCTACCTTCAAACATTTGCCTGTCTGTTTCAATTTATTACAATAACTTTTGAATGCCACAAGTGATGAATTCCAAAATGACCGTGAACTTTCTCAGCGTCAACAGGCAGACCCCTACAGATTTTGGTGAAAATCAGAAACCTGGAAGGGAGAATTGGGGGACACATGGGGAGCCTCTGACATATGGTTACCAGACACAGCAACTTCAACTTTCTCTTCTATAGATCAAAGAACCAGTTGATTGCAGAAATTAACACACTTCAGCATAACAATACCTCCCATCTCAATTCTGCCCATCCTCCCAATAAAGTTTAACAGGTTGACTCCCTGAATGCCTTATTTCCCAACAGGAAAAAAAAAGTGTGGGGGGGGGGGGGGGGGGGAGAGAAGAGAAGGAAAGGATGGATAGGTGGGCAGAGTCCCTGGCATGGAGGGGGACAAAAGGGGACCTAGGTAAGCGGGGAGGGGAGAATGTGAGGGACACAAAAATCCCTGGCAGGGGGAGAACGGAGGATCCTGATATGGGGGTGAAAAGGGAAAATGGGGGAGGGGGCACAAAGAGCCCCTGGCATGGGGGGAACAAGTCATGGGGAACACACAGAACCCCTAGCATAGTGGGGAGGATGGTGAGACAATGATATGGGGAAGGGGACACACAGAGCCACTGGTACAGGGGGAGGGTAGAATGGGGTACAGGGACATGTGGGGAACACAGAGCCTCTGGTGTGTGTCAGAGGGGAAAATGGGGAGGACACAGAGCCTTTGGCATGAGGGTGGGGGTGAGGGGCTGTAGGGAGTCCCTGAAATAGAGGGGAAAGGAGGGATGCAAGGAGCCTCTGGTGTGTGCAATGAACTTGACCTATACCAACTATGAATCACAGAATCATAGAAATGTAGGACTGAAAGGGACCTCAATAGGTCATCTAGTCCAGTCCCTTGCACTGAGGCAGGACTAAGTATTACCTGGACCATCCCTGATAGGTGGTTTTGTCTAACCTGTTCTTAAAAACCTCCAGTAATGGAGAGTCCACAACCTCCCAAGGCAATTTGTCCCTGACAGGAAATTTTTCCTAACATCTAACCTAAATCTCCCATGCTGCAATTTAAGCCCATTACTTCTTGACCCATCCTCAGTGGTTAAGGAAATCAATTTATCACCCTCCTCTTTGTAACAATGAAACAATCCTTTATGTACTTGAAGACGTAAGTACCCCCGCAGTGGCCTCTTCTACAGAGTAAACAAACCCAGTTTTTTCAATCTTTCCTTGTAGGTCATGATTTCTAGACCTCGAATAATTTTTGTTGCTCTCCTCTGGACTTTGTCTAATTTGTCCACATCTTTCCCAAAGTGTGGTGTCCAGAACTGGACACAGTACTCCAGTTGAGGTCTTATCAGTGCTGAGTAGAGTGGAAGAATGACTTCTTGTGTCTTGCTTAAAACACTCTTGCTAATACATCCCAGAATGATGTTCGCTTTTTTGCAACAGTGTTACATTGTTGACTCATAATTAGTTTGTGATCCACTATGCCCCCTGTAATGATGCTGCCTCTGGCAGGACACAACTGAGAGTATTAATTCAGGACAAATTGCTTAGAGCAGGGCAGTCACAGCCCCAGGCTGGTGGTTCTCCACCTCTAAGGCACACCAAACCAGCCAAACAGAGAGGACTTTGGTCTCACCCCACTGGCTAACCATAAGTCATACAGAAGCTCCCCGACTTACGCAAGCATTCCGTTCCAGAACGCCTTGCATAAGTTGAGTTATGCGTAAGTTGGGAATGTATCTCCGACAATTACGCAAAAAAAAAAAAGGTTGCGGAATTTATGTAACTTTTTCCTTAAGTCCGGATTTCTGTAAGTTGGGTTTGTGAACCCGGGGAGTATCTGTACAAGCAATTCCCTAAGACACTCCAGTTTCCCAGTATCACCACCAGTGCCACTCGTTATGGGGACGAATGGTTATGAAAACCAATGCCCCAGTAAAAGAAAAAAGGATCTCCCGATCCCAAAGGACCAAGCCCCAGACCCATGTCAATATACAAGTCAGATCTTACCCACAAATCACACTGTTGCCAATCCTTTAGAAACTAAAATCTAAAGGTTTATTCATAAAAGGAAAAAATATAGATGAGAGCTAAAATTGGTTAAATGGAATCAATTACATACAGTAATGGCAAAGTTCTTGGTTCAGGCTTGTAGCAGTGATGGAATAAACTGCAGGCTTAAATCAAGTCTCTAGAGTACATTCACAGCTTGGATGGGTCCTTTGTTCAGAGCTTCAGTTTGTAGGAAAGTTCCTCCAGAGGTATGAAGCAGGATTGAAGACAAAATGGAGGGGTTCCCAGGGCCTTTTATATTCTCTGCCATGTGAAAAGACACCCCTTTGTTCTTACTGTGGAAAATCACAGCAGCAAGATAGAGTTTGGAGTCACATGGGCAAGTCACATGTCCATGCATGACTCAGTTATTTACAGGGAGAGCAGCCATTGCTCACGTGCTACCTTGAACATTCCCAGGAAGACTTCTCATGTGGATTGGAGTCTCCCAAGGTCCATTGTCAGTTAAGTGTTTGGAGTCTCCCAAGGTCCATTGTCAGTTAAATGTTTCTTGATTGGGCACTTAATCTGCAAATTTCTTTCTCAAGAAGCTGATCAAATGCTTCTTCACTAATGCCACTTAGAATCAAACACATTGAGATACAAGTACATAGCCAATAATAATAATTTCATCTACAAAATTGATACATGCATACAGATAGCATAATCATAACCATCAGATCATAACCTTTCCATAGACACCTTACTGGACCTCCTTTGTACAAGATTTGGTGCAAATATATAACAGTGGTGGCAACTGTTACCCGGGGTTCTTTCAACCCATAGCTCTTGGTAACTTTTACTCTGTGTGAGGTGGTGTCAGGAAATAAATCAGGGGAGACATGGCCATCCAACCAATAGATGGCTGGCACAAACAGTACAACACGAGAGTGCTTTCACTTAAAGCTAAACCTTACTTAGTCTCAAGCACTTACACACATCTGCAACAAGTTAGTAAAACACCCCCAACCCTTGATAATTACCAAAGCTGAGTGTGGCTCTAGAGTGGCACAACGGCAGCCCATGTGCTGGTGGGGAACACAAGATGCATCCAGAGGGAGAGTCCAGTCCTGAAGAATCCCACTACCTCAAACTTTCCCCCTTATTTATACATTAGTAATAGAATGCCATGTCCCTTAAAGAAAACTTGTTAAGCAAGTAGTTTCGATGGTCAAGCAAGAGGCTTCCTTCTGATTATTTATTAACCAGGTGTGGGGTTTTCTCAGAGTTTGCAGCCTTGAGCCCCAATAGACATTCCTGCTCTTCTAAAATGCACGTATCAGCAACTTCAACACAATTCTTATCAGGAAGGACGCGGGGTCAAGCTGCCCTTTCTGTGGCACCCAAAACTCCCTCCCCTCCTGCCTTGGTCAAGCTGAGTTTGCTACATGGCCACTGTGACGGGTTGGATCACAGAAACCCCGTTGGGAGCTGCCACCCAATGTACCAAGACTACCCCTGCTCCTGTTTTCCCTGCCAGCTCAGGACTCCAGCACCCTGTCTTGCTGAGCCAGACACTCCCATCTGCTCCAACACAGACCCAGGGTCTGAATCACTTGTCCCAAAGCTGCAAGTTTACCTGAAAACAGCTCACAGAAGTGTGCTGGTCTTTGGCACTCAGATGCCCAACTCCCAATGGGGTCTAAACCCAGATAAATCCGTTTTACCCTGCATAAAGCTTATGCAGAGCAAATTCATAAATTTTTCGCTCTCTATAACACTGATAGAGAGATATGCACAGTTGTTTGCTCCCCCAGGTATTAATACATACTCTGAGTAAATTACTAAATAAAAAGTGATTTTATTAAATACAGAAAATAGGATTTAAGTGGTTCCAAGTAGTAACAGACAGAACAAAGTAAGTCACCAAGCAAAATAAAATAAAATGCGCAAATCTATGTCTAATCAAACTAAATACAGATAAGTTCCTCACCAGTTCCAGAATGCTCCCTTTTACAGGCTAATCTCCTTTTAGCCTGGGTCCAGCAATCACTCACACCCCCTATAGTTACTGTCGTTTGTTCCAGTTCCCTTCAAGTATCCTGGGGGGGTGGAGAGGCTCCTTCCTTAGCCAGCTGAAGACCAAATGGAGGGGTCTCCCACAGGTTTAAATAGACTCTCTCTTGTGCGTGGAGACCCCCCTCCTCCCTCCTATGCAAAGTCCAGCTCCAAGATGGAGTTCTGGAGTCACCTGGGCAAGTCACATGCCCCTGCATGACTCAGTCTTTACAGGCCGAAGCCATTGTCCGCATGGTATCTTGCATGTCTCCAGGAAGACTTCTTTTGTGGATTGGAGCATTCCAAGATGCATTGTTTCCCCAGTGTTTCCTGATCAGGTACTTAACCTGGCGGATTCCTTCCTAAAGAAGCTGACCAAATGCCTCACAAAGCTTACTTAGAAACCAAGCAAGCATACAGCCCATATTCTTAACCTCAAGTAGAAAATGATATATATGTACAAATAGGATGAATAGATATAGTAGACCATAATCTTTACGGAGATATATTACATGGCACAGGCAGCACAAAACATATTCCAGTTATATCATACATACATTTATAAATACCCCCCCATAAAGCCTTATGGGGTACGCTGTCACAGCCACTTTATGGCCTGCTGACTTGGCTGCTTTTAGCAATGAGCCATAATGGTTTCAGGCACTTTACTGGTTTGCCAGAATCTCCCCCTAAACAGCAACGATCTGTATGGTTACAGTTCATGTCAATAATGTCACCGCCCCCCCATCCTTTTCTGCAGTACACCTTCCTAGGCAGTCATTTCCCATTTTGTGCTTGTGCAACTGATTATTCCTTGCTAAGTGTAGTATCTTGCATTTGTCTTTACTGAATTTCATCCTATTTATTTCAGACCATTTCTTCAGTGTTTCAAGATTATTTTGAATTCTATTCCTGTCTTCCAAAGCACTTGCAACCCTTCCCAACTGGGCATCGTCTGCAAACTTTATAAGCGTACTCGCTATGCCATTATCCAAATAATTTATGAAGCTACTGAATAGAACCGGACCCAGAACAGATCCCTCAGGGACCCCTCTCACTATATACTTCCAACTTGATTTTGAACCATTGATAACTACTCTCTGAGTACAGTTTTTCAACAAGTTGTGCACCCACCTTATGGGAGGTTTGTTTAGGCTATATTTCTTTGTTTGCTTATGAGATGGTCATGACAGACAGTATCAAAAGCCTTACTGAAGTTGAGATACATCACATCTGCAGAAGCACGTGACACCTCCCCCCCCCATATTATTCTGGGATAAAGTGTCTTATTTCAGAAAAGTGTACAGATGGGGAGCTATTCTGCAGTAGCTGTTCTGATTGATTTCCCATAGAGACAGCAAACCCTAAGCCTATCTCAGCTTTATCTGAGCTGATGCTGGTTGGCTGGGGGGAAACCGCCCTATGAAATGCTGGAGATTATATCAGCACCTTTAGCTGAGTGGGTGTGCACAAATCTTGTTCATGATTGCTACTTTGGTATCTTGGTGAGCCCCCCAGCTGCCTGTGGTGGTGGCTATGAATATACATATTTTTTTATCACTATCTTGACAGAAGTTTGTAATAATTTTCTCTCTGCGATTTTTGCTACAGTAGTTCATATTGCTATCAGTTGCAGAGTGGATTGCTATGTTCGACATGGAGCCACCTACTAGTATCACTCAAACTGCAGAATGTGGCTGCTCATTTGTTTCCCGGCACATCCTGAAGAGAGCACATTATTTATATCAGTGCTCCAGGGTCAGCGTTGTCTTCCAGTTTGTTTCTGGATTCAATTCAAGCTGTTGTTGGTTTCAGTGCATGAGGCTCTCACTGTAGCTGATGAAATTAGCTGAGAGGCTAACAATCCCCGTGCTTTGATTCAAAGGAGAGTGGAGGAATCTTCAGTAACAAGCATTCTGGTCCCCATTGGTCTGCCAGAGCCCAGAGTGGTGGATATTCAGGTCACACTGCATAGCCTACCTTTTCTCCCCAGCTTTTCCTGGGAAAGAGAGCTGACCTAGTGAGAAAGTTTGGGTTGAAAGGATTTCATATTCTGAGGGCTGGTTCTAATTCATGGTTTATTGTCTGTTATATCTCCCCAAGCTTCACATGAGCACACTTTAAGATGAATGGAAGCAGATAAATAAATTTCAGCAGGAAATGATTGCAGTTGTAGAGTTTTGACTGAAAAATTGATTAAGGCCAGTCTGAACATTTGAACCTAAATGTATTACTTCATATCTATCTATCTATCAATCAACCATAAAGATGAATATGGATGGCTGATATCTGGGGATAACTGAGTAGAGAGAGAAATGATGAAGATAACAGCTAAGTAAAAATGAGTTTTTTTTTTTTACAGCTGCAAATAAAAATAGGGTTGACAAAGAGGGTTTGTGTGAGATGAGCACAATATGCAAATCAGTGGTGAGATTTTGGGCTGCACCTCTAAGAAGCACAGCATAGAATGCCTAGCCCATGAAGCAGAGGGGAAAGGTACCTATAAGTTGGCTGGAGTCACCTCTGGCACAACTTAGTCCTGGGGCAACCTCTAGGGCTGTACTATGGGCTGCAGTGCTGCCTGGAATCTCAGCCGTTGCGTGTGCTGTGGCATCGTCCCTGAAATGCCCCTCTAATTTTCCCCAAACCTCACCCCGGCACACCCCCAAAGGGTAGGTCTTTGCAAGACAGACAGCTTTCACAGTGCTGTGCTGGGGGAAACCTCCCCCAGGAGGAACTGGGGATTTTAGGGCCCCTTTACTCTGCGCTGCTCTAGGCCTTTTGACTGGTGTAAAGAGGCAGGATCAGGGGACAGGATCTCAGCTCAAAACTCTGGAGTGTTGACCCTAATTGCAGAGAAAATGTCTGCATGGACCCTTGCAGAATGGAACCCTGGGTTTCACCTAGCTGTAGTTATAGCATTGATCCTGTAAAGTGGCGAGCATCCTCAAGTCTTGCTATCTTTAATGGCAGTTGATGGTGCTCTCTACCAGTTGCATGACAGAGCCCTAGAACACTTGTTTGATTCACCACCTTATACAAAAACCGAGAATGCCTACACATATTCACAAGGTACTAAATTTCCATTAGTAATAAATATAACACCTATATTTTAAAGAGATTCTGTACTGATATGGCCAATATCCTCTTCCTGTTATGTATAAGTGTCAAGCCAGTGTTCTAACAGATAGTTATGATACAGCATTCTGTATACTTGTTGCCCTGTAAACTAACTGTTTCACAATTCATTCTGCACACATATTAGTCAAAAAAGAACAAAGGAACCTGGCCATTTTGATGACAATTTGTTTTCACTATTAGACAGACCCAGCAGCATCTTTTTTGGTTTCCTTTGTTTTAATTTGAAATCCATCTGCATTGCTATTTGCATAATTCACTTGAAATTACCTCTCTTTCATTTCTAAATGTATAAGGGGATCCATCACACAATCTCTGAGGACTGAGTAATTTTGAAAAAATAACACACTTAGGTCTAAACTGGAACATTACAGTCCATCCTGAGAAGAGGATAGCATGTAGTTGTGTTACCTTAAGGGCAAATCAGAGAGAAAACTGAGACTAGTATCTTTTCCCTCCCCAGTGGGGTGTCATAAGGGCAGGTCACAATCTCCCTCATAATACCACGGTCACATTACCACACTTAGCCTCACTTTCCTCAAGCAAAAACCTGAGAGATGATACAAGCCTTTACACCATGCTCTGAAAGTCATCAGGCTCTAACACACTGGTGGGAGGGAGTTCCGGACCTGAGGAGCCTCAACTAAAAATGCCCCATCACCAGCTTCTGGGTATTTCAGTCAGTGTAGAGACTGTTAGCTCAACAGACCTACATAAGAACGGCCATACTGGGTCAGACCAAAGGTCCATCTAGCCCAGTATCCTGTCTTCTGACAGTGATCAATGCCAGGTGCTTCAAAGGGAATGAACAGAACAGGTAATCATGATGTGATCTATCCCCTGTTGCCATTCCCATCTTCTGGCAAAAAAGAGTCTAGGGATACCATCCCTGCCCATCCTGGCTAATAGCCATTGACGGACCTATCCTCCATGAACTTATCTAATTCTTTCTTCAACCTAGATAATCTCTGCTCCTGTGGTGGCACATGTAGCTAGAGGGGATTTCTCAGATTGCCATGACCAAACCAGGCAGAACTATAGATGATATATATAGAGATAAATTTGCATAAGGAATGAAGAAGCCAGTTCAATGTTTAGAAAACAGATCTAACAAGCTCTCTGGGGAGCATACTACCAAACTCGTAGGTAGCGACCTCCAGCTCTGCTGTTACTTTCCTAGTGGTCTGCCAGATTAACCTCTTGCAGTGTGCATTACAGTAATCTATTCTTTAACCCAATTTGTAATAAACCTTCAGTTGCATAATCTTAGTTTGGGTCTCTTCTTCTAGAGCAGACGTGGGCAAACTACGGCCTGCGGTCCACATCTGGCCCACGGGACCGTTCTTCCCGGCCCGAGCTCCCAGCCAGGGAGCCTAGTCCCCGGCCTCTCCCCTGCTGTCCCTCCTCCCCCGCAGCCATGCAGCCACGTGGGCCCATGCAGCGGGGGGAGCGCAGCTGGCTCTGGCCGGGTGTTGCGGCTGCGAGCTCCTGCTGCTGGTAAGGGGGCGGGGAGCCGGGGGTTCTGGGGAGCAGTCAGGGAGGAGGGGGCGGTTGGATGGGGCAGAGGTTCTGGGGGGGTGGTCAGGGGATGGGGAACAGGGAGGGTTGGGAGTGAGAGTCCTGGGGGGCCTGTCAGGGGGCAGGGATGTGGATAGGGGTTGGGAGGGCAGTCAGGGGACAGTGAGCAGAGGGTGGTTGGATAGGGGGTGGGAGTGCCGGAGGGGCTGTCAGGGGGTAGGGGTGTGGAGAGGGGTCGGGGCAGTCAGGGGACAGGGAGCAGGGGGGTTGCATAGGGAGCGGGGGTCCTGGAAGGGGGTGGTCAGGGGACAAGGAGCAGGGGGGGTTGGATGGGTTGGGGGCTCTGAGTGGGGCAGTCAGGGGGAAAGAAGTGGGAGGGAGTGGATAGGGGGCGGGGGCCAGGCTGTTTGGGGAGGCACAGCCTTCCCTAACCGGCCCTCCATATAGTTGCGCAACCCCGATGTGGCCCTTGGGCCAAAAAGTTTGCCCACCCCTGTTCTAGAGACATGTACCTTTGGCTGCTTTCCTTACAGCTCAAAAGGAGAAACCCTGCTGAAATCAAATGCAACTTCCAATGGTCCCCGAGCATCACTGCTTTCTCAGGTTATCGATAAAAAGGTCTACCAAATCAGCAGTTTAATGTGTCAGAGATTTTCACAACCAAGATTCCCAATAGCTGGCACAATTCTTTTCTCGGAAAGCAGGGTTGCCAGGTTACAAGCTGTGAGACTTCTGGGACAATTACAATAATTGGTATGTTTCTTAAAACCCCAGTTCCTGGATTCTCATGAATACACAAATCTCAGCTTTTTCTTTCCTTCTTTTAATTTTTAATGGAAATTTCTAGTTCTCAACGTTGTGGAGAAGAGCTTGAAAATATGACCAGAGTTTACCCTAAAGTTACCCAGAAGGCACATAAAAAGTACCCAACATTTATATACATTTTACAATCTCATGATTGTAAAGCCAATCCTGGGGCTTTAGGGGGCATGACTCATGACTTCTGAATGCTTGGGGTTGGCAATACTGTGAAAAGAGTCAATTTAGTTACAGAAATAGGGAGGGGTCCTTGCTGCCCAGGCAAGAAGTACAACATTTGGTGTGGCATTCTGCCAGTCATGGCCTGGCACCAGCTGAAATACTGGTTTGTAAAAGGAAAAAAATCATTTCCTTACCATAACGTGCTCTTCTCTTAGCATGTGCCTGCTGTCCCAGGTACTGTCCCCGCATGGATGTACTGCTTTCAGTCCCATGTCTCAGGTAGAGATTCCAATCTCTCTTTCTTATTCTGCCAGCAGGCACTTCCTGCTTGTGGGTGTGACATACTGCAGCCAAACACAGACAGGCCTGTTTGTAAAAAATAAATAAATATTGAAACTGGGTTAGGATCTCGGAAATAATCAAATGAAAGCAAGGTTTATCCGTAGGGCAACTGAGGTCCTAGACAGCAAAATAAAAATAACTCCTCCTTCCTCACAGGAGTTAAACTCTACAAGAACACAAAATGCCTTTTAGCCCTACATTTCTATGGTTCTATGATTGGTAATAAAATGCCTCTGTGCTGTGCAGAAAAATAATGGCATTTGATAGCATCCACGCTAGGTGCAGACAGAGAAGAACAATGTAGGTGAAAAACCTGTCCAATTGCTTGGTCTGACCTACCAAGATCACATCAGATTGAAAAGGAGATGATCTCTCACCTGGCATAGAAGAGTTAATAGATGAAGGAGTTTGAAAGGACAAAATGGATCTGTTTCTTGAATAAACAGTGGGACCTCTATTTCTAAGCAAGCTCATTTAAGTGACTATTACAAATTACAGTTTACTGGCTCCAGTAAGTAATCTGTTACATATTATTAATGACTTCTTGGGATTACTTTCAACAAGCTATTTGAATGACTGAAAATGAAGTCAAAACTAAACTAGATATCAACTCAAGTCAAGATTTAAACTTTTTTCCCATCAGTATGACAATTAGTATCAGGCACTGGATGACTCCTTCTGGGTGTATTATTTGTCTAATTATAAATTAACTAGCACAAAGGATATTAAGCAGCAGGGAGGAGAAAACTCTTCCATGTCTATCAGGAACACTTTCTTATATGACATCTGCAGCACATCCACCCCTGCAGAGAAAGGATCATGTGTTGAGCACTGCTCTGTAGGAACTCCCAGACTAGACTCCAGAAGAACAAGATGGCTGGAAGGATTGTCTCTTGGATTAGGATCATGTCTGTACTTGTCGTACAAGTGTTGCTGGCACAGAGGCCCGAGGACAGCAACAGCGGGGTTCGTTGCCCGGTGTGCTTCGCGCCAATCAACATACCGGGGTGGAGAAGCAATCAAAGTTTATCTGAGATCTCAAAGTGGTGCAAGGAGACAGGCAAGTCTCAGATCAAGCACACTAGCAAAAACAGTTTCTCTCTTCTTATACCTTCTACAACTAAGCCCCCCCACTTCCCCCCTCTCTACCACCCCTTTACCCCCCCCTCTACCCCTCCTTTCCTCCCCCTCCCCTCTCTACTGAAGGCATGTTTATACATTTAAGCAATTAAATCATTCTGGGGCTATAAGTCTAGCTTGTTAGTAACACTCTTCTAAACTGTTATCTGGTCTTGTTTACCCTTGGTTTATTACCTCTTCAGCCAGAAACATGCAAACCTCATCATTATCGCTTGGTACCTGGTATGAGGGGGGGTTGTAATTGATAACTGGCTGTTTACACGTTCCATGCATCTAGCTTTCGAGGTCGATTAGAGTTAAACATTGAAGAACTTTGGTTCACTAGGCCTAGTGTCATCAACACAAGTGAATTTCCTCTTATTAAATAACTGCACCAAACCATTGCAGGTCATCACCTGAATGAAATTCTGAGTGCTTCCCTCTAGGGGTATTACAAAATCCTGGAGCCATTATCTAAAGCAGCAGTTCTCAAACTATGGGGTGGGCCTCCCAAGGGAGGCACGGAAATGTGTAAAGGGAGGCCCGAGCTGTGTGCTTTAAAAAAAAAGAGCTCTGGCTGTCAGGCCCGGGTGGCTGGGGCTTGTGCAGAAGGGCCATGCACACCCGGGAGGCAGGGATAAAGGGGACAGCCATGGGCTCGGGTTCTCCTCCCTCCACTTAATCCCTCACTGGGAAGCAGGCTGGACTCAGGCTCTCCTTCATCCTGCCCCCATATCCCGCACCTGGAGGTGGTGGGGTTCCAGCTGTCAGCCCCGGGGTGGCAGAAGCAGTGAAGAAGTAAGGATGGCAATGGGGCCTTAAGTCTACGGTGAAAAGTGATATTGACAAATCTCACTTTTCACATTGCCACCCTTACTTCTGTGCTGCTGCTGACATGTGCTGCCTTCAGAGCTGGGCACCCGGCCAGCAGCTGCTGCTCTCTGCTCTGCTCAGAGCTGATCGTGGTATATGTACTTGTGGAAGCGGGAGGGGGCATAACACCTACAAACACAAATAAGCTTGAGAACCACTGCGCTAAAGACATAAGACACCTAGTTCTGCATACTAGATTCTCTTGGGACAGACACTTGCCCAAGTTCCAAGTGGAGAAAGAACTTTTCTCCTTCTGTAAATAAATCCAAAATCATTCTGTATACTAACAACTATTCAATTCTTTTTTTTTTCATGCCTGGTTATTTGAGAGGCAGAGAATATATTTCACAGATTCCTTCCACTCCTGTTTAAGTGTCCATGCTATATAGAATCCTCTTTCCTAAAAGATGGCCACTGGACTTGTATATTTTTCCTTTAGAAACAATTCTCAGACTCCAAATGTGGGAGGCATGAGGAATTTGGAAGAAATGCCTACCTGACCTGCCCAAAGGTTGAAAGGAAGTTATAAATCACCCAAGCCCCCCTCTCTCCTCCACACACTTCTTAAAAATGTGTTTTGTTGAAGCCTTGAATTGTCAACACCAGGAAAGATAGAAGGCCTTCTGCTGATGACCCAGTATCAATGATCCCCTTGATGGCAATAAGGAATGTTTGCTGTGTCATGGGAGATCAGAGATGCTGCCTACAGGCATTAGTGGTTTGGGACTGGTCTCTTGTTCTGCAGGTCACAGTACATACACAGGCCCAGCAGCTACGAGTGCATGTCTCACACTGAGAGAGACATTTCTTCCTCAGTGCTCCTGGATTACTGTCATTTGAATTGTCCCCTGCCATTGGCAGGCTGATAGTAAGAGCTGCTAGACCAAACCAGCTGCCATGATTTGAGGAGAACTATTGACACGCTCAATAAAGGGGCATTTTAGGCTAGGCTGTTCTGCACAGAGAGTAAGCTGGGGGTAGACATATTCCAGGTTACCTTTTCCAACAGATCTAGCTATTTGAGTGGCCTGCTGGTTCAAGCAACTTGGAGATATGGGCTAGATCCATCTGCTGCCTTACTGAGGAAAGCCAGTTGGCAATGTGGTAAGAAGGTGGGAAAGCTAAACCACACTGACTGTGTAGTCTTGGAGAGCTGTTTGCAATATTGACTGCTTAGCACTAGCACATGGAGAGGTGAAATGGCATCCTAAGCACATCCATGCTGACAACATGCAAACGTGGAGGGAACCAGAAGAACAGACTTAGCATATGGGGTCATCAGGCTGTCCTGAACCAATAATGGAGACCCAAAACTTGCAAAGGTTTGTCTGAGTATTTGAACTCTGCTATATAACAGAACAGCTCTATAGCAGGGTGGTAATAGGGTTTTGAAGCTACAGGCTTCCTATCTCGTCTCTTATATTAGATTACAGGGAGTTGGAGACAGCAGGAGGAACCACTTTGGAGGGTCCTGCAACCGTTTTGTAAAGTCAGGGACAAATCACTGGGTTCAAGCCAGGAGCCACTTAAATCCTGAGGGAAGCAGTCCAAATATAAGGATAGCAAGCATGAAAAGGCTGTGACTGGGACCGAGTGCTAGGGCTCTCCCAGGATGCTTAGGGAGTTCATTTTTTGCTGTTTCCTGACTGATGTACATTTATTTGGATTTAAATAATAAAGAGTATCCATTTCAAAAGCTCAAAGCATCCTCACGGTTAATTAAATTTATAGCTGAAAATGGTCACCACTCAGCATCAAAAATATATAAGGTATAACTAGATTATATATTATGTGGACAAGGGTTGGCAGAAACAGAGCATGGCTTTCAACAATGCCAGGAATGCCAGGACCAGAAGAAAATGTAACTGTTGGGAACTGAAAGTGAGTTATCTTCACCTAGTAAGTGGGCAAGAAATGTTCAGTTACACTTTCAACTATTCCTTTAATGGGTCTCCACCCAGGCATAGGGAAGTCTATATTGGCAGATAACTTTGCAGAACTGGCAAGTCAAGTAAAACAGAAAACTAAAGTAATGACTCCAAGAAAGATATTTAATTAAATAACTCAATTAGCATCACAATACAAGTAACAGAAATAAAAATGAAAACACTCACAACAGCCTTAGCGCTGACCCACAATCAAACCATGAGTTTACATTTCATGCAACAGTTGCAGCAAGGACTATTAAAAAAGTTCTAAAATTAAACATACACATAAAAATGTCATATGTCAATACAATTTGCCAAATATAAAAACTCTCTCATTTTTACATAAGACACCACACACACTGTTTATAATGCAGTGAAAACTACAGATTAATGCTAACAAAGTAATTGGATGAGCCAGGGTAATCTTTTCGAGAAAAAAATATACCAATAATATCACAATACATATTAGACAAATTTAAAATGTAAATATTCTGAAAAACACTAGCTGTCACACTGGTCAATTTAGGTTTCAGAATAATTTTTGCAGAATGTTGATTTCAGAATGGTTTAATTTCTATAAGAATGCACACTGGTATGAGTGTCTATGTTGGTGAACCCCTTTATAAGAGGGGGGTCTTTGGTTTTAGAGTCTGCATTGGTGGAACTATTGTCTATATAGTGCTTATGTGAGCTTACTTCAAATGAGATTTTTTTTAAAGAAATGTCCTTGCTTTTAAAAAATATTTTAATACTGGAGAAAAAGATTCATACACAATATTTTCATTTTATCACTTGTTTAAAATTATTTTATAACATATTTAACATTTATGCATTATCATTTTTCTAAAAAGAAATGATCAAAACTCCATATGAATTTTTTTCTACCAACTTCACAGTGGTATTTTATTCTTATGATGTTCATTTTTTGAGACTAAAATTTTCTGATAATGTAATTGTACATCATTTTTATTTTTCTGAGAGATGGAAAACAAACTGGTTAATGTAAAAACTTGTGTGTGCATGAGAAAACTTTTTATTCTCATGACATTTCTCTTTGATCACCTTCAAGAATTAAAAAATCCCAGAAGTAATTAATTTAAATTGGTTTTCAGAAAGAAAATGGTAGAAGTATCACAAAAATAAGTACCTTTTTGACAACAAAATGGTTTTGACATGTATATTTCCTGGAATAATTTCATGAGCCTTGTAAGATGGTGCCGTTGAACTGAAAGATAAATATGTGTGCTTGTTAGATCTTAAAACTGATAATGCAGAAGTGACTTGATTCATATTGAATTCTGGTGTACCATTTAGTTCTTATTACTATATTTGGTGAGGGCCAAAGACTTATCTGCCACAAACTACATGTCTAAGTTAAGTTGCCTAAAAATTAGAAGAGTCCATTATAATAATTATATTCATACTGTGAGGGAGATCAATTCATCTTTTTCACTGACTTTGATTTCAGCCGACCTAAGTAGGAAATCAAGTCACTGATATACATAAAATATGTCTATGTCTAACAGTTCTTCCACAACAGCTATAACAGTGTGTGTTTGGAAATTAGCTATATGTTTTCTTAGTGTATATAGTCTAATTTACTAGGCTTTGTTCAAGTGACCTATTTTAGCATGACATTTAAAATTTCACAGTCCATGTTCTCCTATTTTAGAAACATTTATGGATGATAACTAACATCTTGAACAGCACCCAGGAGCAAATAGGTAGTCAGTATGGAGCCCAGAGCGCTGGTGTTATGTGCACACAATGGCTTTCATCACTCAAGAAACGGTGCATTCTTTGCTTGCTAAAGCTTCCAGGTGTTTTTCAAAGATGTTCCCAAAGAGTGCACTGCAGTACTCTAGACTTGAAACCAGAGCCATATAATTATAACTATGTGCTGAGGTTTACACCAGGCAGGAGTAGCCCCTAGGCAAACCGATAGTGCAAATGGCACTATTTGCCACAGCTGTTACCTTGTTCAGGAGCAGTAACAGATCGACCCAAGACTGCATACTCAACTGGCAAAGGTTAGACACACAGTGCTATTCCAATGGAAAGGGCACTCACACCCCTGCTTATTCCAATCTATTCCAATCCTGCTTTTCCTGCCTGTTAACATCACTTCATCTTATTCAGGTTGAGCCTACACTAGTTTATTTCCATCTATAGCCCTACACTTGTTAGACATTGGGAAAGCAGAGACATGGAAGTATCCAGGTTTGTTTAAAAGAATACATGAAGAGGAGGTGTGATGGGGTATACTGGCTGTTCTGGGTTTGGGGGAGAACCCATTTGTGGCTGGAAAGCATCCTGCCCAGGGTGCCAGCAGCAAAAAGTAGAGGTGTAAACATTGAGGATGGCTGGCCAGAGAAGAGAGAGGCCTAGGGAAAGAATGTAGGGCAAGAAGCAGGTTGTTCAGACTGGGTAGGGCTGGGAAGGAGGAAAATCAAGAGTCTGTCTAGACCACGTGTGTGTAATTCTATGACTGTGCATTGATGGTGAGATTAACAGGGTTGTCTATATCAAAATACTTCAGGAGGGCACTTGTGGCAACCAATGTTTTAATTCCTGGAAACTTTGCACTTGGACTAAACCCAGTACCAAGTGACTCCCAAGAAGCAGTGGGAGTGGAGCACTTGTCTTTGACAAGTTTGGGTGAATTTACACATATATGTATATATATATATAATGGTGGCATTTAGAAATAATAGAGTATTGATGAATAAGCATTCAATCTCTCCACAGAACTAAATAGGAAAGTAAGTTAAGACAATGATGTGGTTATGAATTAAAACAGGGCTGGGCAAACTACGGCTTGCCAGTTATTTTAATCCAACCCTTGAGCTGCCGCTGGGGAGTGGGGTCTGGGGCTTGCCCCGCTCAGGCGCTCCAGCTGGGGAGCAGGGTCGGGGGCTGCTCTCAGGGCCAGCTCCAGGCACCAGCTTGCCGTCCAGCTGTTCGGCGGCAATTCGGCGGCCGGTCCCTCACTCCTGCTTGGAGCGAAGGACCTCCCGCCGAATTGCCGCTGCAGATCGTGATTGCGGCTTTTTTGGTTTTGTTTTTTTTTGTTTGGCTGCTTGGGGCGGCCAAAACCCTGGAGCCGGCCCTGGCTGCTCCACATGGCTCCTGGAAGCAGCATCAGGCCCCGCTCTGGCTCCTATGGGTAGGAGCAGCCAGGGGCTGTTGGGAACCGCAGCCACGTTGGGAACTGCGGACGGGGCAGTGTGCAGAGCCGCTTGGCCGCGCCTCTGCATAGGAGCTGGAGAAGGGACATGCGGCTGCTTCTGGGAGCCGCTTGAGGTAAGCGCCGCCCTGAGTCTGCACCCTTGAGCCTCTCCCCGCGCCCCAACCCCCTGCCCCAGCCCTGATCCCCCTCCCACCCTCTGAACCACTCAGTCCCAGCCCTCCTACACCCCAAACTCCTCATCCTCAGCCCCACCCCAAAGCCCGCATCCCCAGCCGGAGCCCTCAATCCCCCCGCACCCCACTCCCCTGCCCCAGCCTGGAGCCCCTTCCTGCACCATGAACTCCTCATTTCTGGCCCCACCCCGGAGCCCGCATCCCCTCCTGCACCCCAACCCAATTTCGTGAGCATTCATGGCCCGCAATACAATTTCTATTCCCAGATGTGGCCCTCGGGCCAAAAAGTTTACCCACCCCTGAATCAAAATGTGCAAAAGTCAGGGCATTCAAAGTTATAGTTTTATAATCTAGCTCTGTGATAAAAACAAATATATAAAATGGGTGGGTTATAAACATTGTGGGAATGATAACTTTGAATTTCTTATGTTTTGTGCATTTAAACTCTCAACCTTAATATTTCATTAGTTTAATTTTTATTTTTTCCTTTCAAAGGTAAAAATAAATTAAAAAGAAAAAGAAAACATGGTGACCAATAACACCTCTAAGTATGCTGTTTATTTAAATGTGAGATTCAAATATGCTGACTTCCAGTATCAGTTTTGTACTGAAGGTGCTTTCTTAGCTACCGGTATCCACCTTGTATCTCTGCTTCAAGCTAAGATCTTTGATTAACAGGAGCGGAAGGATGTTGCAGGGTGGTTTTACAAATAAGTGGAGGGTTTGCACGCTTCAGCCCTAGCCCTAGCTAGTCTTATAGCCTTAATTCATCAGAATATCAACAGGACAACAGGCCCTCAGTGATTAATGTATTGAAACACCTACATGTGAAATCCAATAGAACATATTGCTTGTAAACCAATGGAGACCTTTCTTTGGTTCTTTCTTTCTCTCTCTCTCTTTGCCTTCAGCGTGTGATTGTCTGCTTCAGAGCATTATGTCCTCTCCTATCATCTATACGGCTTGTACAATTTGATTTAGAAAATGAATCTGAAATGCAGTTCTCATGAAGAGCCTATGCCAAAGCCTAACAAAGCTTTTCTGCTGATTTCAGTGGGCTTTCAATCAGGCGCAGAATGAAGATATCCTTGGGATTTGGGTCAGGCCTTTTAATGGTAAAATAGGCTGCTCTTTAGCCTGTGACTGCTGCTATCTGATGCCCTGAAAAGTTTTGAAAAAGCTGCCAATACTTAGGATGTTATTGTTTTTTCTGACTTAGATTCTTTATATTGTGCAACTACTTACACATGATGAATTTTTGTAGGATTTGAAGAATTGGAAGTTGATTATATCGCATGTTCTTTTTACAGCTTCAAAACAGGAAATATTGAACGTTACAACACAATTGCTTCAAATTGAAGGATTTTTCCTTACACAGGAACTTGCACCAGGCCCACCTGAACACAATATGGAGCATAATAGTCTTTCATAATGAAAAACAAAGGCCTGCTGCTGCATGTCCCCAGCTGTGCTGAATCAGCATATGTAGAAATAGCATTTTCTTCTGGAGTGCTTGATGCACTTCTGTATTGGAAAGATGGTCTTTCTGGGTGCATGTATAACAGTTTAAAAGCCAATCCCTTAGGTGTATCTACAGGGGGGTGGTCTGCTCAGCTTCCCTTGGAGAAACAAGGAGTTAAAACAGCTAGGGGATAGGATGGCTCAAAGGACAGAGAGCAGGTAGAGAACTCTTCACCACTAGGTCACCAGTTGAAAGCCAGGTGTTGTCTACACAAAACTGGCAAAGCACACTAGATGGGTGTGATTTGTAAAGTGTACTAATGTGCCCTGTGTAGATCCTGCTGGCACACTCTAAGGGTATGTCTACACTGCGATAAAAAACCCAATGGCACTGAGTCTCAGATCCTGGGTCAGCTGACTTGGGTTTGCAGCATTTGGGCTACAGGACTAAAAATAGCAGTGCAGATGCTCGGGTTGAGGCTGAAGCCTGGACTCTGAGACCCTCCCTCCATAGGAGCTGGAAGTAGGAGTGCTGGGGGTGCTTCCCCACCCCCTGGCTTGAAGTGGTTTCCATCATATACAGGGTTTACAGTTTGGTTCAATGGCTCTCAGCACCCCCACTATACAAATTGTTCAAGCACCCCTGCCTCCCTCCACCCTGGTCTAAGATTCCAGGCTCCCGCCCAAATGTCTACATTGCAATTTATAGTCCTGCAGCCTGCGCCCCACGAGGCTGAGGCCGATGACGGGTGTCAGCCAGAGCTGTGCCATGGATCTGCTATTGCAGTGCAGACATACTCTAAAACAGTGACACCCAGCCCTCAGTGGCTCAGGAGCCAAATTAGTCATCAACATTACTCCGAAGTGCCACCGAAGTGTGAATTCATTGTTTCATTTACTATATTTACATTTACATATTGTACATTTCATTTACATATTTAAACAGTATGACGGGGAAATATTTAGTTTATATATATTATGTTATTCTCACAACAAATAAGTTAATAACTTGAGCAAGTTCATAACTTAATTGGTTAATTAAATAATAAAAGCATCCCAATTGGTTAATAACTTAGATTGGTCAATAATTAAATCACACTGTGTTTCAATATCCTGTGCTGCAAAGAGCCGCAGGAGACACATTAAAAAGCCACTTGTGGCTTGCAAGCCATAGTCTGAGTATCACTGCTCTAAAAGGTACCTTGCCCATGTTAACGTTGTGTGCAACAGTGCAACATGTTAGAGTGCTTTACAAATCGCACCACTCTCGCACACTTTGCCCTGCAGACAAGATCAGGTCAGTGGTGACTGATAGTTGCTACTACCTGATGGCTGTTCAGCGGCCTATGTGAAATGAACAGGCGATGTCAATGCAACTGAAAGTGGACAGGTATCCATAACAACAAACCTTCATCATAAATGGCACCCTTGTTGGCAGAGAAACCAGAAGGAAGAAAATGAGCTTCCTTCTCACCTCCAGGTCAGGGTTGAAGCACACACAGAGAGAGCAGATTGGGGAAGCTTGGACTGCTGCAGTCTGTGATGTCTCTCTTCTGTGGACAGAAGGCTTCAGTCTCCAGAAGCAGCAATACAGGACCTTGTCACAGAAAAAAAAAGTGTATAAACAGGAGCAAAATTGTAAGTATTGCACAGCATTTTAGCCACAAGACTTCCATTGACTGTAATAGGAGGCTGTTAGCTACAATCTGTGATGTCATGACAAGTGTGCACTAGTGCCCTTGGTTGGAGAGAATAGAGGATCTGCTCAAGTACGTGTGATCATATCACATTCTAGGCACTGGCCTACTGACAGTGTAAGCTATAATACGATGAACACAGGTTAACTAACCACTCTCTTTTAGCTCAGTTGCTGAAAGTCCTTCTGAGTCCTATCACTGCTGTTGCATGTACGGTCTACATGATACACTTGCCAACCACAAAGTCTCTGTGACCACAGAGTGAAGTCCTTACAAACCCCATGCAACTTTGGCAACATACACCAATCATTACATTTTCATTGAGCAATTCTTTCACTAATCACTGTATTTAAGCTAGATTGGATCCACTGCAAAAGGATAGATAATCAGAGACTTCCGTAGTTTTATATAACTTACAATTTCTTGTTTGCTGTGATGTTGTAGCTGTGTTGGTCCTGGAGAATTAGAGAGACAAGGTGGGTGAGGTGATATCTTTTATTGAACCAACTTCTGTTGGTGAAAGAGACAAGCTTTTGAGCTTACACAGAACTCTTCTTCAAATCTGTAAGCTTCAAAGCTTGTCTCTCTCACCAACAGAAGTTGGTCCAATAAAAGATATTACCTCACTCACCTTGTCTCTTTACAATTTCTTGTCAACCCAGAATTCATATGATGTCCATCCTAGGAATTGCTGTTCCTATCTCCTTAATTATATTTTACCACTTAACACTCCACTTTTGAAGTTTAACATATGGTGGACATTCTTTTCCCATAACAGCACATAACAACCAGTTTGCTGATAAGTGTTTTCTCTGGTGCTTTTATAACTCAAAAGAATGCAAAAGTATTCTTAGGCAAATAACAGATATAGGACAAAGGGTGGATGAGAAACAAGCCATCATGATTAAAAAGAAGGAAATGCACTGAACTAGGAATGGGTATTAGCTAACTTTCTTTTGTGATTCTCAGCCCTGTGATGGCTCCTTGTGCACCACCATGCAGGAGGTAAGTGGGGGCCAGGCAAAAGCAGGTTGGATCTGGAGAATTTGCTGTTATGTAGGTCCACCTATTCTTTCACAGAGGAGAAATATTAGGGTGGAGGTGGTTTCTGCAGCATGATGGCTGAAGCAGCACCTGCAGAATGACTCAACCACTGCTCCATGGCCTCAGGGGAAGTATCCCTCTGTGTGTCTCTAGTGCCCAGCCCACTTCCTCAGGCCAGATGCAAATATAGACCTAAATGAGCAGTGTCAGCTTATTAGCAGTGTGTCAAACCACAGGCAGTACAGGACTTTGCAAGACTAATTTTTGTTTAGGTTTAGAAGGCTAAATACATTGCCAATCGCAGCCTGTCAATACAGCATAATGATAAAGAGATTTATGGGGACAATTGCTCTGGTTCTGGAGAGCAAAATGTTAAAATTGGAAGCATTAGCAAAATTGAGACTTTGGGATGTTTCCTAAGGTTGCATCTGCTGCCATCAAAACAGTCAGCAGCCCTTCTAGAGACCCTATAAACCAAGGATATTCCATTGAAATATATACACACATAGGTCAGCTACTTACCGTGGGAAACTATTCCACTGCCTGAAACATCTTGCTGTTGGGAAGTTCTTCCTGGTGTTCAGCCTCAATTGTCCTTTTCTTAATGTCATTCCATTACCACTAGTTCTAACTTCATGTATCAAATGAATTGAATTACTCTCCATTGCCGGTGTTAACAACCTCCAATTATTTGTTGCCTGTTATTTTCCCTTCCCTCTATAGGCATTTCTTAGTCAAGTTCCATTTATGTGGCTCTTGTTGCCTGAATCAGCAAAGCAACTAAACATGTTTAACCGTAACCTAAGTGTTTGTTAGATGGGGATTGACTTTTGCATGTATTTATAACTAAGGGCATGCTTAAAGGTTTTGCTGAACTGGGGCCATAATACTTCCTTCTAATTACATCACTCCCGCCCTCTGATATTTTTGTTACTCTTCACTTGAACTCCCTTCAATTTGTCAATATCCTTCAGGGGACCAGTCAGTAGGAATAGGGAAGTGATTTTACCTCTTTGTAGGGCATCAGTGAGATATTAGAATATTGAGTACAGTTCTGATATCCATATTTATAAAGGATGTTGAAAAGTTGGACAGGGTGCAGAGAGAAGCCCCCAAAATGATTTGAGGGCTGGAAAAAAATGTCTCATCATGAGACACTTCAAGAGCTCAGTCTGTTTAGCTTATCAAAAAGGTAGTTGAGAGGTGACTTGGTCACAGTGTATAAGTACCCTGAAGAGGAGAAAATACAGGGTACTAAAGGGATCTTTAATCTAGCAGAGAAAGGCAGAACAAGAACCAATGGCTGGAAGCCAAAGCCACACAAATACAAATTAGAAATCAAGCACAGTAAGGGTGATTACCCATTGGAACAAAGTACCAAAGGAAGTGGCAGAATTTTCCAGCTCTTGAGGTCTTCAAATCATGACTGGCTGCCTTTCTGGAAGATATGCTTTAGCCAAGCATAAGTTAGTGGGCTCAATACAGGAGTCATTAGGATATATGTTAAGGTCTATGATATACAGGTGGTCAGATTAGGTGATCTAATGGTCCCTTCTGGCCTTAAACTCTGTGAAACGATGGTAATGTTGTATCCAGAATTTAATACAACATTCTAGGTGTTTTTGCCCAAGAAACGTATAGAATGGGACTATTACTTCCCTGTTTGCTGATGCCTCTGTGTATGTAATCTAGAATTGTGTAGCCCATTTGTGTGCCCATGTCATTTGCAAAAGTATGTCTAATTTGAAGCCCAATACAGTGGTCCTGGAACACTTTTTTCAGTGGGGGGGGGGCTGAAAGCCAGTGGTCCCCAAACTTTTTACTTCGCACTCCTCTTACCCCTGTCCATGCCCCCTCTCCCCAGAAGTGGGGCCAGGACCGGACCATGGCTCCGGGAGGGTGGGGGGGACACGGACAGGAGTAAGGGGGCTGAGGCTGGGACCACAGCTGGGACCAGGAGCGGAGCCCCAGGCGTGGGGCCAAGAGCAGAGCCCAGGGCCCTGCAGCCGGGACCCCGGGATGCAGGGCTGGGAGCAGAGTCCCAGGCGCGGGGTGGGGGGGCTGGAAGCAGAGGCCAGCCTGGACCCCTGGCAGAGGGCCAGGAGCAGAGCCCTGGCCGCTGAACCAGCAGCACTGGGACCCTGGGCAAGGGGTTGGTGGGCAGGACCGCACACAAAACCTGGGGGTGCTGCAGGACCCCCCGCACCCTTAGTTCCCATGCCTATGGCTCAATATAATCTGTAGGACTGTTTTGGTATTTGTACAGCCCCCATTACCATGGCACAGGGGTGGGCAAACTTTTTGGCCCGAGGGCCACATCTGTGAATAGAAATAGTATGGCGGGCCATGAATGCTCACAGAATTGGGGTTAGGGTGCGGGGGGGGAGGTGAGGGCTCTGGCTGGGGGTGTGGGATCCGGGGTGGGGCCAGAAATGAGAAGTTCAGGGTGCGGGAGGGAGGTACACGGGGTGGTGGGCGGTGAGGGCTCTGGGGTGGGGCTGAGGATAAGTGGTTTGGGGTGCAGGAGGGTGCTCTGGGCCAGGACAGAGGTGTTCAGAGGCCAGGAGGGGGATCAGGGCTGGGGCAGGGGTTTGGGGTGTGGGGGTGAGGGCTCTGGCTGTGGGTGCGGGCTGGGGATGAGAGGTTTGGGGTGCGGGAGGATGCTCTGGGCTGGGACTGAGGGGCATGAGGAGAGGCTCAGGGGTGCAGGCTCTGGGCGGCACTTACCTCAAGCAGCTCCCAGAAGCAGCAGCATGTCCCTTCTCCGGCTCCTACATGGAGACGCAGCCAGGCGGCTCTGCGCGTCACCCCGTCCGCAGGCACCGCCCCTGCAGTTCCCATTGGCTGCGGTTCCTGGCCAATGGGAGATGCTGGGTTGGCGCTTGGGGTGGAGGCAGCGTGCAGAGCGGTGCCCCCTGGCTGCCCCTATGCAAAGGAGCCAGAGGGGGGCCATGCCGCTGCTTCTGGGAGCTGCATGGAGCGGCCCCCAACCCTGCTCCCCGGCTGGAGCGGGGCAAGCCCCAGATCCTGCTCCCTAGCGGGAGCTCGAGGGCTGAATTAAAACAGCTGGCTGGTTGGATCCGGCCCGTGGGCCGTAGTTTGCCTAGCCCTGCCATAGCATCTGACCACCTCGCAGTTTGTAACGTATTTATCTATACAACATCCCTTTGAGACAGGGAAGTATTGCCCCTATTTACAAATCATAGAAATGTAGGGCTGGACAGGACTTCAGTAGGTCATCAAGTCCAGCCCCCTGTGCAGGCAGGACCAAGTAAACCTAGAACATCCCTGACAAGTGTTTGTCCAATCTGTTTTTAAAAACGCCAATGATGGGGCTTCCACAGCCTCCCTCAGAAGCCTGTTCCAGAGCTTAATAACTACCCATATAGTTGGAAAGTTTTTCCTAATATCTAACCTAAAACTCCCTTGCTGCAGATTAAGCCCATTGCCTTCAGTGGATGGAGAAAAATTGATCACCGTCCTCTTTATAACAGCCAGCCCTTAACATATTTGAAGACAGGTATCAATTCCCCCCTAAATCTTCCTTTCCTCATAGGTCAGGTTTTCTAAACCTTTTATCATTTCTACTGCTCTCCTCTGGACTCTCTCCAAATTGTCCATATCTTTCCTAAAGTGTGGTGACCAGAACGGGATGCAGCACTCCAGCTGAGGCTAGTTGAGTACTGTCTTACATACATAACTCCGGTTAATACACCCCAGAATGATATTAGCCTTTTTCGCAACTGCATCATATTGTTGGACTCATATTCACTGTAACCCCGATCCTTTTTAGCAGTACTATCACTGAGCCAGTTATTCCCCACTTAGTATTTGTGCATTTGATTTTTCTTTCCTAAGTGTAGTACTTTGCACTTGTCTTTATTGACTTTCATCTTGATGATTTCCAACCAATTCTCCAGTTTGTCAAGGTCATTTTGAATTCTAATCCTGACCTCCAAGGTGATAGCAGTCCCTCACAGCTTGGGATTATCCTCAGTTTTTATTAGCATACTCTCCACTCCTGTATCCTAGTCATTAATGAAGACAGTGTATTGAGGCACAAAGAGACTAAGTGACTTGACTAAGGTCACACAGGAAGTCTGTGGCTCAGCAGGGAATAGAAAAGAGGTTCTTCGCATCTCAGCCTACTGCTCTAAACACTAGACCATCCTTCCTCAGCATTTCTGCCTCCAATTAAACCAAATTCTCCACTCAGACCTGCAAACTCTATGTCTATTGACTTTGATGTAAATTGCTGTGAAGTGATCTGCAACCCCTCCACAAAACACAGGTAGGAAGGGGTTAAGAACCCTCCCTGCCTGTACACAGCAACCACCCTCAAGTGGGCTCAGCTGTGAGACATGTCAGCTCTGAAAAGAGACAGCCTCAGCTGATGAGAGCAAGCCTGAGTATAAAGAGTGAGACACAGAAGACGAGGGGACAGAAGAGCTTGTTGCCAGATGGCCGGGGAACTAGCACCAGATTGTCTCTGGGAGACTTGGAACCTTCTGGCGTACACGGGAGGGGAGCTGGAGACGAAAGTCCTGGAGGGCAAGGGTTTGTTGACTCAATGTTATGTTTATGGACTCCATCTTTTGTTGATTTGATTTAAGTCACTACAGCTCAGGCCAAGGACTGACCCAGGCCCCTCGAACTAGGACTTCACACAAGGTGGTGGCCATCACCACTGACAGCTGCATACACATATCTGATCTGTTTAGTCACCATCCCTAAGTCTTTCTCCTCTTCCACGCCCCTTCCTTAGTTACTCCATTCCCTGTTCTAGGAAATGAATGCTTATTATTCTTATGTGGGTTTGATTTACTATCTTAGTTGATTAACATCCCTGTGACCTCTGGGATAAATTATCGGTATACGCAGCCACAGAGTGGACGTACCAGTTATCAGGAACCCAGGGCCCATTGGTCCCAAAGGAAAAGGTGTCTGGGGGTACGTCTACACTACGAGATTAATTCGAATTTAGATAATTCGAATTTGGGAAACAGATTGTATAAATTCGATTGTGCGCGGCCACACTAAGCACATTAATTCGGTTTTTAACCACATTAATTCGGTGGTGTGCGGCCACACTACCCCATTAATTTTAACCACATTAATTCGGTGGTGTGCGGCCACACTACCCCTAATTCGAATTAACAAAATTGATTTTGGTGCTACTCCGCTCGTCGGGGTGGAGTACAGAAATCGATTTTAAGTGCCCTTTAATTCGAAGTAACTGGCTCCATTGTGTGGACGGGTTAAGGATTAATTCGGATTAACGCAGCTAAATTCGAATTAAAGTCGTAGTGTAGACCAGGCCAGAGAGTATTTGAGGAGCAACAAACCAGGGAGACCGCTACCTTTCGGGGGCTACAATAACTTTAGCATTCATAAAACATTAAGGAGTAATGGCTGTATAGGTCTACGAACACTAAGGAAAATTGGCCTTACTTTTCTTGAAAAGACCAGGCAATGCTGACTCCCTGAGCCACTCCATTCCTCAGGGAAAAGCGCTGTCAGCATAGACAACAAGTGACATGATCTTAGAAAGGCAACACTGAAACTGTATTAATTCTTACTTTTTACTCTGGAGCTCAAGATTCCAGCTAGCCAGCAGCATTATTGTTCAATGCACATGTACTATTGCAGTTATAGGGGTAAGATCTTTTCGCTATATATTACCTGTTGTAACTTTACTGCTTCATAATAAGGTCCAACTTTATGCTGAGATAGTGAAAGTGACACTCTCTCTTGGAAAAAGAACAGGAGTACTTGTGGCACCTTAGAGACTAACAAATTTATTAGAGCATAAGCTTTCGTGGGCTACAGCCCACTTCTTCGGATGCATATAGAGTGAAACATATATTGAGGAGATATATATACACACATACAGAGAGCATGAACAGGTGGGAATTGTCTTACCAACTCTGAGAGGCCAATTAAGTAAGAGAAAAAAACTTTTGAAGTGATACAGTGAACTTTTTGCGGATACAGACTAACACGGCTGCTACTCTGAAACTCTCTCTTGGGTATTTTGGAACGCGCTGTCTGACGGTCTTCAGTGGGACATTAGAGTGTCTCCCCCTCTAAGATCTTAGTCTTCTCTCTAGTGTACAGCCCAAGTAAATAGACGGCATACAAGGGAAGTCAGTAAGAACTGGAGGCAGGGAGGAAGGATTTTGCAATACCCCTGACCTTTGCTATGTTCCCCCTCTGCAAAGGAGTTTGGCTGGTGAATCTGAGTAGTAATAGTTCCCCCTCAAACCTTCTGCAAACTGGGGCTTCTATGTATCATAACTTTATGGTGCAGAGAGGATGTGGATGCTGGTTTTGGCTCTGTGAAGTAGAACCACACTACTTCTGTTATGAACAGGGCCCTTCTGCAGCTTTTACTTGGGCCAAGGGATATGGCCTGAGAGGAGGTAGACAAAGTGAGGTGTAAGGGCCTATGTACACAGACGAATCTATCATGCCCACAAGATTGATATAACATTTTAATTCCTTTCCACCTAATGTACTGTAACTCAGCTTGGTCTTGCTTATGTACATCGGGCCAAACTATCTTTGGTTGTACATTGGATGATTGTGTTAGAACAAGAACTGATAAAAAAAGATTTCATTTTTTCCCCCACAAAAATGTCCCTTTTCTCAACCAGCTCTCGTTATAACAGTTCCTGACATAACAGATTTTGCAGTGTAGAGGGGGCATGAGTGACAATCTATTTTGTGGTCTGGGGTCTGGATGTGGCAGAGAAAGCTGTGTCTATGGGTACAGATTGTGGGAACTGAGTGGAACAAACATGAATTAAAATGGTTCATCACTATATATCTCAAATTCAATTGGACAGCTGTTAGATATATGATGATTTAATAGGGAACAAATAATTTTAGGCTATGAGTTTTGAAATCTGCATATGAAACCAGAAGAAAACAAAAGGAGCTTAATATGTGAGACCATTTCTGGACCATCAGGACTGAATCTCTACCTTATATTTCAGTCTAAAATGATGCTGAACCCTAGATTGTATTGACTGAGCTTATGCTTTTATTGGCACGATTTTTATAAATCTAAGATGTTCTACCGCTATAGTTAATTACAGGAAGTCTCCCACCTAAGGTTATGTCTCACACAATAAACTAGCAAGTACCCGGAAATTGAGAGTTAAAGGAACATGGCAATTGTCAGTTCAGATTTGTACAAAATTAACTTTGAAAAATAAAAAACTTCTTGGTCTAGGAAAAATTAGTAATTTTTGGGATTACTTCCAGCACTTCAGTTTTATCTGGCACATTGGGAAGGCTTGTTATGATCCCATGGAACTACTTGGCGTCTCCAAGTCGTGAAGCCCGTGTCCTCTTTTTCTTTTGCAGGTCTTGTCTTTCAGGACATCCATTGAGTAAGTTGGCCTGATTTCTATCACTTCATCTCCTTTGGGAGACTGATGATGCACAAGTTATTTTTGCAATTCCTGTTCTCTATATCCCTCACGCTACAGGTGCATGTTTTGGATAATATCATGCAAACTAAATACTGCATGTTATATTTGCAGGAGTGGCAGTGGATCACTATAGAGTTAAGTTCTATGAGCTCAAGCCAACCAAGGGAGATTACATCATCCTAAACCCTTCTTTTGGTTACTTTTTGTGCTACAGCTCCATCTTCTTCCCCCTCAGTGTGTAAGCAGGGCTGGATTTAGGGGCAGGTGACCCAGGCAACCGCCTGGCGTGCCGGGCTTGGGAGGGCACCGGACTCGGAGTACAGTTTTTGTTGTTAGTGACAAAGGGGAAAATAGAATGTTGCTGCCAAAGAAATGGCAGAAAACTTAGGAGTTGAGCCTGTCTTCAAGGAAACTTGTATTCATTGGAAGAAGAGACAGTCTGGTTTCGAGGGCAGAGATGAGGTGATGGAAAGCTTGGAAGAAAAATTCAAGGAGTTTTTTTGCTCGCTCCTTGACACTGCTTGAGTGTTCGTTGAAGAAAGGTTTGGACACATGACGCACCGCAAAAAGACCTGGGTTTTTTTGTATAACCTTAGTAAGCTGCTGGCGGACAGGAAAACACTCTTGAACAATTGTATGGACCTTCACCGGATGCTAACAAATGGGGAATGTTTGGATGTCAATGATAAAGATCTCTATGTCAAATTGGACAACATCCTTTACATTTTGCAGCACAGGAAGCACTCCAAGCTCTTCCAGTCATTCATGATGCAGAGCTGAAGGACACTTTTCCTAATGTGCAAATAGCTTTGAGGATTCTGCTCACGCTACCAGTCACCGTCATGAGTGGTGAGCACAGTTTTTTGAAGCTCAGGCTCATTAAAACATATCTTTGATTGATGATAGCCGACGAGAGACTGACATCGCTTGCTATTTTATTGCTTGAAAATGCCACTGCCTAGTCTTCAGATCTCTGTGATCTGTGCTTCAGTTTGCAAGGGCAAAGGCTGTCACCTACTGTAACACTATTTAATACAGGTCCACCCAATGTTGGTGCACAGTTCAATTTCTTGATGTTAGTCCATTTCAGTTAGTCTTAAAATTAAGAAGTTTTCATAAATTTTTTTTTCATTAAAAGCCCCACCCAGATTGCCAGGCCCACCAACTTCCTGCACAAGGCCTGTTAACCCTACTCTTTCCCAAACGTTAAGAAACAATTATGGAACTAACAAGACATATGCTTAATATCACTGCCTGGTCACTTGCATTTGTTGCTTCCTCTTCCTGTTCCTCATCTATACATCTGTTTATAATGGAAACTCTTCAGGATAAGTGCCTGCCTTCATTTTGATCTGGAAAGGACCCATCATGCTGTTGGCTCTGCATAAATATACTTTTCAAAAGCTGCAAGCAAATACCACTAATTAAAATAATTCTATAAAAGTCCTTGCTTTTAAGAATGTCGCACAACTTGGCAGCAGCTTATAAGTACTGCAAATATATTACTATTTCAGCACTATCTCAAAACAGTGTTCAAGAAGTTCCTGTTTTCACTTCCTTTTTGTATGGCTGAGGCATATTAGTCCAGGTACTGTTTTATTTATACCATTTGCATGATGTTGACTTCAATGGAGTTACTCCTGAATGAGACTTTGGTGAAACCACAATCAGCCCTCTCAGGTCTACTGAACAACTGAAGTCAGTGAATTTACACTGGAGAGGAATTTGGCCCATAACCCCTAAACCTACATTTCTGACATACAGCAACTGAGAAAGAAGAAAGAAAAGGAATTGTGATTCAGTTGTGATTGTATAACATATTTTCAAGAAATGTTGCATTTCCGGTCTCTTATCTTTGAGTTATAGTGCACTTTTTGTTTAAGGAACTACTGGTCTATTGTGTGCTTAAAATATTTGTATTTTGTTATTAAAAGAGAAGGCAGATAAAAGTTGCGGGGGAGGTGGAATGAAAAAGGGATGCATACGTATCTACCACTAAACACGTAGACAATGACAGCTGTGTACTGTATAATAAACAAAGTTTTATGCTTGACATACAGATAATCATGGAACTCCAGAGAGAAGGAGAAAATTCCATATAGAATCCACCTTATATTTTAAACAATATTCAATCCTCACCAAATTTAGTCAGTCACATACCCCATTATTCCTTTCAGCTACATTCAATCTGCATACAGCCCTCTACCGTCTCCGGGTGTCACTGCTACAATATGTTTGGAGTAAGAATGGTTTTGTAGTAAAGGGACTGGACTGGAATACAGAAAATCTGGATCCTATTTCTGGCTCTGCCACAGACTTCCCTGTCTGGCCTTGGACACGTCATTTAATCTGTCTGTGCCACAACTTCCAATCTCCTGCTTGTATGTTGTATCCCTTTCTCACACCCTTTGTCTGGTTTGTCTATTTAGATTGTAAGCTCTTCAGGACAGGAATACTCGCTATGTGTTTGTACAGTGCTCAGCACATTGAAATACTTCAGCCCTTGGTTTACATGGGACCTCACTATTAGGAGTCGTAGTGAATGTGATGACAGCCTATTCCCATTGTATTTATATTGCCAGGTACTGCCAATTGCCCAATGGTTCCTATTCATTTTCTTCTTACACTCCCGCCTGTGCGTATGACTAGAAAGCGTTCCCAATTCTGGTTAACCAAGCTGTGACTTCCCTTTCCTCTTTCAGTCCCTCCGAAAGGCTCACTGCTTCAAGATGCCCACAAGTTATGAATTTCAGTACTAGTAAAAACCAAACAAATCCCAGCCTCCCTTCCAACCCCCCAAACACCTACAGTTTACTCCCTCCTCAGGATTTCCCAAATGAATCCTTTCTTGTCCTTCTTTTAGGGCCTGATCCAGCTCTACTGAATTTAGTAAGTACAAATTCTTCAAGCGAGGACTGTCTGATATTTTGGGTCTCCCATAGGACTGAACACACTGCTGACAATTAAAGAACAATAAAATTCCACCCACTTGCACCAGGACTCAGCTTGGCCAATTTCCTTTTAAGGGAACAATGTTGTTTTGTATGATTCTCGGTAAAAAGACAAAAACAAAAACTCATACAAAATACTGTGACAGAGATGATAACCAGCCATGTCTTTATTGCATCATTTTAGCTGCATCAGAAATTATATACAGGTTGATCAAGGAGGGTTACAAAGCTCCATCCAGGAATTAAAATTGGGCTGTGTGTGTGTGTGTGTGTGTAATTACTGCTGTCCCTGGAATAGGCAGACAACGCCAGAGAAGACCCACCCTCTAAAGTGAATACAGGTTCAGAGCATGTTCAAGAGACCCAGGAGGGAAAGAAAGAGCTTGGGGGTCTAAAGGGTCAGCCTGAACTGACTGGTGAGCCCCTGATTTTGATTCAGCAAACTGGCATGAATCTTTAACCAAGGGGAAAAAACATGTTGAAGGATTTGAAGGACTGGAAGATGCAAGGGTCTCCGTAGGAAAGATGATGGAGCTCTGGTAAACTTAAGTATGCATTTGGACCCTTTGTTGTTTTATTATGTTTTCTCTTTAATGCCTTTGTCCTAAAATAAATGTACTGTGCTCTGTATGAGGCTGTGTGATCTCTTGTAAACCACTGCTTTAGCCCTTGAGACAGTGAAACTGCAGGTACTGAGCTGAGGCCAGACCTGCTGGGGTAATCACAGTGAATTGCAGGGGGGGCTGAAAACTTAAAACCTTGTCTGGGGGGAGAAGGATTTGGGTCCCTGCCTAGAGAGAGGTGACGGCTATAGGACCAAGACCCAAGGAGGCATCTTTTGAGCCGGTCTACAAAGGGAGTCAGAGATACAATTATGCTAAAACTGGCAAATACCATCCACAAAAAACCCTACAAGCCCTCCAACCCACTGTTATGTTCCCTCTGTACCACATATGGACTGGCTACAGTGCTTGCTTAAACACAGCAGATGTGTTCATCATCAGATCCTTCAATACTATTGCCTTGTATGGCTCAGGTTAGCTTAAATAAAGTATTTTACACAGTGCCACCTAGTGGCTGAACCATATAATGCAGTTTAGCATTCCATTCCATCTCCTGCTATGTGTTCTACATTCTTCCCATTTACAACATTTACACTATCACACTGCCTCTGAAGTTCAGCATGTATCAGTCTGAATTGTATTGGTTTTCTAATTACACAACCTGAGCACATAACAACTTGGTCATCTGGGTTGCCCATTAGTTGCAACGGCTGGCTGTGGTCAGTTTGGAATCTCTGGATCATATTCTTTGTGTTCTGCATCCGCCATCTGTAGAGTTTGCTTTGTTGATTGTTCTGTCTGAGGAACAGTGTTGACAGGTTCTGTTGAACTCTCCACTGGTAGTCTCAACCACATAGAATCTGGGCGCTGAATTCCTTTTCTTTACGACAGATGGAGTTGTCAGTCCTTCTCCATCCAGTTTGATACAAACATGGTCACCAGGTTCTAGACCTGACAGCTCTCCGACTGTTGTCCGTTGCAATAGTGTTCATAGGATCTTTCTGCCTTTTTATCCAATTTGGCTACTTTCTTCATGTCTGGCCACTTAGGATCAAGATTCTTTTTCAAAGTTGGAATAATAATTCTGATGTGTCTTCCCATTAGAAGTTGTGCAGGACTATACCCAGTAGCTGTTACTGGTGTGCCTCTGTAACTCAGAAGAGCAAGGAATGGATCTTCCTTTTTTTAGGATTTTCTTGTACATGTACAGCTCTCAGCCTCTCCTTTTGCTTGAGGGTAATGTGAACTGCTAGTAATATGAACAAAATTCTGCTGCAGTGAATTATTGTCCATTGTCCATCACTAGTTGTTCTGGAATACCAAAGTGAGCAAAAATGCACTTCAGTTTCTGGATAACACTGAAACATTATGTCTTTCAGGTACATTATTTCTATATACCTGGAAAAATAGTCCACAATGACCACGTAATGATGTCCTCTGAATTTGCATAAATCTGTAGCAAGACTCTTCCAAAGTCTGTCTGGTAGGGGTGTTTATACACTGGATGGTTTGGCATTGTCTCTTACATTGATTTGTACTGGATCTCCTTTCAAAAGTCCAATATCAGCAAATTCTCCATCATGTTTTTCCACTTTTCTCAGTAGGCCCATCATGGCTGCCACACTACAGCTGAGAAAGTCATTTGTCTTTGATCACATGCACTTTGAATATAAAGCTTTTGTCTTTGCAAGTTGTTTCTGTGGTGAACTGGCCCGTGCAATTTAATACCTGCAGGGCTAGTCAGACCTAGGTCAGGTGACTTCAGCTCTGGAAGGGGTTGAAGAGGATAGTAAGTCCCTTCTGAGATGACTATGACACCAGCTCCTGAGTCAATTGTCTTGCCACAAATATTCAATTTCACGCTCCAGACAGGCTCTATGTCATCACGAGTGATAGATCCCAGAAAAAATGGTTCTTGATTGTCTGTAAGTCAATGCCCTGACTGCTTTGGTGCAGCAAACAGCTGAAAAATATCCATGTTTCAGCATATAGTATACTGTATGCCTCTGGCAGTACCATGCCTCATTTCTTGGGATATGACTTTTTCCACAGTTTGTGCACGTAGGCTGGAATATATCCCTCTTAGCCTGGGAGTTCTCTCTCTTTGCCTCAGGGGTTTTGTGATAATGACCTTTAACACTCAAGTGTCTGTTTACAGTTTCTAAGCTAGTTTCAGGTTTTTCAAGTTGCTCTATAGGTTTTACTGTTTCACCAGCTCAGACTGCTTTGCTCTCTGCATAGTTGTGGCTAGGGTTAAATCTCTCTTCAATTGTAGCTGCTGTGAAAGGTTATCTTCATGTTTTGCAAAAAGAACAGGAGTACTTGTGGCACCTTAGAGACTAACAAATTTATCTTCATGTTTTGCATTCCCCAAATCAGAGTTTTCAACCAATGCATGCAGAGCACTTATAAAACATTCAACAATTCCCATGGTGCTTGAATTCTCTGGTGAAAACATGCTCTTTCATAAACTGTTTTTCTCTGAAGTATAAAGTATGCACCGTATTTGTGACTTTCTTCAGTAAAGTCAAAGGATTTGAATATATGCTCTGCCTGCTCCCCCGTAACATAAATTAAAGAAGATACCTATATATCTCCAGTTTCTTTGCAATTTGAAATCTTGCAAAATAAGACTGCTAGCAGACTGTCCATTGTGAGGGTTTGTCAAAGCTGAAGTTCTCTGGGGGCATTGAAGAGTAGAAAGTTGATGAGATTCTGTATCCTTTGTTCCTTCTGTTTGCTGTTTTCCTTCTCTTACTTCTGACACAATGTTTTTTAAGGAAAAATCAGCAACCAGCTTTGAACAGGTGGGCTGTTTATATTAGTTTACAAACTTTACATGTTCAAGGGCTTTCTCCAAAGAAAAAGGATAACATTTTACATTTAAATAATTGAAAGCTGAGAATTTCCTTCACATTCTAATGGTTCTTTTTTTGATTCCAAAATGCTATTATTTCTACAGCATCCAGATACATATTGTCAACCACAGCTCCAGCTTAACTAGGGTTGGTGTTTATGAATTACCATTTACACTCTACCGTAGTTTGCAACACCACCACATGTCCTTATCTATGGTTTCACATGGCTATTTTATTCTGGAAGAGACTTTGTGCCTTTACTAGTAAAACAGCTGGTATTTCTCAGTCCCATGTCTAACAGACTATTCGTTTCCCTCCTCTCCCCATGTCCCAGGATCTCTCTAGATCTTCCATCTGCCTCAATAGTCTTCAGATTGGATCATAGCTTATTTGCATGTCCTCCACATGTAGCGACAAGCACCGTGCTATCTGGAGGCCCACAGAGGGCTTTGGTATCCCAGTGACAAGCACTTTGCCCCACACAACTAACAGCCTTTTTCACATCGCATCCCCTGCTGCGACAAATGCCAAACCTGCCCTCCCAGCTGACGAAAGCCCTTTCAACTCCTACAGGAAACACATGCCATGACTGCTATCAAAGCTGACTCTGGCCTGTCATTGACAAGGATTCTGACCTCAAACTCATCCCCTCTACTTACAAAACCCTCGCCTATAGCCCTAAGTATGTTTTTGTATCAGATGTCAAACAGAGCTTACGGGGTTTTGTAGTGAGCTCAGAATTTACCTAGGCTACGTCTACACTATGTGGGGGGGATCGATTTCAGATACGCAAATTCAGCTACGGGAATAGCGTAGCTGAATTCGACGTATCTGATCCGACTTACCCCGCTGTGAAGACGGCGGTAAATCGACCGCTGCGGCTCCCCCGTCGACGGCGCTTACTCCTACCTGGGCTGGTGGAGTACGCGCATCGATTCGGGAATCGATTATCGCGTCCCGACGAGACGCGATAAATCAATCCCCGAGAGATCGATTTCTACCTGCCGATCCGGGTGGGTAGTGAAGACAAGCCCTTAAAAATTGGCTATAAAAAAATCAAAGAACTATATTTTAACTGCTATCTTGCATGGAGAAAATAAAGAAAATGATCAAGTGGCTGAAATGTTGCCTTACCCTTCTTAATTCTTTCTACTCTGCAAAATAAATCAACAAATCAACACTTTATTTTTTCTTTATTGTTAAGAATGCCGCAAAGTAAACACTAGATAGACCCACTGTTGTTACTCTCTTTAGAACAATGTAACAGCATGAATTATAAATGTTTCTTTCTTGGGATGGTCAAGTGGGTTAATTTTAATACAAACCTATCTGGACCTAAGAGGAACATTTTGCAGTTATCTCACTACTAATTACAAGGAACAGGAGAGAATGGTGGACAAAACATCAGGCTTAATTCCTAGATTCCTTGGAAACAGATTGTTTGGGTATAACTAAGGGCAGAATTCAACTGGCAAATGTATTCTTCTAGTGCCAGATTCATCCCTGTCATAGCTCTCATTGTAGCCACATCCGGAGTGCGTACGGCCCATTATGGTTTCTTAAAGCCCACATTCTTTTTCTCTTTTTTTTCCCCATTAACTGATGCTTTTTATGTAATGGCATTAGTAGCAGATTTCGTACCAGATACGGGAACAGCACAAGAGACAGCACTTGTGGCATGATGTGCATCCTTTCGGAACTGGCTGCTCATGCCTCCTCCACACTTTTGACTAAAGAGTTTTTACAAAATTATTATCAAAAGCCAGAGTCAAAAGTAGAGGCAAAAGTATGTCAGTGTCACAAGCAATACTATACTAGTTAATGAACAAACAAATCAAACCATTTGTTTTATAAGAAGCAATGAACATTTGATAGTTTTGCCTATTTTACCTAAGATAGAAAAAGTAGCAGAGATGAGAGAATAAGCAGTGAAAATGAAAAAGGGCTAAAATGTAAGGTAATCTAAAAATGAATGCCAAATATCCTCCTTCCCATAACAGCCTACATACAAACACCTACAGAATCTCTATCAAGCGTTCTTAAAACTGCAATACCCACCTGGTGAAGTGAAGAAACAGATTGACAGAGCCAGAAGGGTACTGAGAAGCAGGGTCGGCTCCAGCATTTTTGCTCCCCCATCTGATTTGCACAATCTACCATGGTGTTTGCATGCACAGTGAGATGCATGCAATTGCTTATGCAATTATACATACCGGCTTTAAAAATCAGGCCCTTTATGCAGTGTCTAATATAAACGATGCAGCTTTCAGGATCTCCAACTACCTTGAATGTACCCAGACAGATGTAAGATCCTGCCAAGTCAACAATTTATCTTTTTCTATTATAAGCTAAAGTATTGAATTGTATAAGGCAAATCTATTAGAAAGTTATAAATCAGAGATGTCCTTATTTTCTTCAATCATATCCAAAGCAAACACTCCCAACTGTACGAAGTTAATGGAAATTTGGGTCCTGATCCTGCAGTTTTCATTTCAGCAAAATTCCCACTTTGTCATGCCGTTAACAATAAAGGACCCGCTTTAATTTCTTTATCAAATAGTTCATTTTATTACATCTAGAAAACGTTTCCAAGCAGTGACAAATCAGTAACACATCTTCTTACTGGAACACTGTAGCTCACATACACTCCAGCCCAGGACCATTCTTACCCATACACAATGTACGCAGCTGTGTGGGGCACCAAATTTCCTGGTGCCCTAAGCAGCTGCGTGCTGATCCAGCCCCTCCTCACCTCTTCCCCATGGCCCCTGTCCTGCCCCAGCCCCACCCCTTCCCCTGAGGATGCAGAAGGGGTCGGGCCTGCCCTGCACTCACTGGGCGGCGGTAAGTGGAGTGGACCTGGCCTCAGCCCCTCCACGCCACCAGCTCCCAGCCGCTCTGCCGGCTCGTGCTGGGGGGTGGTTCCCCTCTGCCCCCCAAGCCTGCTCCTGCCCCCCCCCCCGTGGAGGCCTGGGACCGCCCCTTGGGGGGCGGGGGGGCTGCATAGGGCACCAAAATGGCTAGGGACGGCCCTGCTCCAGCCTGAGCTCATCTAAAACTAAGCTGGAAGGTTTGCATTGTATGTGAAGGGAGGAGGTGTTCGGGAGATGAATGTGGGTGAAAGATTGTGAAGGTGAAGTCATGGTTAAGGCTATGTTTATGTCACGGAGGTCATGGAAGTCATGGACATTCTCTGCTTCAGCCCGAGGGGCTGAGGGACTTGAGCTGACAGCCAGCAGGGCCCTGGCAGGGTTCCAGCCACAGGCAACAGCAGCAACAGGGGGCCATCTGCAAGATTCCAGCAATAGGCGACAGACTCCAGAGGGGGCCCTCCTCAGGGTCCCTGGGATGGACGACAGTTTTGCAGGAGGGGAGCGGGGACCCTCAGCCACTTGCCTGAGGGTGTCCCAGTTTCTCTTTGGGAAATATGGTCACCCCTGCAGCTTCTAGCCGCCCTGGGTAGAAGGGGCCCCCCCTGCAACTTCCAGCTGCTGTGGGCGGAGGGGGAACCCCACAGCTCCCAGCCACCGCGTGGAAGGGGAGATCATGGAGCCGCAGCAGCAAAAGTCACAGACAGGTCATGCAGGGCTGGCTCCAGGCACCAGCCCACCAAGCTGGTGCTTGGGGCGGCACCTGGAGGGGGGCGGCGTGGCGCTCCGGCCCGAGAGCGGGGCCGTGACTGGGCTCGCCGCCCTCCCCCCGGCGCTGCCTCTGGCCCCCGGGGAGAGCGGAGCCCCGGCGGGGCTCTCCGCCCTCCCCCCGGTGCAGCCTCTGGCCCCCGGGGAAAGCGGAGCCCCGGCGGGGCTCGCCGCCCTCCCCCCGGCGCTCTGGCTCCTGGGGAAAGTGGAGCCCCGGCGGGGCTCGCCGCCCTCCCCCCAGCGCTCTGGCTGCCGGGGCTCCGCTCTCCCCGGCGGCGGGGGGGGGGGGGGCGGGAGGCTTTTTTGCCTGGGGCGGCAAAAAAGCCAGAGCCGGCCCTGAGGTCATGGCTCCTGTGAATTTTTGTTTATTACCCGTGACCTGTCTGTGACTTTTACTAAAAATAACCATGACAAAATCTTAGCCTTAGTCATGGCTATAAATTGAAAGGGAAGGTTAAGGATGTAACTAGAATTTTTCTGGCTTGCACGTAGTTGTGTTTGTGGAATAGTCACGTGAGCAACGTTAATGGTTTCTGAATGGCTTTTTTTTATCCTGAGAATTTCCTGGGCTTTTAAAGATGTCTGTCTAGCAGCAGTGAGAGTTATTGATAAAATATCTATTATCCTCTCTATGCCACTGACAGCTGCCGTAATGTCTCCCATACCACCCTCAGTGCTGTTCTCCAGAGAGGGCTTCCTTCCCCACATCCCCATGCGGAGCTGCATCTGGTCCATGGCCCATTGTGCACAGTTCAGATTGCCCCATGCTGACCTCCTTACACACAAAACTCTGCTCATCCTTTCTGTCTCACATCTCAGGTCCCCATCATGTTCCTCCTACTCTCCTACCACATGTAGCTTTTAAATTGTTGACATACATGCATTACTACATATCAGTGTTTGCAAACAATATTGTATGGGTAGGCAGAGTGGTATTTATTGGGGCTGTGAGTGGGGGAGAATTTGGGGAGGGGTGTTGTGGAGGGCATGGGGCAGCATGTGGGGCATAGGGACTGTAGGGGGCTTTGGCTGAGGGTCTGTGGGAAGCATGATTGTGTGTGTGGGACCATGAAATAGGGTTTGAAGTGGGGGAGAAGTCAAGAGAAGAACTCTGCTTTGAAGAACCCCAGGTGCTTCATTAGAGTTCTGTTCCTCTCCCCTCTGCTTTGCCCACTCTAGACCCTTCCTAGCTCAACCCCACCTCTTCCCTCATGACCCCATCAGCCGTTTCACCTTGCCCAGCTTAGCAATTGTATCCCTGCTTAGCTTTATTTGCCAGACAAAGTCAAATAATTAAAAATTCACTTTTCTGTAGAAAAGTTATTGGGCCAAACTCAAGGGGGGGAATTCATTTGCTGAAATATAAAACAAGGAATTTTAGTCCTGTTTTGAGGGGAAACCACAACCCCACCTTTAACAAGGGAGTTGCTGCCAACACTTCTATCAGAAGCACTATCTCAACAGTCATTAATCTGCAGCAAGTGTTATGCTTTTCCTCTGTGTCTTCTACTCAGTGGCTGCTCTCAACAATTACTGGCTGCATGCTGCCAATTTATCCATGTCTATATTTAGTTATGCATTAAATAGATATTTTAAATATAAACAAAGAAAAAAATCCTTACGCCAGGGCACAATGCTCAGTTGACTAATGCCTAAACAACTCCAAAGAAACAACAGGCACAAATGACCCTTCTGGCAGCACAGCTGAAGGAAACGGGAGTTGTGCGAGGGAGTTTATAGTGTGGGAGCGCGAGAGCCAAATAAGCCTAGTAAACATTCACTAAACTTAGGCCAAGAATGCCCCCTCCCCTTCCAGCCCCCCAAGCCCCACCTTGCAAGAGTAAAAATAATGCAGGCAGAAATCCAGCAGCAGAGTGGAGGTTATCCAGTTTGTTGCACTGACTGCAGCATGTATGATTACCTGCCAATGACATAGGCAAAGATAGGAGAGAGGACCTGGAGGCCAAATTTAGCCTGTTAGGAAACAAATTGAAGTCCAGAACCCTCCATGCTAGCATTTTCTGAAATGCTTCCAGTTCCACATGCAGGGCCAATTAGACAGAAAAGCAGGGTCTCAATGCGTGGATGAGACAATGGTATTCAGAGACTATGTGGACAAATCTCATGTGACACCAATTTTTAAAAAAGGCTCCAAAGGTGATCCTGACAATTACAGGCTGGTAAGCCTAACTTCAGCACCAGGCAAACTGGTTGAAACTATAATAAAGAACAGAATTATCAGACACATAGATGAACATGATTTGTTGAGGAAGAGTCAACATGGCTTTTTGTAAAGGGAAATCATGCCTCACCAATCTATTAGAATTCTTTGAGGGTGTCAAACGTGGACAATGGTGATCTAGTGTATTTGGACTGTCAGAAAACCTTTGACAAGCTTCCTCACCAAAGACACTTAAGCAAAATAAGCAGTCATGGGATAAGAGGAAAGGTCCTCTCATGGATCAGTAACTGGTTAAAATATAGAAAACAAAGGGTAGGAATAAATGATCAGTTTTCACAGTGGAGAGGTAAATAGTGGGATTCTCTAAGGATCTGTACTGGGACCAATGCTGTTCAACACATTCATAAGTGATCTGGAAAAAGGGGTAAACAGTGAGGTAGCAAAGTTTGCAGATGATACAAAATTACTCAAAATAGTTAAGTCCAAAGCAGATTGCAAAGAGTTCCAAAGGGATCTTACAAAACTGGGTGACTGAGCAAGAAAATGGCAGCTGAAATTCAGTGTTGATAAATGCAAAGTAATGCACATTGGAAAACGTAATTCCAGCGATGCATACAAAATGATGGGGTCTAAATTAGCTTTTACCATTCAAGAAAGAGATCTTGGAGACATCATGGATAGTTCTCTGAAAACATCTGCTCAATGTGCAGCAGCAGTAGTCAAAAAAGCTAACAGAATGTTAGGAACCATTAGGAAAGGGATAGATAAGACAGTAAATATCATAATGCCACTCTATAAATCCATGGTATGCCCACACCTTGAATACTGCATGCAATTCTGGTCACCGCATCTCAAAAAAGATATATTAGAATTGGAAAAGGTACAGAGAAAGGCAATAAAGATGATTAAGGGTATGGAACAGCTTCTGTATGAGTTGATATTCAAAAGACTAGCACTTCTCAGCTTGGAAAAGAGACGACTAAGAGGGGATATGACAGATGTATAAAATTGTGACTGGTGTGGAGAAAGTGAATAAGGAAGTGTTATTTACCCCTTCACATAACACAAGAACTAGGGGTCACCGAATGAAATTAATAGGCAGCAGGTTTAAACATAAAGAAGTACTTTTTCACACAATACAGCCAATTTGTGGAACTCATTGCCAAGAGATGTTGTGAAGGCCAAAAGTATAACTGGGCTCAAAAAAGAATTAGATAAATGCATGGATGATAGGTCTATCAATGGCTATTAGCCAAGATGGACAAGGATGAGGCCCCATGTTCTGGGTGTCCTTAAACCTCTGACTGTTAGAAGCTGGGACTGGATGACAGGGGATGGATCGCTTGATAAATTGCCCTGTTCTGTCACTGCCTCTGAAGCATCTAGCACTGGGCAGTCAGAAGACAGGATACTGGCCTAAGTGGACCATTAGTCTCACCCACTATGGCCATTCTTATGTTCTATCATCTGTTCAGATAAGACAGTATTACAATCATTAATGCAGCTCTTTGTTAGGATTACACTGGATAGCATGGAATTTTCTGTGCCAAATAAAGGTTTCCTTTTTATTTTTCTTGGCAGCAATAGCTGTCTGTACAGTTCTTAAGATCTTCTGTTAAAGAAGTAACAGATTATTCTTCCTTCTCACTAACTTCTCTCCAATTCAGAAGAAGATGATGCTAAAAAAAGTAAATTTAAACAACTGGAGTAAGGGGTTCCTGGCCACACAGGAAACTAGGCAATTACTTCGTCTGTTTAATCCCTTAAACTGCAGATCTTTTCCCCTTTAGGAACTCTACTAGCTCTTTGACATGGACTTTGCGTGTGAAGTCTTCTGACCAGCTGGGAATCAGGAGGCTGGGTTTAGTAATTATGGTAGGTGGAGGTGGGGAATCAGGATTGCTGGCTCAGCATGGTTGACAAAGCCTATATTTATTATTAGCAAAACAGAAAGTTCCTTACTATGTGCGTCACCTGCTCAAATCCTCCTAGTGCCCCCCTCTGTTTCCACAAGTAAACCAAACCTTTAACACTTCCAAGTCTTTCTTCAAGTCTAGTGATTCCATATTTACCTCCCACAATCACAACAGACATCTCTTTTGGCTTTGTCACTCGCCTACCAGCTAACTCCATGAAGTTCGGCAGGGTATGCAAGCACACTTGAAGTCGCATAGCACATTATTTATTATTTCTATTTCA
>NW_020664482.1:25579713-25585261 GCF_002925995.2 Terrapene triunguis
TTAGTTAATAAGATGCTAGTTAATCCTGACCTAAACTTGACCTTTTCCCTTGTGTAGGAGCTCTGGTTTAGCTGGTGATGTTCTAACCTAGGCTATATTTGGTCATCAGGAGCCTCGGCTACAACTTGACTTGCTAAAATCCAGCTACAAGGTGCTACTCAACATCTACCCAAGAAAAGGTCAAGTTTAGGTTGAGATTAGCTAATACATGGTGTCAAGGCTGATTCCCCACTCTGGCACTTCAAGTGCAGAAGGTGGGGGCCCGCAAGGATTCTAAAAATTAATACTGGCCACTCCAGGCTTGTATTAAACTCTCAAGGTTACAGTTTCTCTCTGACCTTGGATGGGTAGATGCTGCCATCGCCAAAATGCAAAAACCCCCTTTGAAACCAGAAAGGCACACTTGGGAATTCCTTCCTGTGGGGTACCCTCAAGCCCTTTCACCTCACCATCCAGTGAAGATCTGAGAAAGAAAAACAAAGGAAATCAGCTGTTGCACCAGCTAATTAAACAACATAGGCACAAACCTCTTAGGACATCAAAAATCCAATCCTGTTCTTAAAAAAGGTAAATTTTATTAAAAACAAAAAGAAAGAAAATACGTCTGGAACTTAGGCTTTTGCCAGATTTAAAAAACCCACTTACAAAATTTAAACATCAAGAATAACCTTCTTGAGGTCCAGCTTAAAGGTTACAGGCAAAACAAAAAAGCATTTGGGGTTAGCACAGAGGAGTCCACAAGCCAAGAAATAAACAGAAATAAACCTAATCGCATCTATCTAAACATTCCTGATCTATTTACACATTTGGGAATTCCAAATAAGTAGTTCTAGGTATGATCTGATGATTTATGATCATACCTGGCTTAAAACTTCTCATAGCATAACTGCTCCCTGTTCCCCTCTTTCCCGGAGAACACAACAGACACAAAGGGGAAGTCCCCCCCCCATTTTAACAAGTTCTAGCCTTCCCATTGGCTCTTTTGGTCAGGTGCCCACTCCCTTTTCTTTACCTGGGGACTTTTTTAACTTTTTACAGGTAAAGCAAGCAGAGAACAGCCACCAAGAGGGACTTTATAGCTAATTGTCTGGCTGGTGTCCATAAAAGGGAGCAACCTCCTCCCTTCATTTATCACATGCCCCCCAAATCACAGATGGTGCTGGCCAGCCTGGTTCAGGTTGGGTCCACACCAGCTGGGATTTCTTCCTGGAGGTTTAGGAAACAGAATTAATAAGATACATGCACCTCTAATTTCACTAATAATTACATGAAGAACTAAACAGTGCTTTTTACATTTCAAGGACTACAATGATTTAGAATGCAGGGATATTTTTACCCGGCTGATTCTGGGAAACCTTCCCGGAAGAGTGCATCAGCCATCCTGTTCGAGGCTCCTGAAATGTGTTGTATTTCAAAATCAAAGTCTTGATGAGCTAAACTTCACAGAAGAAGTTTTTTGTTAGTTTCTTTGACTGAGTGAAGCCACTGGCTGGGTATCCATAAAAGGGAGCTATCCCCCGGCCCCCCTTCATTTATCACACATGGTATCTAAAGCCAGTCTAAACATGGCTACTTTTCCTAGGCAGGACAAAGCCATGGTAAGACTCAGTTCCTTCTCTGAAGTGCCTAATTTTAAAGCAAAACATAATAAATGGGTTTAATAAGCAATAGGAGGAAGAAGTGGGTGGAAAGATAAGGAGAACACCAAAAGATCATCTAGTTAGGCTGGCTAGCACACAAGTTACTCTTGCTCAGTTGGTGGAGCTATAACGCTTTTAAACAGCCATTTACAGTTTTTTCATTTGCCAGCTTTGCCTTCCCCGTTTTAGTTCCCATCAGGTGCCCTGGCACAATATGAGGGTGGGGAAGGGAATTGCTACACAAGATTTACATGATGCTTTACCACCGGAAAAGAGAGTTGAGAATTAAGTTCACATTCCACTATTGGGTTTAAACTCATTTCTCCTTCACAGATTCTAGTTTGTACTTTTCCATGTTGGTAAAGAGTGAGAGAGTCGAGCTGATATGCTGCAATGTTGACAATGAGTAATTCCTAATTAAACACATCAAAGATGGATACAAACAGGCAACAGGCATCTACTGTAGCATGTTTCAAAAACACCGAACAGCCACTAACCCATGCGAAACAAATGGCATTTACCACTTACATAAACACGTTGCACATACAGTATGCGTGATATTTCTCAAATTGGCCCTCTCAGCTCACATTGGGGCAAGAAATCTCTTCAGTACTTCTCTGTCCATCGCAATGATGATTTACCTGGACTCTTGTTATTCTTGAGCAGTGCTTATTGGAAAGAATGGGACATACTTCCCACATCTGTCTCACCACTGACCTGAACAACAAGATCTAACCTCCTAGCACTGTGTCATGGGGCTCCGCCCCAGAGCAGCCCACACACACATGCTGGTGTCTCACCTGCTGGTGCCCCCTTGGGACTGAGTGCAGGGTTATTAAGCCTTTCCCTTGGTCGCCTCCTCCTGTTGGTCTCCTGTGGCCTAGTCCTCTTGCGAGGTCACTTAAAAATTCAGTCCCCTTCCAGGTTACTGAAAATCCCCAAATGAACAACAAGAATTAACAAGAAGTCCCAAGTTAACCCATAGAAAAGGCTGTCCACCCTCCTGAGCAACTCTTCAGTTCCCTGTTCCTCTTGTGGAATATTGGCTCCAGGACTGCTTCGTTGTAGCCTGGGTACCTCCTCCCTTAAACCAGCTCACTCCATGGAGTATGACATACTTTAGCTAACCAGAGGGCTTTAGCCAGCTTCTCCCTCAGCTGGTCCCTTTTCTCCCAGTTATCCCTGAGACTCAGAGGGTTTAGCAGCCTTCTCCTGCAGGTGTCTCCATTGCTATTGAAGAAGTAGGCAGCAGATATGCTAGTCCTCATTTCCCAACCTGGCCCTGTGCCTCCCAGGTTTAAGGAAGAAAAGAGCTGGCCACCAAGGAGTCAAACAGAGAGAAGTCTGAGAGGAGGCCTGGCAGTTCATAACCCCCAGAGGCAGGTGGTCCTGGCAGAATGCTACATGGCTGGAGACAGATGGGGATGGGCCGGCTCTGGCCACCAGAGAGAAGAGGACTGGGAGGAATTCTATTTCCAATCAATGTCAGGATCTCAATATGGAAACTGTGGAAGATACCTCTCGAGCTGGTCCTAAGGAAGAGAGAGATGTATGGGGCACACCTGTGGATGGCAGCTTGGCCCAACTTGTTAAAAAAAAATCAAGCTTGCCCCACAAAGAGTTCTCCAACCACCCAAGGAAGACAGATGATCCTTGCTGGGGATTCAATACTCAGAAGATTTGAAAGAACATTTCACAAGGGACAGGGGAACAACAGGATAGTGTGTTGCCTTCCCAGAGATGAGACATCACTCTAAGACCAGATAGGCTTCTGAAGTCTATGGGAAAGAATCCACTGGGGATGATTCACATTGGCCCTAGTGACACTATGTTGCAGGATATCTTGCAGATAATAGATGACTTCAGGGAACTCAAAAGCATGCTGAAAAAGGAGAATGTCCAAGCTATCGTCTCTGAGATCCTTCCTGTTCCGTGAGTGAAGGAAGACAGAAGACAGAAGATCCTGGAAGTGAATCACTGGCTAGGTAAGTGGTGGAGAGTGGAAGGTTTTGGTACAGCTTGGATGGCATCCACTTCCATAGAGAGGGAACCAACCTACTCAGGGATAGGCTGGCTAGAGTAGTTAGGAAGGCATTAAATTAATAACAAAAGGGAAGGGTAAAAAGAGGGAGGATATGAGAGCTTCTTTAGCACAAAATTGAGATATTGAAAACAAAATTAATCAAGGACCCACAGGACACGAAGAGAAGAAATGATTTCATTGCCTAGACACCAATGCTAGGAGACTGGATACAAACAAGAGGAATTGTAATTGCTCATTTATGAGCACAAGTTCAATCTAGTTGGTATTAGTGAAACCTGGTGGGATGATTCACATGATTGGAATGTAAAATCAATGGGTAGAACCTATTTAGGAAGGATTAAGTGAGCATAACTGGAAGATAAGTGGCACTACGTCAAAAATGGCATTACCTGTTTCTGTGTCACTGATAACTTGGAAGAAAATTATCTTGAATGCTTATGGATCAATTTCTTAACAGATCAAGTACAAAATGGGGTATTAGTTGGTATCTTCTACAGACCATCAGAACAGGATGACTGGCTCTTTATGCACCTATTTATAATGTGTAGGAAAAAAAGCTGCATGATCATGGGGGACTTCAATTTGAGTGGCAGATGGTGGACGTCTTATGCTGCCAGAATTATAATGTCTTTGGAATTTCTAACTATTATAGATGACTATTTCTCAATTCAGAAAGTGTTGTATCCAACATGGGGGAATTCTATATTAGACCTCATCTTGACAGATAAAGCAGAACTGATTACAGAACTAAAGGTTAATGGTAGCTCAGGTACAAGTGATCATGACTTGATCATTGAACATTTATAATGTTCAAACAGAATGAAATCCAGACTAGTACTTGGTGCTTTAAAAGGGCCAATTTATCAAAGCTGAAAACAATTGAGCTAAAGCAGCTGGGAGGAAGAATTTAATCAGAAAAATGGAATGACAATTGGGAATTGTTTAAGAACATTTTATTAGATGCCCCAAAAGCCACAACCCATAATCAAGAAAGAAGGCTGAATTGTTTAAAAAACTGATTTGGTTTACAGGGGAAGGGAGCTATAAAAAAATGTAACAAATGGAAAAAAAGGGAAAGTTGATAATAATGAATATAAATCAGAAGCTGGGAATTGTAAAACATTGTTAAGGGAAGCAAAAGGACACGAAGGAGAAAACTATGGCCAGCAGAGCTACTTTAAAAAAAAAAGTACATTAGCCTCCAGTGCTCCACTGCACTGTCTAGAACAGGGGTCAGCAACCTATGGCACGCGTGCCAAAGACGGCACAAGCTGATTTTTAATGGCAAGCTGCTGCCTGCCAGGGTCCCTGCGGGGGCAGGGGACAGAAGCTTGGTCCTGCCGGCTCCCCTGCCTCTTCCCGCAGTGTGCTGGGTTCCTGCCCCTCCTCCTCCTCTCCGTCCCTCCCTCCCTGCCGGCCGATCAGCTGATGACCCTTGCGAGGGAGGGGGTGGGAGAGGAGCGGAGTAAGCATGCTCACTGCTCCTGGCGGAGGCAGAGAAGAAGAGGGGGCAGGGCCTTGGGGAAGAGGGGGTAGAAGCAGGGCATATTCCCTCCAGCCCTCCGCCGTGAGCAACCCATGACCCTAACCCACACCTGTAGCCGTCTGCCCTGACCCCCCCTCACACACACACCCAGCCCTCTGCCCTGAGCCCTGCAGCCCCGCAATCCCCCAGGTCCCTGCTGTGAGCCCTGTACCCCCCTCACACACACACAGCCCTCTGCTTGACTCCTTCACCTCCTCTCCCCGCCCCCACGACCCCAGACCGTGGACCAGGCAAGTGTTAAGTACTCTAAGGCACAGAATCAGGCAATGGAGATTAAATCAATAATTATGGGCAATGCCATCTCAGATAACGAGATCC
>NW_020664482.1:25585271-25595753 GCF_002925995.2 Terrapene triunguis
GTCAAGAGGAGGGACTGAAGGGTCAGAATCCATTAGCTATGGATGTAAGATCTTAACTACAGTTTCTCCTGAGAACTTTTCATATAGGCCCGGAGTCCACAGCTTGGCTTGGGCTCTGGGGGCTGGCTAACAGAGAACGATACATAGCTCAGAGGAAACTGGGGTAAACAGATAACCTCGTGTGTTTCAAGTCAGTGAGCGGTGTCAGCATAACTCCGAATGTAATTGGGCGTCCTTATCGCGAGTTATAGACACATAAAGCGCTGAGAAAGGCCTCACGGTTACTCCCTAAAGCAGGGAGGAGATAGTGGTACAATACCCCTCACATCCTAGACAAAGTTTGGGGAGAGGCCTAATATGATTGACATGAGTTATGACACCCTCCCCTCACAGATGTATGCCAGTCCTAGCCCACAGAAATGCAAGGGTAAGCTTGTGAAATTGTTAAGTACTAATTACTGCTTTTTCGCTTTAAATCTCTAGGAATGTACCTGTTGGTCAACCGAGAGAGCTGCTACCTCATTCCCCTGGACCCCAACATTAGGATTTAACCTATACCCTTTAATAGACATAGTTTGGGGGTAATTACCTGTGTGTCAGCAATATGTGAATTTGGGCCATGGGCGGAACCATTATGTAATCTTTTAGACCATTGGCTTATTGTGCTTATCTTGTCTTGCTGTTAGAACCTATCCAGGGGTTTGGGAAAACCCATTCCTTTCGCTTCTCTCCGCCCAATGAGCACCATATATAATCTATTGTGACTAATTGTTTTGCAGTGTCTCAGAGCCTAATAAGCAAAGTGACACTCCGCTAGCACTGTGTGTAATAAACTCCCGTGCTTGACTCTACACCGTGTGGATTATTGTTCCTTCACTCATGAAGTCATACACAGGCACCCTGGACAGTAGTAAGGAGCTGTTCAACTACAGGCTGAGCAAGTGCAGAATGGTGGTAGAATGTGCATTTGGACGTTTAAAAGCACGCTGGCGCAGTTTACTGACTCTGTTAGACCTCAGCGAAACCAATATTCCAATTGTTATTGCCACTTGCTGTGTGCTCCACAATATCTGTGAGAGTAAGGGGGAGATGTTTATGGCGGGGTGGGAGGTTGAGGCAAATCGCCTCCCCGCTGATTACGTGCAGCCAGACACCAGGGCGATTAGAAGAGCACAGCATGGTGCGCTGCGCATCAGAGAAGCTTTGAAAACCAGTTTCATGACTGGCCAGGCTATGGTGTGACAGTTCTGTTTGTTTCTCCTTGATCAAAACCCGCCCCCTTGGTTCACTCTATTTCCCTGTAAGCCAACCACCCTGCCCCCTTCGATCACCACTTGTAGAGGCAATAAAGTCATTATTGTTTCAAAATTATGCATTCTTTATTAATTCATCACACAAATAGGGGGATAACTGCCAAGGCAGCCCAGGAGGGGTGAGGGAGGAGGGAAGCACCGGGTGGGGTGGTGGATGAGGAGAGGAGGGAAGGACAAGGCCACACTGCACTTCAAAACTTATTGAATGCCAGCCTTCTGTTGCTTGGGCAGTCCTCTGGGGTGGAGTGGTTGGGTGCCCGGAGGGCCCCCCCATGTTCTTGGGCATCTGGGTGAGGAGGCTATGGAACTTGGGGAGGAGGATGGGCAGTTACATAGGGGCAACAGCGGCGGTCTGTGCTCCTGCTGCCTTTCCTGCAGCTCCACCAGACGCCAGAGCATATCAGTTTGATCCCCCAGTAGCCTCAGCATTGCATCCTGCCTCCGCTCATCGCGTTGCCGCCACCTCTCTTCTCACTCCCACCACCTCTCTTCTCATTCGTCCCTCCTGTCCTTGCGTTCATTTTCTGCTTTCCTGGACTCTGACATTGTTTGCCTCCACGCATTCTGCTGAGCTCTTTCAGTGCGGGAGGACTGCATGAGCTCAGAGAACATTTCATGGTGAGTGCATTTTTTTCGCCTTCTTATCTGTGCTAGCCTCTGGGACGGAGAAGATAGGGGTAGCGTTGAAACATTTGCAGCCGTGGGAGGAAAAAAACGGAGCGCAGTATGTAAAAAGACACATTTTAGAGAACAATGGGTCAACTCTTTCACTGTGAACCAAGCTGTTAACATTACATAGCACATGCGCTTTCGGTACAAGATCACATTTTGCCTCTTATATTGAGGGCCTGCCGGTTTGGTGTGAGAGATCACACACACAGGGCCGGGCAACAGAATTCGGCTTGCAGGCAGCCATGGATTTCTGCTCCATCCCCAGACATGTTAACAGACTTTTCCAGTAGCTGTACTGGCCGCGAATGCCAGGGCAAATTAATCAATAAACATGCTTGCTTTTAAACCATGCATTATATTTACAAAGGTACACTTACCAGAGGTGCCTTCTCCGGCTTCATGGTCCATGAGCCTGCCTTGGGAGGGTATTGGCTACAGGGTGATAAACAGTTCCTGGCTATCGGGGAGAATGGTTTCTCCGCTTGCGTGCTGTGCGCTATCTTCATCCTCCTCCACCTCCTCATCTTCCTTGTCCCCAAAATCCTCATCCCTGTTGCATGAGACTCCCCCCTTGCAGGTGTCCACAGACAGGGGTGGGGTAGTGGTAGGGCTCCCCCCTAGAATTGCATGCAGCTCATCATAGAAGCGGCAAGTCTGGGGCTCTGACCTGGAGTGGCCGTTTGCCTCTTTGGTTTTTTGGTAGGCTTGCCTGAGTTCCTTAATTTTCACGCCACACTGCTGTGGGTCCCTGTTGTAGCCTCTGTCCATCATGCCCTTGGAGATTTTTTCAAATATTTTGGCATTTCGTCTTTTGGAACGGAGTTCTGATAGCATGGATTCGTCTCCCCAAACAGCGATCAGATCCAATACCTCCCGTTCGGTCCATGCTGGAGCTCTTTTGCGATTCTGGGACTGCATGGTCACCTGTGCTGATGAGCTCTGCATGGTCACCTATGCTGATCAGCTCGCCACGCTTGTCAAACAGGAAATGAAATTCAAAAGTTCCCGGGGCTTTTCTTGTCTACCTGACCAGTGTGTCTGAGTTAAGAGTGCTGTCCAGAGTGGTCACAATGGAGCACTCTGGAATAGCTCCTGGAGGCCAATACCATCGAATTGCATCCACACTACCCCAAATTCAACCCGGCGATGTCGATTTCAGTGCTAATCCCCTCGTCGGGGAGGAGTACAGAAATTGATTTTAAGAGCCCTTTAAGTCGACAAAAATGGCTTCATCGTGTGGACGGGTGTAGGGTTAAATCGATCTAACGCTGCTAAATTCGACCTACATTCTTACTGTAGACCAGGGCTAAGTGCTATGTACGTTGTAATCACATTCTCCCCCCTCCCCGGAAGAAGATGCCTATAGTCATTTTCTGGACAAGATGTACACATATTGTTTTTCTAATTTTCTTTCACAAATCTGTTTCCCCTATTTTCTTTTTAATTCCCTCCAAATTGCCTTTTTATTTCATTGAGATCTCATCAGAATATCTGTTTTTTCCCCAAGAATTTGCCAGCAGTGGGAGAAAACAGTTCTAAATATACTTTTAATTTATGGTCCATTGCTTATTTGGAAAATCTATCTAGCAAGTGGGTTCATTTTAATAGAAAATTCAGCGTTGTCCAGTTATGTAAAACTGGACAGTGGCTCATTGCTGGGAAAAGAATAATGAGCAACCAGTGAAACACAGAGCACGTATATTCCTTGGAAATAGCCAAAGAGGTCATGGAAACGACATGATCTTCTGTGCACAGTAGGTGCTTGCAAAATAGCAGAATGAGTTTCAGCTGCATAGTCCTGAGAGATGGACAGTCCATAGGAAATAAGTGATCTATTCAGCTGCTGTTGGCGTTTCATGTAAATTGTGCATGCAGCTTTGGAAATGTGGGTTATATTTGTAAATGTATTAGTATTTAACAAGCAGTAAATAGTTTTCCTTCCCTGGGACTGCACCTTGACACGGTGGGAAGGACTGCAAATTCCAATGAGCCCAAGAGCTATGCTGGCAGGAGTTTAACAACTGGTAGGGCCACCCCAGCTGGACAGGTCAAAGGGTGGGGACTGACAAAAAGCGGTCCATTGCTGGGGTAGACCAGACTTCTTAGCCCTAATAGGCATTTGGTCTAGAAGAAGGCATAATCCATATTCAAACTGGGGCTGTCTGGCCTGCTAGCTGGTCATGGACCACGGACCAAGAGCTTTCTGCTTCAGTTTCCAGTGGTGTTAGCAAGCAAGCTTCAGCACTGCTGCACAGCCCAGGCAGTGCTTTGGCTGTTGATGGGTTCTGCATGTGATTGTCTCAATTGTTTCACCTGCGCATTGCAAAGTGCTGCATCGTTGTTTGTCAGCCCACCCATTGCAGCCTTTTGCATCAGTGGACAAAATGGCCAACAAAAAGGAGAGTGTGAGAATAGTCATGCACATCCTAGCAGAGGAGACATGCGGGGGGGCGGGGGGGTAGGTCAAGTGCCTCCCCCCAGATTGGCCTGCTGGGGGTGGGGAGGGAGGAGAGCTCTGTCCTTCTCTTTCTGCACCTCCCTACCCCAGCACATTTGGCCACTCTCCCTGGCAGCCGGGCGGGTAGCGGGATGGAGCCACTTCTGCCTGACAGAGCCTGGCTGGGAGGCAGCGGCGGCCTCCTCCCCTCCCCAGCATGCTCGCTCCTATACCCGGCAGCCGGGCCCAGGCAGGGAGGAGACACTGCTGCCTCCCAGCCAGGCTCTCTCAGGCAGGAGCAGCTCCGCCCCACTCCCCGCCCGGCTTCCAGGCAGAGCAGCCAAACATGTGGGGGGAGGCGCAGGGAGAGAAGGACCGAGAGCTCCCCCGCAGGTAACGTGGGGTGGGGAGAGCGCAGCAGCCCTGAGCTGGGTGCAGTGTGGGTTCCAGGTGTCAATGGGCAGAGGAGACACATGGGGAGGTCACGTGCCCTCCCCTTTAGATTGTCATCCCGTCCCGTACAGGGAAGCACAAGTCATCTATCCCAGTACCATTTTAAACAAGTCTGTGCAGGTCTACAGTCCTTACTCCTTGCTATCTCTTCACTTGTTCCATTCTTTGAAAGTCCTAAAGTGATGGGCAAGTGGTGATGGGAATAGGCAGAGGATGCTGCGGGGGGTCCTACTCACAAATCTGCACACAGAAGGTGTGAGAGTGATGGTCATTCATTGTTGACTCGAAGCAATATCAGTGTCCATATCGTCTCATGTGACAGAACAGCCTTCTTTAGGGATAGCGCTGCTTTCCTTAATCCAGGGAAGAGTGAGAAGAGGATCCCTAGACATCGCTCACTCCATTATCTACTTGCTAGTAGGCCAGGACTAGCTGGCCATCCAACTGTGTAGTAAAAAGCAACATCATACACAAAGAACACTGAACTTTGCACCCAGGGAATGTCAAAGAAAAATTCTACGAAGACTTCAACCCCACCATAAAGACAGCTCATCGCTGTGACAAATTAATTCTCCTAGGAGACTAACACCACAGTTGGCTGCACTCACAAAGCTTGGCCTAAAGTAATTAGTAAACATGGTGTCGGGAAAGAGAACTCAAATGGCATACTGATCCCCACAAAGTGCATGGAGAGCCAGCTAGTCATCACAAACACAATATTCCAACCAGCAATGAAGAGCAAAACAACTTGGATGCATCCCCATTCTGGTCATTGGCATTTGACTATGTCATTGTCCACCAACGTGATTGGGTACCTAAAGGAATAAATGAACACCTGGGACATCATCATCACCCATGCAATGCAGGGAGCATGCATGTGGTCTGATCATTGGCTTGTGAGATGTAAAATGACACTGATCTTCCAATTAAAACAACACTGATGTCCTCAGTCTCCAGCTCAATGTGCACGTGCTGAAGACTGAGCTCATGTGCACAAGGCTTGTTAAAAAAGTGAAGTTCATGACACTTTCTCAGTTGGACATAATAAAGTCTGACTCTGCCTAGTCTTTTTTAAGGAAACAGTGTTCGATGCATCGAAAGAAGTCCCCAGTTTTGTAAAGAGGAAGCAGTAGGCCTGGTTTGATGAAAATGATGTTGAGAAAAAGCAATTCCTGAGATCCATGCATGCTCTTCACACATTATGGATAAACAATAAAAACTCATCTACTAAAAAGATGGCTTATTCACATATAAAATATAATGTGCAAGCAAAGTTTTGCCACATGAAGGATAGCTGATGAAAAATGAAAGCTGGCAGCTTGAATCAGCAGCAGACCAAAAAGACTCCAAACAGTTTTTTAATTAATTGAACATTGTGTATGGCCTGCAACCTAATGGTACCAGCCCTGTCTGGAATGCAGATGAGTCATTACTGCTGTCTTATTGTGGACAAATTCTGAAAAGATGGGCTGAACATTGTAAGAAGGTTCTGAACTTCCCTTCCATCATGTCAGCATCAGCACTTGATCTTGAACAACTTCCAATTCAAGACCAACTCTCAATTCTGCTGAGCATATTTGAAGTATGGAAAGCTGTTAAGCAAATGTCCAATGGCAAAGCAGTGGGTCCAGATGGTATTCCTGTGGAGATTTTCAAATGTGGGGGCCGTGAGCTGATCAGGAAGCTCACTGGCCTCTAGTTAAGCTTTTGGGAACAGGATGCTGTGCCACAGGAACTTAAAGATGCCAACATTATTCTCTTTTACAAAAGGAAAGACAATCATACTTCTTGTGATAACCATCATGACATCTCACTCCTTACTGCTGCAGGAAAGATACTTGCCCAAGTTATGCTAAACTGGCTGATGGATCAACTTGCAGGAAAGATACTGCCTGAAAGCCAAAGTGGCTTCTGTCCCAAGTGGGGTACTTCAGACAGGATTCCTAAAGCCTAAGCAAGGGGGCCACAGCCCCTGCACACAGCACGGATGTTATCTGTGGGAGTCCTTCTGTGCTACGTAGAATTAATGTTTGTTTCTGAGGAAGAATCAAGAGAGTGGCAGGGCCAGTTAAAACACAGATCTAGCTATCTTTCCTCCCATGGAGTGGGAGGGCTGCTCCAACCAAAGTCCAAAGTCTGCAATAGTGGCTAAGGAGTGGCTTTGCTGATGATCTACCACCAGATGATCTGGCACATGATTCCTCAGGGGCAGCCTTTCCCAACCCCACATACTCAGGCATCTCTTGAGGAACACAATTTTTTGCTTAGTCAATAGCAATACAATTACAAATATAATCTAAACACACATTTACAAGGCCACATGCATAATTTCTATTGAACACCAATAGCAGCTGAGTACATCACTTATTCCCTATGCACAGTTTCTAGAAAATGAGGAATGGCTATGAATAACGGCAGGCAATTAAGCAAAGGAAAATTTAAAATGCTCATGAGGAAAAAAACAGGACAGTAAGATCTTCTAGACAGTACAGTGTGTATCAAGGGAGCAGTGAAGACTCATTAGCAGGGGACATTAGAAGGTAGTTTAGACAAAGCACTACATAAATTTGTGCAGGGAAAAATCTTGCATTGATATGGGAGGGACCAGATAACCTAATAAGTCATTTTCAGCTATAATTTCTACAGATCTGTGATTCAATTAGCTAAGTATGGAGATAACAATATTAAGCATGTGGAAAGATAATAATGCAAGAGTATGGAATAGACAGCAGAGAATGTGGTTTGTATTACAGCATCTCAGGGAGCATGAAGACGCCATTCTGTGGATGAGATGTTAAGACAGAGTTCCTTTTTTCCTGTCTTTGGTGGTCATGAGTGGAAATTAAAGATCCCATTTCCCTATTCAAAAAAGAAGGGGAAATGACCCAGGTGTTACAACAAGCATCCATTCCCTGCTGTGTGCACACTCCAAACACCCACTGAGGCCAGTAGAGTTGTCAGGCCGCAAGTAACTCATCAGTAATTGTATGCATGCTGGGTGTGGATAAGTGATGTGGTGTGAAGGAAAAATGGCTTTCCTCCCCTTAAGCCACAGTACAAGCATCAAGGGAATCTAGCAGTGCTACTTAAGTATGTTAATACGGGTCATCGGCTGGGCTTAAAACCCACATTTGATCCATATTTATTGGAATAAATATGTACAAATATTTTCTGTCTCATGCATCATAGACAGAAGCCAGTTAATGCCCTGTAAGAAAAAGGGCTTCTAAAAGCAAGGTCATAGCACCATGGTCTTGAAACACAACAGTTACAAAAAGCTGTGAACTTCCTTATGGAGCAACTGGGGGAAGTCAAGCAGTCACTTTTCACTGAAAAAATGTATGTAAAATAGATTCTGGTGGTTATCTCAACCCCCTTTCAGCTGAAGACTGCTAGCAGAGAAGTTGCAAAGTCACCACAAGGATTCAGAAGCTTTCAAGTATAAGGAAATATTTGGTTTCCTACCCAGCTACTATGCTTGTGTGACTGGCATATCTTCAAAGTCTGCTGGAACTGTTGCTTAAGCCCCAGAAATAGTGCTTGGTTAATTGTGGAGAACTCCAAAACTATACTAGTTTTTCTATAAACCTTTTGAGCCAAGTTCTACTCCCATTTCTGTCTATTACCATGGCATATGTGCACACAAATCATTGTTGTGTGCTTTTATCTGGGGGCAGAACATTGACCTTTTGAGCACCCTGTGTCACAGTTATGGGGCTAGTTATGAGGCTGCTGTTCCTTCTCAGGGTCTCTCTGAGTGTCTCCCCTACAGGGGTCAGGCCTTTAGCTCTTCTGGGTGGAATTTTGCAATTCTTCTGTGACGGGTTGGATCACAGAAAACCCCCTGGGAGCTGCCACCCGATGTGCCAAGACTACCTCTACCCCTGCTTTCCCTGCCAGTTCAGGACCCTTGCACCCTGTCTTGCTGAGCCAGACACTCCCGTATGCTCCAACAAATACCCAGGGTTTGAATTACTTGCCCCAAAGCTGCAGGTGTACCTGAAAGCAGCTAACAGAAGTGTTCCTGTCTTTAACACTCAGATGCCCAACTCCCAATGGGGTCTAAACCCAAATAAATCTGGTTTACCCTGTATAAAGCATATACAGGGTAAACTTAAATTGTTCGCCCTCTATAACACTGATAGAGAGATATGCACAGCTGTTTGCTCCCCCAGGCATTAATACATACTCTGGGTCAATTAATACGTAAAAAGTGATTTTATTAAATACAGAAAGTAGGATTTAAGTGGTTCCAAGTAGTAACAGATAGAACAAAGTAAGTCACCAAGCAAAATAAAATAAAATGTGCAAATCTATGTCTAATCAAACTGAATACAGATAATCTCACCCTCAGAGATGCTCCAGTAAGTTTCTTCCTGAGACTGGACACCTTCCAGGCCTGGGCACAATTCTTTCCCCTGGTACAGCTCTTGTTCCAGCTCAGGTGGTAGCTAGGGGATTCTTCATGATGGCTCCTCCTCTCTGTTCTGTACCACCCCTTTATATATCTTTTGCATAAGGCGGGAATCCTTTGTCCCTCTCTGGGTTCCCCGCCCCTCCTTCTCAATGGAAAGACACCAGGTTAAAGATGGATTCCAGTTCAGGTGACATGATCACATGTCACTGCAAGACTTCATTGCCCATTTGCCAGCACACACGTATACAGGAAGACTTACATGTAAACACAGCCATCTGCAGACAATTGTCCTGGTTAATGGGAGTCATCAAGATTCCAAACCACCATTAATGGCCCATGCTTTGCATAATTACAATAGACCCTCAAAGTTCTATTTCATATTTCTAGTTTCAGATACAAGAGTGGTACATTTATAGAAATAGGATGATCACACTCAGTAGATTATAAGCTTTGTAATGATACCTTACAAGAGACCTTTTGCATGAAGCATATTCCAGTTACATTATATTCCCTCATTAGCATATTTTTATAAAATTAATAAAATTATATAGACTGCAACGTCACACACCCTCTCTCAGATCAGGACCTGGTTATAGCCCCCTGGATACCAACCCTGACTAATTCAGCAGGTCCAACAGGGGCTGGATTCTGCTAGGTAAGACCCATGCACAATCATAGGAGTGCCCCAAAAGCATATTTAACCCACAAATATTGTCATATACAAACACTATCTTTTCAACAAGTATAATTAAGAATCTGGATAAACATTAGATCAGGGGTCGGCAACCTGCGGCATGCGTGTCGAAGACAGCACTCCAGCCGATTTTTAATGGCACACTGGTGCCTGTTGCCTGCCAGGGTCCCAGCCCCACTCAGCCCCCCGCCCACCGCTCTCTCCTGCGGGGGCAGGAGGCAGAAGCTTGGTCCGGCTGGCAGCCAAGCTCCCCCTCCCCCGCTTTTCCCCCCAGTGTGCTGCTTTCCTGCCCCTCCTCCTCTCCTCCCCTGCGCCAATCAGCTGATCGCCCTTGCGAGGGGGAGGGGGAGAAGTGGAGCCGCAGCATGCTCACTGCTTGGAGAGGAGGCAGAGAAGAGGCGGGGACAGGGCCTTGGGGAAAGGGGTGGAATTGGGGCATATCCCCTCCAGCCCCCTGCTGTGAGCCGCTCATGGCAGGGGGCCGGGAGCACCCCCA
>NW_020664482.1:25596153-25607187 GCF_002925995.2 Terrapene triunguis
GCCCCCCCCCCCCCCACATTCCCACCTGCACCCCTCTCACCAAATGGGAGCTGTCCCAGGTAAGTGCTCCACACCCAAACCTCCTGCCCCAACCCTGAGCCCCCTCCCTCATTCTAGCTCCTGGCCAGACCCTGCACCCCAACCCCCAGCCTGCTCCTTCACCCCCAACCCTGTGCTCAGTGCACTCCCACCCTCAGCTCAGTGCAGAGAGAGAGGAAGAGAATGGGCTCGAACCAGGGAGAAGGTAGGTACCCCTCTATGTGGGCAGGGCCGGGACCCCAGACCGGCAGTGGGCTGAGCGGGGCTGGCAGCTGGGACCCCGGCTGGCAGGAGCCAGCGGACAGAACCTCAGACCGGCAGCGGGCTGATCCGCTCAGCCCACTGCAGTCTGGGGGCCCAGCTGCCGGCCCCGCTCAGCCCGCTGCCAAACTAGGTGAATGGAGCCCCAGGCTGGCAGCAAGCTGAGCGGGCCGGCGGCGTAAGATCAGCATTTTAATTTAATTTTAAATGAAGCTTCTTAAACATTTTGAAAACCTTGTTTACTTTACATACAACAATAGTTTAGTTATATAATATAGACTTATATAGAGAGACCTTCTAAAAAACGTTAAAATGTATTACTGGCACGCGAAACCTTAAGTTAAAGTGAATAAGTGAAGACTCGGCACACCACTTCTGAAAGGTTGCCGACCCCTGCAATAGATCAATATATTGCCATATTGCACAAAATGGCTGACATGTGATTAACATCTTAAAACATGAAATAACAAGGCAGTAAAGCAAATGGAAAAAGAAGGCATCATTGCTTAACTCAAAGAGCCCACTAGTTGGATAAGCAGCACGGTAGCCACTGAGAAGGCAAGCTGCATATTTGCATAGACTAAAGCAATTTAAACTAAGCACTAAAAAGAATTCACTGCCAAAGCCTACAATTGATGAAATACTACTTGACTTGGCAAAAACAAAAATTCTTAGTATCTGATGCCAGAGATGGATATTGGCAAGTGCTACTTGATAAGGATAACAGCAACCACGCCACATCTTGCAGTTAGATACAGATGATTGGGAATGCTGTTTGGAATCAAACCTGCAGGGGAAGAATGTCCGTGCCATCAATAAGATGTACTAACAGGATTGCAGGGATCACTGTCATAACTGCTGTACAGATGCAGAGACAGCATGATGAAAGCTGTGGTGAATCACAACCACAACCTCATTTGTCTGATAGAAAGAGCCAGATAAGTATATCTAAAATTGAATAAAAACAAAATGAAATTGTGATGGACTGCAGTACCATACTGTGATGTATGGAGGACTGCGTTGGAATAGTGAACTATCACTTTAAGAGCAAGGGTGGTGGTGGTTTTCGGTCCTGTTTGCAATCTAGGGGACTTTGTAGCAAAGCATGCAATTAGAGTCAGTCTGGTAAGAGCCATCTTAAATCAAGCTGGGTGAGTTTTGCCTCACTGCCTTAGGGAGCAGCCTGTTTTCTCTCTCTCAGTTTCTGGGTTCTTGTGTGTTATTGTTCTGAATTCTAAGAAACATATTAGTGTTATGCTGCAACCTTCCAGCAAGAGTATTTCTGTTTTTATCTAACTTATCTGTGTCGATGCTGTGCACATAACACCTATGTGGGACACTTGCTGATCTCTCATGAGCTACAACCTGACCCCAGATGGTAAAAGCAACACAGCAGATGCCCACATCTAAAGATATTAAATCAGTTTAGAGACCATTAGGATTTCTAAACTATCTGATAACATTTCTTCCAAGCCTCTCAGATGTATGCAACCCCCTGAGGTGACTACTCAACAAAGATGGCAGTAGGAACATGGTTACCTCACCATGATGCAGCCATCACACATATCAAGATGCTGGTGACCATCTATCCCCTTCTGTAATACTATGATGTGCCTGAAGAGGCAATCATGCTATGGGATGCCAGTGAGATGAAGCTTGGGGCACTACCAGTACAAAGGTACAACTGTTAGCTTTCATGGCAAGGTCACAATCTCCAACGGAACAAAGATATGACCCAGTTGAAAGGAATATCTTATAATAGCGTTCACACGTGAAAAGTTACACCTGTATGTTCACACATGGGAAACTATTTGCATAGAAAGTAACCACTAGAGCATTTTTAAAAAGCCACTGCTAGCAGCTCCAAAACACCTCCAGTGCTTGCTAACGACACTGCAGTGGTACAATTTAGCAGTATGGCAGAAGAAAGTGACTGATCTGTACTGTGATAAGTTGGATCACAGAAACCCCCTGGGGGCTGCCAACTGATGTGCCAACACTACTTCTGCCCCAGCTTTCCCTGCCAGCTTGGGACTACAGCACCCTGTCTTGCTGAGCCAGACACGCCAGTTAGGGTGATCAGACAGCAAATGTGAAAAATCGGGACGGGGGCGGGGGGTAATAGGAGCCTATATAAGAAAAAGACCCAAAAATCAGGACTGTCCCTATAAAATCGGGACATCTGGTCACCCTAACACCAATCTGCTCCAGGGTCTGAACCACGTGCCCCAAAGCTGCAGACTTAACTGAAAGCAACTTAGGAAGTGTTCTTGTCTTTAACACTCAGATGCCCAACTCCCAATGGGGTCCAAACCCCAAATAAATTCGTTTTACCCTGTATAAAGCTTATGGTGGCATTTAGCCACCAATGCCATAAGGCGGCGTGCCTCAGTTTCCCCTTCTACACAGCAGAATGGTCCTGTTATGCTTTTGCTGCCGTGCCAAGCTTCCAGTCTGTTTACAGGTATAGGCTGAAAAGTAACATGCTTGTGGGGCTGTCTTGTCACCATCCCTAGCATGTACAACAGGTTCTTCCACCAATCAGGTATGTCCCACATCTTTAAAGCGTTAACCACTAGTATTAACTCCTTTGTCTTGACCCATAGATGAAGTAGTAAAAGACACAATATTAACAGCAAATCTATGGTGGACAGGCTTTGTTCACACAATTTAGCTTGTTTAGTGTCTGCATTTTCCTGTTTCTTTGTGCCCCCGGGGTAGGCACACTTCTGCCTCTTTGGAGAAGGCTTTTAATTCAGGCATGTGTTCGGGGCTTTGGCAAGGAAAGGGTGTACTGCAACCAGGGCTGGCTCCAAGTTTTTTGCCGCCCCAAGCAAAAACATTTTCCCGCGCCCCCCGGCCCCGCCCCAACTCCGCCCCTTCCCCGCCCCATTCCAGCCCCTTCCCCAAAGCCCCGCCTCCTCCCCCGGGTGCGCCGCATTTCCCCTCCCACCCCTCCCTCCCAGGCTTGCCTAGAGAAGGTTTTTGAAATCTATTTTTAGTAAGGAATTAGGCCGAGTGAAAGCAGATCTAGTGTGAAAGCTATTGTTAGTGGACACTTGGTTCGGGTTTAATAAATTATTGCAAGTGGCCTATACAATTAGGTGGTCCTTTATTGCCTCACTGAAGTAAGAGATTCATTTTGGAAGAGAAGTAAAATCTGTTTCTATGTTTCAACATAGTGGAGTTAGTTATTGGTTGAGGAGGGTTTTGAGGTCCACCGGGATCCCCTTTATCAGGTGACCCAGGTGCCTCAGACGGGAGAAGAGCTCCGCCAGCTGTTGGTTCCCCGCTGGATTCATTGGGACCTGTTACGGCTGGCCCACGCAGTGCCCTGGGCTAGGCATATGGGGTATGAGAAGACCTTGCAACGAGTGGCCCTGAGATTCTTCTGGCCGGGCATACACCAGGAGGTGCGGGACTTTTGTACTTCCTGCCCAGAATGTCAGCACACCAGCCCGAAGGGGTACGGAAGGCGCCTCTGATTCCACTCCCAGTTGTCGGGGTCCCCTTCGAGAGGATCAGCCTAGACTTGGTGGGGCCCTTGGGGAAAAGAACGTCAGAGTTTCAGTATATCCTTGTGGTAGTTGACTATGTGACCCGCTACTCGGAGGCTGTCCTGCTAAGGACCACCACGGTCCCCGCTGCAGAACTTCTTAAGATTTTTGCCAGGATAGGAATACCCCGAGAAATCTTGACAGACCATGGAATGAATGTCTCATCCAAGCTGATGGCCAAATTGTGTCATCTATTAAACACCCGAGCCCTCTGGACATTGGTCTACCACTCACAGACCGATGGGCTAGTCAAGAGGTTCAATGGAACACTGAAGGTGATGGTTTGGAAATTCATGGATGACGACTCGCGACAATGAGACAAGCTGTTGCCCGCACTGCTGTTTGCAGTGTGAGAGGGGCCCCAAGCTTCCATGGGATTCTCCCCATTTGAGCTCCTTTCTGGGAGACAGCCAAGGGGAATCTTGGACCTATTCAGAAAAACCTGGGAAGAACAGGAATCAAGGCTCATGGGGTCAGTCCCCTACATCCTGCAACTGCGGGAACATCTCCAGAAGCTGGGGGAGTTTGCATGGGAGAATTTGCTGCAGGCGCAGCATGCCCAGGAACTCCAGTATAATCGGGGGGGGGGGGGGAGGGGGGGGGGGTGAGAGCTCGGGGATGGAGTCTTACTGCTATTGCCACCCTCAGAATCAAAGTTGCTTGCCAAATGGCAGGGACTGTTTGAGATTGTTCGGCGCGTGGGACCAGTGGACTTATGAGGTCCATCTCCCTGGGCGATGAAAAGACCTACGAATATACCATGTAAACTTTTTGAAAGCCTGGAAGGGTCTGCTAATTGCTCTCTACCCCCCAGAACCCTAATTGGGACCAGTGGCCAGCAGCTCTCCTGGCCCGACACCAGGCCTGCTGACAGCAATTCTGGGCCCCAGGGCAGAACAGTCAATGGGCCCCCTAGAAAGGGATGTGCCTGCCCAGCTGCCTTCGCCACCGCCAGTACCACCTGCACGCGCCTAGGAGCCAGCGCCAGATTAACCTTTTGTGGGCCCGGCGCCAAACATATTTGTGGGCCCCCATGAGGGCAATGGAGCATCACCACAACTACACAGCACTCCACACAGACCCCCCACTGCCCAGCACCCCCCAACAACCTCCTCCCTGCCTAGCACTCCAACACAAACCTCCCCCACTGCCCAGCATCCCCCACTCCCTCACAGCCCAGCAACCCTCACAGACCCATTCCCCAATGACCTGCCCCCCGGCTGCGGCCCTGCTTAGCCAGCGCAGAGCAGGGATCCCCCCTTCCATCACAGTCCGAGGGGGCAGAACAGCTGAAGCTTGGGAGCACAGAGCGGTCCCATCCCCGAGGCCCTACCCAGCCCTACCTCCCTGGCACTGGTACCCGCAGCGGAGAGGTGGTGTTTCCGTGCAGGGGCGGGTCAGCCACTGACTTCCCCAGCCTGCGCTTCTGCAGAGTGGGCCCTGTGGCCTGCTCGGGAGATTGCTCCCTTTGTCCCCCTCCCCCGTCATTGGACCTGCCCGACACCAATCCCAATAGGGCAGGACTTAAGCCCTGAACAACGAGCAAGGCTACAATGGTTGATCCAGAGCTTCCCCTCCATTTTATCTTCCCACCCCAGATGGGCAACTATCACCAGTCACCATATAGACACCGTGCCCGGACAGAAGATCCACAACCAACATCGCCCACTCCCTTGGAAGATGTGGGAAGTAGTCCAGAAGGAACTCGAAGCGATGCTAGTCCTGGGTGTAGTAGAAGAGTCCCGGAGTGAACGTAGAAGCCTCATAGTCCTGGTACCCAAGCCCGTTGGGACTGTGAAGTTCTGTATAGACTTTAGGGGAGTCAATGCCATCTCTTGCTTTGGTGCCTACCCGATGCCGCAGGTAGATGAATTGCTGGAACGACTGGGTAATGCCAAATTTTTATCAATGCTAGACTTGACCAAGGGGTACTGGCAAATATCCCTTATCCTGTCATCATGATAGAAGACATCTTTCCCTATGCCCTTTGACTTATATCAATTCATCACTATGCCCTTTGGGCTACATGGGGCTGCGGCTACGTTCCAGCAATTAATGGACCAGCTATTGCACCCACACCGGCAGTATGCAGCAGCTTATATCGATGATATTGTGGTCTACAGAGCAAGTTGGGAGGAACACCTACAACACCTCACCGCGGTGCTACAGGCCCTGAAGGAAGCAGGGCTCATAGCAAACCCCGCCAAGAGTCACCTTGGGCAGAAAGAGGTGACCTACTTGGGCTACACAATTGGGGCAGGCCAACTCCGTCCTCTGGTGGACAAAGTACAGGCCCTGAGGGATTACCCCGCCCCTACAACAAAAAGGAAGATAAGACAGTTCCTTGGTTTGGACGGGTACTACTGGTGGTTCATGCTGGACTTTGCCACGATAGCCGCCCCTCTCTCTGACCTCACAAAGAACTCCTGGCTGTGGAACATCTGGTGGTTGGAGGATTGTAAAAGGGCATTTCAGACCTTGAAGGAGTGACTTACCCAAGAACCAGTCCTGTTCCACCCGGACTTCTCAAAACCATTTATTTTACAAACAGACACCTCAGAAGTGGGGGTAGGGGCTGCGCTATCACAGGAACGAGATGGTGAAGAACAGCCAGAAGCTATTTCCCCGTGAAGTCAAGTACTCCACCATCGAGAAGGAAGCCTTGGCAGTAAAATGGGCAATAGAAGCCATGCGGTACTACCTGCTAGGGAGCCCCTTTTGGCTCATTACAGACCATGCACCCCTCAGATAGATCAACACCATGAAGACTCGAACGCACGGCTCATGAGATGGTACCTCGCCCTCCAACCCTATGAGTTCAGCATGCTACATCGTCCAGGTAAAGCTCACGCGAATGCAGATTTTTTCTCCCGAGCGGGAGGGGAGGACAATGGGGGTGGACCCCTGCTGGGCCCTGAGAGAAAGGGCTGCTCACCGACTCTGGCCACTGGGCCATGCTGCCCTGAGAGGAAGGTCCGTTTATTGACGCCAGCCACTAGGCCATACTACTACATTTGTAGTCAGGGTCATGAACATAGGACCTGAAAAACTGCTATACAGTTCTTTTTCCTTTCTTCACCCTATAGGTGACCCGGTCCCCATAACGGGGTGTACCTACCCCATGACAAGCAGTATAAACAAGTCATTGTCTGTATGAAATTTTAGTTTGTACTGACTTCGCTAGTGCTTTCTATGTAGCCTGTTGTAAAACTAGGCAAGTATCTAGACGAATTGATGTATCCTCTGGAAGACCTCTGCGTATCCCTGGTTGAGAACAAACCACTGCCCTGGGAGACGCTCCCCCTGCCTCTCAAGAATACTGGAATTATTGAGATGAATGGAGTATACAAGATATCATATGTAAAGGCAATCCAATCATAATACCCACTTCACCTAGAAGAGAGAGGCTCTCAAGAATACATTGGAGTAATTTTGGAATAGAATCTCTATCAGGAAGGCCAGAGATGCTGCATATTGACCAGATATGACCAAGGATATCCGAGACCTGGTGAGCAGATGATATACATATGGGGAAACACAGGCCAAGCAGCAAAAAGAGACAATGAAAATACACAACATCCCCAACAGCCTTGGAGCAAATGGACCTTTTCATTTTAATTCTACAATTCAGACTTCTGGGAACTAGACAAACAGTCAGAGACTAGTACAGGGACCATCATAGACAAAGCAAGGAAGCATTAAAGCAGATATCCCAAATTGTGTCATTTCAGGCAACAGACTCCAGTTTACTTGCAGTGAGTCTGTGCAATCTGCCCAGGCATGGGAATTCATTCAAGTCACCTCATCGCCATACCACAGCCAATCAAATGGCAAAACCAAACTGGCACTTAAAACTGATATGATTCTATCAAAGAAAACTGTAAAAGCAAAGAAAGTATACAGGAATAAATGGAGAAACAGTCTCACTGAAGACCATAATAGCAGCCCCAAACAATGCTTCATGTCAAGACTCATGCATATGTTAGTGCCAATAGCCCCAGAATTGCTACAACTGGCAGTGGTGGAAGTTAACAGACAAAAAAGGAAGACCAACATTCACAGGCTGGGGTGAAGCGGGGTGGGGGAGTAGCTCCCTTTGATGGACACCCAGCCAGCCAGTTAGCTGTAAAATCCCTCTTGGTCTGTTCTCTGCTTGCTTTACCTGTAAAGGATTAACAAGCCCACAGGTAAAAGAAAAGGAGTGGGCACCTGACCAAAAGAGCCAATGGGAAGGTAGAACTTTTTAAAATTGGGAAAGAAACTTTCCCTTTTCTGTTGTTCTCTGGGCTGCAGGGACATGGAGCAGTAATGCTGTAAGCAGCTTTAAGCCAGGTATGATTACGGATTATCAATTCATACCTCAAACCTACTTATCCAGAGCCTCAGAGATGTAAGTATAATTAGGGAACGTCTAAAAAGACGCGATTAGGGTTATTTCTTTTATTTCTTATTGGCTTGTGGACTCCTCAGTGCTAACCCCAGATGCTTTTGTTTGCTTGTAACCTTTAAGCTGAACCCCCAAGAAAGGTATTTTGGGTGCTTGATTTTTGGAATTGCTCTTTTAAAATCTAGCAAAAGTCTAAGTTCCAGATGTATTTTCTTTCTCTTTGTTTTTAATAAAATTTACCTTTTTTTAAGAACAGGATTGGATTTTTGATGTCCTAAGAGGTTTGTGCATATGCTGTTTGATTAGCTGGTGGCAAGAGCTAATTTCCTTTGTTTTCTTTCTCAGCTCTTCCCTGGCAGATAGGGGTGTGTGTGTGTGTGTGTATGTGTGTGTGAGAGAGAGAAAGAGAGAGAGAGAGAAAGGGCTTGAGGGTACCCCACAGGGAGGAATTCCCAAGTGCTCCTTCCTGGGTCCAAGGTTTTTTTTTTTTTTTTTTTTGCATTTGGGTGTTGGCAGCATTTACCAAGCCACGGTCAGAGAAAAGCTGTAACCTTGGGAGTTTAATACAAGTCTGGAGTGGCCAGTATTAATTTTCAGAATCCTTGCAGGCCCCCACTTTCTGCACTTGGAGTGACAGAGTGGGGATTCAGCCTTGACAGCTATTATGACTAACAAGCTAAAGACCTCCCAGAATACAACCTGGTGACACTGTCAGGATCAAATTATTTCCTCAGGACAATTCATGCACCTTGGAAGCAAGCTACATGTGTTGAACAGATAATGTAATGGTGGATGGGCACATATCTAATCTAAACTGCAAATACATTCACTCACTACAAACACAAGGCAAACATGGACATGGAGGATGTGAAATACATACTCTGCTGAGTCTTGATCAACAGGTCATAGAATGAACACAGGCCAATGAGTGACTGATAGATATCGAAACACTCTCAGTACAACAAACACCCAGAAAAACCAAGTGCATGGCAGTCTCCTGTCATCACAAGAAACACTTGCACTTGCTTCAACATCATATCACATGTACAGTGTACATAAGACTGTGCAATTGGGGAGGGATGATTGAACAACCTTCCTAACCCAGAGGAAAATACCTTAATTCCCAAGGAAGTTAAAAAAATAAAAAGTTGACGTTGTTATATATATTTAGTCTTCAATGGAGTACAATAGAATGTGGTTTATGGCATTCATATTTAATTTTGCTATCTCAAATAAATGTGACAAAAGGGATGTGATGATAGATAGCTCCCCAATGGGGTGGTATAGTATGATGGTGTGATTGTGTATACAGTGATGTCTAGGAACATTGAGAATACTACTTTCAGGAAATGCTGGAGGAGACAGTTGTAAGGGACTCAGGCGTAGGCAGTCTGGCCTAGTGGTCAAGGCTGGGCTAAAGTCCGCATGTCAGGGATGGTAATCCATGAGTAGGGGTCGGAGGATTTGCTAGAGCAGGTTTCAATACGCAAGAGTCGGGGCCAAAATCAGGCTGTGGTTGGAGACATATGAGATGAGAGGTAGTACAAAGCTGGAATCGGGAGGCAGGAATCAGGGTCAGAGTCAGGTTGGCATTGGAGACTGGAGAACAAAGGTAGAACGAGGCTAGAGTCAGGAGGCAAGAGTCAGGATTAGAGTCAGGTTGGGATCGGAGGCCAGAGATCAGGAGACAATTAGAAATCTAGAGTCACAACAGGTCCAAAGTCTGTGTTGTTGCCCAGAAAACGTCCTGGGGCACCCTCTGGGGTTAAATAGGGTAGTTGGCCAATCAGACGGCCACAGGGAACTGTCACTCTGGCTTTCTTGGGTGGTACTTCCTGCGGTGCCTAGTCTCCACAGTGCTCCCTGGCGAAATCTCTGCAATGTCTCCCGCTGGCACCATGGGAACATCAGCCATCCCAGGCTCTGCAGACCTGAGTTTTATTCCTGGCATCCTTATAATAGTATAGTATATTTGGCGAAAGGAATAAAACCTGAATGTTACAATGTCTTGGTCCTCTTTCTTTTTATGCCTGAACTCTGAACAGAGACCATCCTCTTGTTGTCTCTCCAGGATTTCTGCAAGATTTCCTCATTTATGATTAAACCCACCTCAACCAATAACTAACTCCACTATGTTGAAACATAGAAACAGATTTTATTTCTCTTCCAAAATGAATCTCTTACTTCAGTGAGGCAATAAAGGACCACCTAATTGTATAGGCCACTTGCAATAATTTATTAAACCTGGACCAAGTGTCTACTAACAATAGCTTTCACACTAGATCTGCTTTCACTCGGCCTAATTCCTTACTAAAAATAGATTTCAAAAACCTTCTCTAGTAAAAATGGAAAGCCACAAAGGTATGAAAACAAACAAGTTGATTTTTTATTTAATGTATTCACTGATATTAGGGTTACCATTCGTCCGGATTCCCCCGGACATGTCCGGCTTTTTGAGCTAAAAATAGCGTCCGGGGGGAATTTGTAAATGTCCAGACTTCCCTCCCCCTATGCAGAGCGCGCGCGGCTAACAGGGCAGCCGGCCGGATGGTGCCACTTACATGGGGCTCCGACAGCCAGAGAGAGCCCCTCCTCCGCTTCCCCTGCAGCAGAGATCACTCCCTCCATCCCTCCCTGCATTCGCAGATCGCCTACGGCAGTCTGGAGCTCCTCCCCCGCTCCTCCTCCCCTGCTGCCCAGCGTGCCGGGACGAGTGGCAGGGTAAGGGGGCCAGGGGGTCGGAGAAGGGGCAGGGAGGTTCTGGAGGGGGCAGTCAAGAGACGGGGGGGG
>NW_020664482.1:25607287-25612710 GCF_002925995.2 Terrapene triunguis
GGGACAGGGAGCAGAGGGGTTTAGATGGGTCGGGAGTTCTGTGGGGGGCTGTCAGGGGGTGGGGAGTGGTTGGACGGAGCATGGGAGTCCCAGGGGTCTGTCTGGGGGTGGGGTGTGGATAAGGGTTGGGGCAGTCAGGGTACAGGTAGGGGGTAGAGTCCTAGGGGGCCAGTTAGGATGGGGGGAGGGTCTCAGGAGGGGGCAGTCAGGGGACAAGGAGCGGGGGGAGGGTTGGGGGTTCTGAGGGGGGCGGGAAGTGGGAGGGGCAGGGCAGGGCTAGGGCAGGATGGGGGCGAGGCTAGGGCGGGGCTCCTCCCGTCCTCTTTTTTGCTTGCTGAAATATGGTAACCCTACTGATATGAACTGCTTGGGAAGATGTAATCATAATAGGCTGTTCTGATGGCCTAATATGCACATATTTACAGATGCATAGTTTAGCTGAAAATGGCAATGTATATTTTATCTAGTGGATGAGTAATGCTTAGAAATTCTTCACAGCACATAGTTAGGGAAGATAATCAACTTCCTTGCCCAGAAAAACACTTTCCCTACTTGCTTTCAGTGCAAAATTTCCTTGTCAGAATTACGGTCTGCAAGTTCCCAAGCTGCTTACATTTTCCTCATGTATTGAATTCTCTTGCAAAGACTTCTTGTCATTAGATGCCCCTCTCTACCCTGGTTCTTCTTATATAGCTCCCATTACTGTGTAATCAGGCACCTTCCAGAACTATGAAATGTACATAAACACTGCAGGGTGGGGATTTTCAAAGGAACCTAAGGGAATTAGGCATTCAAATGAGATTGAAATTCAATGGGATTTTGAGGGAGGATTTCAGAGGCACAAATGGCAGTTAGATGCTTAGGACCAGATTTTCAAAGATATCTAGACATTTGAAGATGCAAATAGCCACCTAGTGGGATTTTCAAAAATGCCTAATCAGGTTTCAAAGGGAGCTAGACCCACAAAGGGGACTTAGGCTCAGCATTGCAACACTTAACTTGAGGCACTCTGCCTCCTAGTGGAAGGCAAAATCCTGAGGTAGGTACCTAGGCTCCCTATACAATGTATGGGAGAATCAAGGGCCTAAGAATGGGGTTCAGCTGGGCCACCTACACTAGCCAATAAGAAATGCTGAGGAGAGGGGTGTGACCCAAGTAGACTTGGGCACTTGGAGGGAGGTGTCTCCCTCTGCTCAGGATTCACAGCCGTGAACTGATTCCTGCAGTTAGATGCCCAAGCCAGGTCAGTTCTTTCTCACAAAAAATAAGCAAGAGGTGGTGACCAAATAGCCCAGTGGTTAGAGCATTCGCCCAGGATGTGGGACCCAGGTTCAAATCCCCACTCTGTCTGAGAACAGCAGGGGCTTGAACACAGGTTTCCCACCTCCCCAGTGAGTGACCTAACCACTGGGATATTGTGAGATGGGTCATAATGTTTCCTGTGGAAGCTGTTCCACTTTGTACAAACTAATTAAATATTCATGGGGCCAGAGAGTGAGAGTGACTCACTAGCTCAGTGGTTAGGGCACTCACCTGTGAGATGGGAGAATCAGAATCCAGTCCCTGCTCTAATGACTATTTTAAATATTATTTCAGAACCAGATAAACTGGTCAAAACACCAACTATTTAAAAATTATTTAAGGCCAAAATAGCAATGCCTCTTGAAAGGAAAAATCATGCCTCTCCAATCTGCTAGAATTTTTTAAGTGTGTCAGAAAATAATGGATAAAGGAAAACCAGATGATGTAATTTATTTAGACTTTCAAATACTGTTGACAAGGTTCCCCTCCACGGTCTATTAGGAAAATTAAGTAAGCATGAGAGGAGAATTAAAGTACCTCATACATTAGAACAAGAGATAGAAACAAAGTGTCGGAATAAATGGTTAGTTTTCTACATGGTAAAAAGTTAATTGTGCCCCAAGGATCTATCTTAGAATTGGTGTTTAATTTATCTAATGATTATTAGAAAAGTGGGTGAGCAGTGAGGTGGCAATATTTGCAGATGGCAAAAATTTACACAGGTTGCTCATGACTAGAGAACACAGTGAGAAATTTCAGAGAGCAGTAACAAAGCAAAGTGAATGGACAGCACAATGGCTACTGAAATTCAGTGTTGGCAAATGCAAGGTAAGGCACCTTGGAAGGAATAATTTGATCCATTCATACACATTGGTGCGTCCTTAATTAGCCATAATCACTCAAGAAAAAGATCTGGGTATCACTGTGGACATTCGAAGAAAACCTCTGATCAACGTGCGGCGGTGGCCAAAAAGTACAAACAGATATTTTTTTTAAAAAGATAGAGAACAATACTGGAAATATTATGCCATAATATACCTTTATCTGGAATACTGTGTTCAGTTCTGATCACCCACTTCAGAAGGGGTTCAAAGATAGGCAGTGAAAATGATTAGAGGCCCAGAACAATTTCTGTATGGAACATTGGGGATATTTAGTTGAGAGGAGGTGAGTACAGCACTGATCCTATGAGCTATTCCATATCGTCAGACCTGTGTGCACACACTGACTTCAAAGGCATCTGCATGGGCATAGGGATCAGCTTGTGCTTGAGAACCTTGCGGGGCCCTAAGATGCTATAGAACAGAGATATACAAAACTAATGCATGCTATAGACTGAAAGGGAACACATTTAAAGCTAATAGAAGAAAATACTTTTTTTAACAAAATGCATAATTGAGAAGTGGAACTCATTGCCACAAGGTATCATTACTGCCAAAAGATTAGAAGGATTCAAAAAAGGATAAACATTTATATGGATAATGAAATCATCCAGTTACACTAGATAGGATAGTTTTATTTTAAATTTAAGGGATATATACCCAAGTGCCTTAGAGCCTAAGTCAGCTAGTAACTGACAGGAATTAGGAAGAAACTTTCCCATAAGCAGATTTCATAATTGCTCATTATGAAATTTCTTACTCTGAAGCACCTGCTACTGGTCACTTGACTTGATGGACCACTGGCCTCCATAATGGCAATTTTTAGTAGTAGTAGTTTTTTTTTTTTAAACATGGTTGGTATTGTGGGAAGTCTGGTCAAAAGAGCATGTTGTATTTTGCTCTGGAGGCACAGATGTTTGTGCCTTACCTCTTCTGGGAGCAAGTTTAACGACAACAAACCAAGTTGCTGAGAAAGCTGCGTCTCCTACGTACCTCATTTTTACCCTTGCAGCTTACAGCTCAGTTTTCTCACTCATAGTACATATGACAAATATGTAAGCAACTTTCATACAGAAGAAAAACTATGAGGTGCTATAAGAAGATTCTCAACAACAAGTTCACTATGGCTAGCTGTTTTATAAAGCACAACCCAAATTATTTTAATCTCAAGAGACTTCAAAGTCCTTTTCTACTCTCTCTCTCTCTCTGGCAAAATATTTTTCGCATGCCCCTATAACAGAGTTCAAATGCAAATGCTACAAGCCAAATTTGTTCATACAGATGGCAGTGTAGATCTGTGACTAGGCTCCCTTCTACTTTGAGGGACTTCAAAGACAATTATAGGTGCTCCACTGATTATAGGAGACAAACGTCTAGGTTACTTATAATTCGTTCTACAATTTGTCACTTTGGGGAAAAAATATTGTTGCTGTCAATAGAGCCATTGCTAGACTCAGGCTAAAAGTCAAGTAATTCCAGGTTAGATGCTCACAGGTGAACCTCCCATTTGCAGTTTACATGCAAGGATTTGTGAGAAAATGATCCAACAAAACTGGGACCATTTTCTTTAATCACCTGCTTCAATATAATGATTATACAAATCTACAAGGAAGATTAAAACCTACAACATATTACATACTCTTAAAAATATATAGTGTACAGATTCTGTCAAATCTGACTGTACCTTCACCTCTCCCACAACCATAGAGAAAGAAAGGCAATTTAACTGACACCTGTAAAGAGGAGCTTAAATTCATAAGTTTGCTAGACACTATGGCTACGTCTTCACTACCCGCCTATCCGGCGGGTAGCAATCGGTTTATCGGGGATCGACTTACCGCGTCTCGTGAGGACGCGGTAAAATCGATCCCTGATGGCTCTACCGTCGACTCCGGAAATCCACCTCGACAAGAGGCGGTAGCGGAGTCGGCGGCAGCGGTCGACTTTCCCGCGTCCTCACCGCCAGGTAAGCCGACCTAAAATACGCAACTTCAGCTACGGTATTCACGTAGCTGAAGTTGCGTATCTTAGGTCGGAAGTCCGCTGTAGTGTAGACCTAGCCTAAGAATCATGGCCTTAATAAAGACACTGGATGTATGGCTTATTACAACAACCGGTAACCCACTAGCCCCTCTTTTTTGTCCTATGACTGCAGGGGCATTAATGGGCCACTTTACCTTGAACGGTTGATTAGAATATGTGTTAATTACTTATGCTAAACAATCTGTTTCATCTTGTAATTAGCTGTGATACTCTGAGTATCTTTCCCAGAGCTGAAGAAGAGCTCTGTGTAGCTTGAAAACTTATCTCTTTTACCAACGCAGGCATCTTTTGGAACACTGGCCTGTTCAAGAAGCTGTAAGCAGGGACTTTCTTCCTGGACCAGAAGATCACCATAGGGGAAGTCGAAATGCCCATTGCGATCCTGGGAGACCCCGCCTACCCCTTAACGCCATGGCTTATGAAGCCATACACGGGGCAACTTGACACCAGCAAGGCGCGGTTCAACAACAGGCTGAGCAAGTGCAGAATGATGGTTGAGTGTGCTTTTGGCTGTTTAAAAGTCCACTGGCAATGCCTGTATGGGAAGCTGGACCTGGCTGATGACAATATTCCTATGCTTATAGCCGCATGCTGTACGCTCCGTAATATTTGTGAAGGGAAGGGTGAAAGCTTCACTCAGGGCTGGACTGCTGAAGCTCAGTGCCTGGAGACTGAGTTTGAACAGCCAGAGACCAGGACTATTAGAGGGGCACAGCGCAGGGCCATAAGGGTCAGGGATGTCTTGAGGCAGCAATTTAAAGCTGAAAGCTACTAATATTTGTTGCTGTGCTCGGGACTGCAGTGCTTGTAATGCTAGGAGGTGACTGGTGCACATGATGCAATAGGGGGTTTAACCTAATTGTATGTTGCTTTGCAGTGTTCTTTTGACTTTCACTTAATAGAATAAAGCTTGCTTTCAAACCACCACAATTCTTTTATTAATAGATAACAACCGGAGGAGAGAGTCAAATGAAAAAATACATGAGGAGGGAGCGGGATGGGGGAAGGGAAAGTCCAAGGAGGAGGAGGAGGGGTCCCAACCGGAGGAGAGAGTCAAATGAAAAAATACATGAGCAGGGAGGGGGATGGGGGAAGGGAAGGTCCAAGAAGGAGGAGGAGGGGTCCCAGCAGGGCCGGCCTTAGCAAGAGCGGGGCCCGATTCCTGGGGGCGGGGCTTGCTGCTGGCAAGCCCCGCCC
>NW_020664482.1:25612810-25613209 GCF_002925995.2 Terrapene triunguis
ACTGGGGCCGGGCCCCAGGGCCCGAGCCGGGCCGGAGCCAGAGCCACTCGGCCGGGGCCAGGCTGGAGCCGCGGGGCCGGGCCGGCGTGCTCGGCTGGAACTGGGGCTGGGGCCCCGCGGCCCGAGCTGGGCCGGAGCCAAAGCCGCTCGGCCGGGGCCAGGCTGGAGCCGCGGGGCCAGGCCGGCGCACTTGGCTGGAACCGGGGCTGGTGCTCCAGGGCCTGAGCCAGGCCGGAGCCAGAGCTGCTCAGCTGGGGCCAGGCCGGCGCCCCGGGGCCTGAGCCGAGCCGGGCCGGAGCTGCTCGGGCCGGGGCCGGGCCGGCGCCGCAGGGCCGGGCCAGTGCGCTCAGCCGGAACTGGGGCCGGTGCCCCGGGGCCCAAGCCAGGCTGGAGCCAGAG
>NW_020664482.1:25613309-25658677 GCF_002925995.2 Terrapene triunguis
TCGCGGGAAGCAGGGGAGGGGGAGGAGAGGAGGGGGAAGTGAGCTGGGGGCGGGGTGGACAGCTGCGGGGCCCTCTTAGGCGCGGGGCCTGATTCAGCTGAATCGGCTGAATCGGCCTAAAGCCGGCCCTAGGTCCCAGGACGGCTAAAGATTTGTGTATGTCCAGGGATCGTATCCAACCTTCTCCTTTGGAGTACAATGCAGCAGGTACTGTACTTCAGCAGGGCCAAACTGTAGAGGGATGGGTGTTGAGTACAGTGGGTAGTGGGAGTCCACAGTGCTGGATTGTGAGGAGGGAGGAGTGGAATGCTGTGGGTACAGACTGGAGCCAGGTGGTTGATAAGAATGTGTTGGTGGTGTCTGTGGGTACACGGGAAAGAGTTTTGCGACAGCGGTTGCAGGGGAGGGTGGGCGTGCAGCTGCTTGGTTTGAAGAGCTAGTATCGCCTGGCGCATGTCCGCTTGGCGCTCCATAACGTTTAAGAGTCGCTCCAGGGCTTCTTTCTGGTGTGCTGCGTTCTCCTTTCAGTCCCTCTTCTCGCTGTCCCGCCACTCCTTCAATTCCTGTTTCTCGGTGGCAGAGTGCATCATAACCTCACGCAGAAAGTCCTATTAGTTCTTCTTGGCCGCTTTCTAATTCTGCACAGCCATTCTGCCGCCAATAACAAAGAGGAAGGCTGTGCAGGGTAAATCACTCTTCCCGAACCCTGCTGTACACTGGGCACGTGGCTCTTGGGGAGAGCCAGTACTGTAGGGGGGACCTTGTAATCATTCCTGTCCCCACACTTTCCACAGGATGTGATCATAATGGAAGATATCTCGCTGCTGAGGGTGACCAGGGAACCAAGGGAGGCTCTTCTCCAAGCCTGCTGCTTCCAGCCTGGCCCCTATGCGGCTCGCCTGTGTGCAGCAATGGTCGCCCCACCCGCCCGTGATAGCAGAGTGGCGCGGGAAAGTTACCGTTAATGGGGCAAGAAACAAAGCAGCTCTGCTGAAGAACCTGTGGCAGCAGATTGCCCAGTATCTCCACGAGAGTTTCCTGGAGACCTCTGAGGGAGATTCCCGTGAAGTAAGGGAGTCAAACAGCCTGTTCCGCCACTCAGACTAGACGTGCAGTGGGAGAGAAGCCTGCTTTCTGCAGCCCTCCTGCCCCCAAAAGACCGTTACTCACCTTTGTAACTGTTGTTCTTCGAGATGTGTTGCTCATATCCATTCCAATTAGGTGTGTGCGCGCCGCGTGCACGATCGTCGGAGAAATTTTCTACCCTAGCAACACCCGGTGGGTCGGCTGTGGAGCCCCCTGGAGTGGCGCCTTCATGGCGCTGGATATATACCCCAGCCGACCCAGCGCCCCCTCAATTCCTTCTTGCCGGCTACTCCGACAGAGGGGAAGGGGGGCGGGTTTGGAATGGATATGAGCAACACATCTCGAAGAACAACAGTTACAAAGGTGAGTAACCGTCTTTTCTTCTTCGAGTGCTTGCTCATATCGATTCCAATTAGGTGACTACCAAGCCTTACCTAGGCGGTGGGGTCGGAGTGAGACATTGCTGTGTGCAAAACCGCTGATCCGAATGCAGCATCGTCTCTGGATTGCTGTACAAGCGCATAGTGAGCGGCGAAGGTGTGGACTGATGACCAAACTGCAGCTCTATAAATGTCCTGGATCGGGACTTGAGCCAGGAAGGCAGTCGAGGAGGCTTGTGCCCTCATGGAGTGGGCAGTGAGGCGTGGCGTCGGGACACCAGCCAGGTCGTAGCAAGCACGAATGCAGGACGTGATCCAAGAGGAGAGACGTTGGGAGGAGACCGGTAGGCCTTTCATCCGGTTGGCTACTGCAACGAAAAGTTGCGTCGTCTTTCTAAATGGTTTCGTACGCTCAATATAGAAAGCGAGGGCCCTGCACACGTCCAAGGAGTGCATACGCTGGTCTTGGCGCATGGCGTGCGGCTTAGGATGGAAGACCGGGAGGAATATATCCTGGTTCACATGGAAAGCTGATACTACCTTGGGAAGGAAGGCAGGGTGGGGGCGAAGCTGCACCTTGTTTTTATGGAAGACTGTGTATGGAGGCTCAGATGTGAGGGCCTTGAGTTCAGAAACACGCCTTGCTGAAGTGATGGCTACAAGGAAGGCTGTCTTCCAAGATAGGTAAAGGAGCGAGCAGGTAGCCAATGGCTCGAACGGGGGTCCTGCGAGTTTGGAGAGAACCAGGTTAAGATCCCATGCCGGAACGGGTTGGCGTTGCTGTGGGTAAAGGCGGTCTAAGCCCTTGAGAAATCTGACAACCATCGGGTTAGAGAAGACCGAGGAAGCGTGTTCTCCTGGGTGGAACGCCGATATAGCGGCCAGGTGAACCCTGACTGAAGATATCGCCAAGCCCTGCTGTCTCAGGGACAGGAGATACTCGAGTATAAGAGGAATAGACGCCTGCAATGGGGGCGTGGCCCGCTGCTCGCACCAACATGAGAACCGCTTCCACTTGGCTAAGTAAGTGGCCCGTGTAGAGGGCTTTCTACTTCCCATCAGAATCTGTTGCACGGGATGAGAGCATTGCAGCTCTGTCCAATTCAGCCATGGAGCATCCACGCTGTAAGGTGGAGCGATTGCAGGTCGGGGTCACATAGTCGGCCGTGGTCCTGGGAGATCAATTCCGGGCACAAGGGAAGCGTGTTCGGAGTTTGAACCAAAAGCTCCAGAAGCGTGGTGTACCAGTGCTGTCTTGGCCAAGCTGGAGCGACTAGAATCACACGTGCCTTGTCTCTGCGAAGCTTGAGGAGTACCCTGTGGACCAGTGGGAATGGAGGAAAAGCGTAGAACAGCTGGTCTTTCCACGTCAGAAGGAAAGCGTCTGACAGGGAGCCCGGGGATCGCCCTTGTAGGGAGCAGAACACGTGGCACTTCCTGTTGGTTCGTGATGCGAACAGGTCTACCTGGGGAAATCCCCACCTCTGGAAGATGCCATAGATGATGTCCGGGCAAATCGACCACTCATGCATCTGGAAGGATCTGCTGAGACGGTCCGCCAGAGTGTTCTGGACTCCAGGGAGGAACGATGCCATGAGATGTATCGAGTGGGCAATGCAGAACTCCCACAGGCGAATGGCCTCTTGGCATAGGGGAGACGACCGGGCTCCTCCTTGCTTGTTGATGTAGAACATGGCCGTGGTGTTGTCTGTGAGGACTAACACGCAGTGGCCATGTAGGAGACCGAGAAATGCCTGACAGGCTAGGCGCACCGCCATCAGCTCCCGGACATTGATGTGCAGAGCTAGTTGGGATGCGGCCCACAGGCCTTGGGTGTGGTGCTCCCCGAGGTGAGCCCCCCAACCTAGAGATGAGGCGTCCGTGACCAGGTGCAGGGAGGGTTGTGGGGCATGAAACGGCACTCCTGCACAAACCTCCTTGTGATCCAGCCACCAGGTGAGAGAGGTCAAGACCGAGTTCGGAATCGTGACCACCGTGTTCAGGCTGTCCCGAGAAGGGCAGTACACCGACGACACCCAGGCCTGAAGTTGACGAAGCCGAAGTCTGGCATGCCTGGTTACGTAAGTACAAGAGGCCATGTGACCCAACAGACCAAGGCACGTCCTTACAGTGGTAATCGGGAAGGCCTGGAGTCCGTGGATGATGTTCGCGATGGTGCGAAACCGAGTGTCTGGCAGAAGAGCTCGGGCAAGTGTGGAGTCTAGGACTGCCCCGATAAACTCTATTCTCTGGGTTGGCTCCAGAGTGGACTTCTCTTTGTTGAGTAGAATGCCTAAGTCATGGAATGTTTGTAGTATTATGTGGACGTGTGCCCGAACTTGCTCCCTGGTACGGCCGCGGACCAGCCAGTCGTCTAGATACGGGAACACCTGTATCCTTTGTCGCCGAAGGCATGCTGCCACGACGGCCATACATTTGGTGAACACTCTCGGAGCCGCGGACAGTCCGAAGGGAAGGACGGCAAATTGGTAGTGTACCTTGTTTACTACAAAACGAAGGAAGCGCCTGTGGGGGGGGAGGGTAGATCGCTATATGAAAATATGCGTCCTTCATGTCGAGGGCGGCGTACCAGTTCCCAGGATCCAGGGAAGGGATGATGGTCCCCAAGGAGACCATGCGGACTATGAATTTGTTGAGTCCGCGTAAGTCTAAGATGGGTCGCAGACCTCCTTTTGCTTTGGGGATCAGGAAGTAGCGGGAGTAAAACCCCTTGCCCCTTAACTCTGGGGGAACCTCCTCTATGGCCCCCATAGAGAGGAGCCCAAAAACCTCCTGTATAAGGAGCTGCTCATGAGAAGGGTCCCTGAAGAGGGACGGGGAGGGGGGGAACGAAGAAAACTGGAGAGCGTATCCCCTCTCCACCGTGCGAAGGACCCAACAGTCCGAAATTATAAGGGACCAAGCACGGTGGAAACGGGGGAGGCGATCCCAAAAGGAAGGAAATGGATCCTGGGTAGTTGCTGGTGCGCCGTCCTCAAGTGCAGCTTCAAAAGTTTTGCCTAGGGCCCGAAGGTGGCCTAGGTGGGCCCTGATTCTGACCCGGTTGAGGGCCGGTCGACCTCCGTCTACCACCTCGTCCCCGCCTTCTGGGGAAGTCCTGTCTCGGACGAGGAGGAGGAGGGTAGAACCTTTGTGGCTGGGGCCTAAAGGGCCTGCGTTGGGGTCCTGGGACATGCATCCCCAGGGAGCGCATAATGGTTCTCGAGTCTTTGAGGCTCTGCAACCTAGAGTCTGTCTTGTCCGAGAACAAGCCTTGGCCGTCGAACGGCAGATCCTGCAGGGTCTGCTGCAGTTCTGGTGGTAACCCCGAAACCTGGAGCCAGGAGACATGTCGCATGGCTATCCCAGACGCTAGTGTCCTGGCGGCCGAGTCCGCAATGTCGAGGGAGGCCTGTAAGGAGGTTCTAGCCACCTTTTTGCCCTCCTCCACCAGGGCCCCGAACTCCTCCCTCGAGTCCTGGGGAACCAACTCTTTAAATTTCCCCATGGAATTCCATGAGTTATAATTGTACCGGCTTAAGAGCGCCTGTTGGTTTGCGGCCCTGAGCTGCAGACCCCCCGCTGAATAAACCTTGCGTCCGAACAAATCAAATCGCTTAGCGTCCTTTGATTTGGGCGCTGCCGCCTGCTGGCCATGGCACTCTCTGGCGTTCACTGATGAGACTACCAGTGAACACGGTGGGGGATGTGTGTAGAGGTAGTCATAGTCTTTTGAGGGAACAAAGTACTTCCTCTCTACCCCTCTGGCCGTGGGAGGGATGGAGGCTGGGGTTTGCCATATGGTCGTGGCATTAGCCTGAATTGTGCGGATAATGGGCAACGCCACCCGGGTTGGGGCATCAGATGAAAGGATGCTCACCACCGGGTCTGCCACCTCCACTATCTCCTCGGCCTGTAGGTCCATATTTCGTGCCACCCTGCGTAACAAGTCTTGGTGGGCACGAAGATCAATAGGAGGTGGGCCTGAGGGTGTTGTACCCGCCACTGCCTCATCTGGGGAAGATGAGGAGGACGCCTCCGGGGATAAAGGATCTGTGTGCGGGTCCGGCTCCAAGGGACTTGGAGGTGCAGGATCCCCTGCGCCAGGGTCTGGTGCCTGCATGGGCGTCGGCACCGGAGCCTCCATGCCCCCTGGGGGAGGATGGGAGACGGTGGACTCAGGAACCCTGAGCTCAGAGTGAGCCGAGCGAGAGGCCGTTGGTGGAGCCCCTTGAGCCTGGTGATACGCCCAAGGGGTCCAGAAAGACCAATGCATAGGGTCTTGTCGAAGGTTTTCCGCCCCCTCCTGCCAATGACTCCAGGGGGCTCCACAGCCGACCCACTGGGTGTTGCTAGGGTAGAAAATTTCTCCGACGATCGTGCACGCGGCGCGCACACACCTAATTGGAATCGATATGAGCAAGCACTCGAAGAAGAACAACTCTCTTCAACGATTCCCAAAATCCAATCCACTTACCAGGGGCCTCCTCTCCTGTTTGTGCTTCGCCAAGATCCGACTGCTGTGACTGGCTAGACTCCTCTGGGGTAGAAAAGAGCTCCTGGCTGCATGCATCTCTGGCCTCCGAGTCATCCTCTGCCTCTGGGTACCGCTCCCCTTCCACATCCTCATCCAAGATTTCCACCTCCTGGATCAGTCCACTCTCGACTGGCACGCGAGCCAACGAAGTATCCACAGAGGCCTTCGCAGTGGAGGTGGGGTCGCCACTGAGTATCGCGTCTAGCTCTTTGTAGAACCGGCAGCTTGTGGGAACAGCACCGCAGTGTTGGTTTGCCTCCCGCGCCTTGTGGTAGGCATTCTGCTGCTCCTTCACTTTTATCCTACATTGCAATGGCCACTTTCTATCATGCATTATGAAATCTGTCCGTAGGTATCATAATGCCTATGGCTGGAGTGCAGCTGGGACTGGACAGCTTCCTCCCCCGAAATACTGATGAGGTCCAGCAGCTCGGCATTGCTCCAAGCGGGGGATCACCTGGTGCATGGAGCAGGCATGGCCACCTGGAAAGATGTGCACGCATCACCGAGCAAACAGGAAGGGGACTTTCAAATTGGCAAAGGAATGTACGGGGTGGGGATGACGGTTGGTCACCTGATGGCAGGGCAGTAGAGTTCAAACCAGTGAGCAGAGAGGCGAGAACAGGCATTGTGGGACACCTCCCGGAGGTCAATCGCAGCACTGTAATCGCCATGGTGTTTACACTGGCACCGCAGCGCTGTAGCCCCAGCGCAGAAAGCTCTATGCCTCTCGTTGGGGGGGGGGGGTTTACAGCGCTGCAACTGTGCAGTTTCTGTGCACTAAGTGGCTTGGCAGTGTGTACACCTCGGGAGTTACAGCGCAGAAAGCTTTACTGCGCAGAAACTTGCCAGTGTAGACAGGGCCTAAGTACTTGTAAAGAGGACAACTTTCAGTAGAAGGGCACTGAGGGCTTGATTCTTATCATTCTAACACTGACATCATTCCATTGATAGCAATGGAATGACTTTTTTACATTGGTGTAATTGCACTCAGAATAAAACCCTATGTACCATGGCAACCCAGAGACAAACACTAATTCAGGTAACCCTAACCCAAGGATTTATGTTTTTAACTTACTTCAGAAGACATTTTTAGTAAGCATAAAATGTGATCTGTGAATTACACTGTAAAGATGCTTTAATTTTTCAGTCGTGGATAATCTGTGTTATAAACTCATACAACAGTCAGACAAATTAGAGCTTTTTTACCATCTGTTTTTGGAAAATGTCACGCCCCTTTTATGAAGTTGAGGGAATGTCTGGGATTATAATTTACAGCCAACCAAAGCATCAATTTTTCCAGTCAGCAGAAAGTTAATAAATGCAGTGTTCAAATTGGTCTTGTGAAACTTGGTTTTGTGATGTTGCCTAGCAAAGCAGATCCTGACTAACGCAGTTTAAAAGCCTGACGTGCCACATAATGCATGAAGTGATATATATAAACCAGGAAGCAATCCAAAGGAAACAGCACATTTTAGCCCTGCTACAGCCCATCCACGAGAACACGGATGGAGAAAACAAGTGCTGGCTGCTTTAGTCAGCAAATGTAAGTATTTTTGCTTCTGTTTATCTCTGAAAGTATTAAGACTGCTTAAGTAATTTAAGCCAGGATTCCTCAGGGCTGTTTGTTTGGGCTTTGTTATCCCCTACTCCTGTTTATTCTCTGACAGTTTTGAGAAAGACAAGGTGGCTGAAAGCTTGCCTCTCTCACCAACAGAAGTCGGTCCAATAAAAGCTATTATCTCACCCACTTGTCTCTCTCATATCCTGGGACCAACATGGCTGCAACAACACTGCAAACAACAATTCTGAGAGGAATTTTGTAATGACATGTTCATTTTATAGTAAATATATTCAGTGATATTGTATTCTTATCAGAGTATGCAGGCATCATAATGCATGTTACGAAACTGCTACTGTTAACTGAGATTTGTTAAGTGTTCTGATATTCTTGAATGAAAGGAGCTGTAGAAATTAAAAATACTGTAGTCCATAACCTGAAGATTTTACTCTATCCTATTTCAGGAAAACTCCCTTTGGTTTCTAATGAAGTTTTATCAGAATAAGGACTGAATAAAAACGGAATTAGACCATTAGGGTTATGCCCTATAGAGACTGACCAGTTTGGAAATATTCTGTAACTAATGCTAATAAAGAAAAATTTAAAAATGTAAATAAATAAAGAGGGCCAGATTTGCTACTTTGCCCTTATTAAAGCAGGGTGGGGGGCTATCCTGGAGCCAGTTATGATTCCCTATTTTCAGTTAGGGTTGACAACTGTCTAATCACACAAACCCAACACCCTTACCATGCCCCTTCCCCGCCCCTTCTCTGAGGCCCCGCTCCTGCTCACTCCATCCCCCTCCCCCCCATAGCTAGTTCTCCCTCACCCACATTCACTTTCACCAGGCTGGGGCAGGGAGTTGGGATGTGAGAGGGGGTGCAGGCTCTGGGCTGGGGCCCGAGGGGTTCGGAGTGTGGGAGGGGGCTCCAGGTGCAGGAGGGGGCTCAGGGATGGGGCAGGGGGTTGGGGTATGGGAGGGGTGCGGGCTCTGGGAGGGAGTTTGGGTGCAGGAGGAGACTCTGGCCTGGGGCAGGGGGTTAGGGTGTAGGAGGGGGGTGCGGGGTGCTGGCTCTGGGAGGGGGCTCAGAGCTGGGGCAGGGTGCTGGCTCAAGCCGGGCGGCGCTTACCTTGGATGGCTCCCAGTCGGCAGCACAACAGGGCTAAGGCAGGCTCCTTGCTTGCCCTGGCTCCGCGCCAATCCCAGAAGCGGCTGGGACGTCCCTGCGGCTCTTTGGGGGGTAGGGGACTCCGTGCGCTGCCCCTGCCTGAAGGCACCGCCCCCACAGCTCCCATTGACCATAGTTCCCAGCCAATGGGAGCTGTGGAGTCAGCGCTCGGGGGCAGTGCACGGAGACCTCCTGATCCCTGCCCCAGGAGCCGCAGGAACATGCCGGCCGCTTCTGGGAGCAGTGCAGGACCAGGGCAGGCAGGGAGCCTGCTTTAGCCCCGCTGCGCTGCCAGACTTTTAGTGGCCTAAAATCTCCTGGTTTGGCTTCAGTAGCCTCCAGGAGATAGAGCCCAATTCTGGGAGTCTCCCGGCGAAACCGGGAGGGTTGGCAACCCTAGTTTCAGTCCAGCCTCAATGCAGGTTAGAGCAGCCCAGGTCAGGGGCTGGTTGCTTTAACCCAGTGGTTCTCAAACTTTTGTACTGGTGACCCCTTTGAAATAGCAAGCATCTGAGTGCGACCCCCCTTATAAATTAAAAACACTTTTTTATATATTTAACACCATTATAAATGCTGGATGCAAAGCAGGGTTTGGGGTGGAGGCTGACAGCTCACGACCCCCCATGTAATAAACTCATGATCCCCTGAGGGGTCCTGACCCCCAGTTTGAGAACCCCTGCTGTAACCAGTGCCAATTAAGGATAGCTGGAATACAGTGCATCTAACCGCTCCTCCCCCATTCTCCTCAACTGCACCTGCACTGAGGGCTATCGAGATGGTAATGCAGGAGCCAGCTAAATTGGCTCTTCTACTCTGGGGCCCTTCCCTGCTGGAGGTATCCCTGGCTAGAGGGATGCAGTCAATCTTTTATTCCCTTTGTGTAGCCTGAGAGGCACAAAGGGAGCAGAGGAAGGCACATAATCTGCCCCATTATCTATATCTATCCATATACTCAAACACACACTCACACACAAACACACACACACACAATGGATGCCTAGGATAGATGTGGTTTCAATCTCATGGGGAGGGCTCTGAGTCACTCCACAGAGTTCTTTCCCACGTTTTTGACTGGTGGATCTTGCAACATGCTCAGGGTTTAACTGATCGCCATATTTGGGGTTGGGAAGGAATTTCTCCCCAGGGCAAATTGGCAGAGACCCTGGGGCATAAGCACTGACTCCAAGGGTCAGTGGCTGGAGCACTCATGGAAAAAAATAGTGGGTGCTCAGCACCCACCAGCCACAGTTGTTCAGTGGGGCCCTGCTGATCAGCTGTTTGGCAGCTGAGGGAGCGGTTGTGGGGAAGGGCGGAGAGTGGCGGGCGGGCAGTGGCCTCAGGGAGAGGGCGGAGCAGGAGTGGGATAAGGCAGAGTGAGGGCTTCAGGGAGGGGCAGGGTGGGGGCAAGAAGATGTGGAGCAAGGGCAGGGCTTCAGGGGAAGGGTTGGAGTGGGACCAGGGCCTCGGGGCAGAGCAGGGGTGGAGCTTTGATTGATGTGAAGTTTGGATGGATTCACAATTAGTTTTCCATTTGTTTTTTGTTACCCCACTCCCGAGAAGAGTTGTAAAACTGAATAATTAATTAATTGCATGTATTCTCTCAATTTCAAATATTAACAAACAACTTCCATCTGTATAGTACACGTCACCCACAGATACAGCTGGCAGTCTTGAGTTTAGCTGGCATCCCCTCGCTAGCTTAATAGAGCTATACAGTATACAGCTATAGAATGTTTACAACAGTACTTTGTTGGTGTGGGGCAAATAATGCTTTCAGGAGCTGTAGGAGTTGTCCCATTAAGAATATTTTTAATGAAAACATGCACAATTTTAGTGCAATCTGCTGCACACCGAAAGATTAAAATATGTGCTTTTCAGAAGTGACTTTATAAGCAAGCAGTACACTTTAGTACTATGCCAAATCAGAGATTATCGAAATTGAAGAAGAGACACCTGACTTTCCCATTTTTTTTCCTTTCTAACTGGAGATGGGCCTGTACCACGCTCCCAGATATGACAAAGAAGCCTTGAGAATTTTTCCTGTTTCAAACTTAGATCACAGAAATGTAAGGCTGGAAGGGATCTTGAGAAATCCTCCAGTCCAGCCCCCTGGGTTGAGGCAGGACCAAGTTATACCTAGAGCATCCCTGACAGGTGTTTGTCTAACCTATTCTTAAAAACCGTCAATGATGGGGATTTCTCAATCTGCCTTGGAAGCCTACTCCAGTGCTTTACTATCCTTATCTGGATTTTCATTTCATTAACAGCTCATGTCTTTATAAAAAGTCAAACCAAAACTGGATTCAAACACCCACCTGACCCACCATCTCCAACTCAAGGGATGTTTCAAATCAAAATCTAGCTTGAGCCTGATTCTAACAGTGTGCCCATCTTTAAATACCTTTCTCCACTCCTCACCCTCAGAGGTGAAATGCATCTATGTCTCAATAACATATTACCTGCTATATTCTTCTCTCATTATATCAGCTCAAGCCCACTGATTTAATTGGAGTAGCACTCGTCACTGTGGAATGACAGGAGAATTTAGCTTTATGAGAGGGAGTTCAGAATAATTTTTCCAATTCATCTACAGGGGAATTAAATGAAGGCAAAGCGTTATTGCCTGCATTGCAGGTTAGCCAAGACCCTGGGGCTGAGCACTCCTACTCTGGTCAAAAGGGTTATTTTGATGACTCATTACACTTGTAACTAAAGGCTGAGAGCATGAAAATCATCTGAGTCAATTGGATACAAGTCCAAGCCTCAACAAACAACAGATTAAGTGGGGAAAGTCTTAATCTAGAAAATAGTCTTGTGAGATTAACAACACCAAGCAGCACTCATCATTATTTCTTTCACAATATCTCATAAAAAACAAACAAACACTCCAATAAACCAAGACTTAAGGGAAGTTGCACTGCAAAAAACTTGACAAATAAAATGCTCATATGTGAAGGAAATTTTTCTATTATACTTAGTAAAATTTCTGGGCATTCTGATCTGATTTAAACTCAACATTCAAGTAGCAGGACACTAAGAATTGTCATAATTGTAGTAAGAATAAAGCCAGGATGCACATTAACATGGAACTATTGCAGCAAAAGCCTTAGGTATAGGCACGCAACACGTACTTTTTACCAATGGCTCATACAAAATTGCTTGAGTAGCCACAAACAGTATTATTTTATGATCAGGAAAGATCCTTTTAAATCTCATCTTTTACTGTGCACTGATAAGGTTTTAGAGTGAGGGACCAGAGCTAACAAACATGTTTGACACTTGTATTACTCTAATAAACTACATGAGTCATAACCGAAAGATTCTTTGGATAGATCTTTAATGACAAAATAGGCAATAGGTCATCAATAGTTTTTTGGGTCATTGAGCTGCCATCTAAAAATTTCCCATGACCCAACAGTCATCCTAGTTCATCACAAATGTACCTGACATTGTGTATAACACAGATTGGGCCAGTCCCTGAGAAGATCAGAACATCTACAAATCCCACTGAATGTAATGTAGGGTGTAGGCAGTCTACCCCTTCTGGCAATTTGACCTTTTAAAATATAAGGCCAAATCTTGAGGTCCTTAGCCAGCTTTCACTCAGACCTTACCTAATACAAAACTCCTATTGAAGTTAATGGGAGTCTTGCATGGGTAAAAGCTGAATAAAGACCTCAGGATTTGGCCCTTATTAATTAGATTGTTTCAGCATAGTAATATGAAATGGCTATGAAGAATTACTAAGTGAACATGATATGGCTGTTCTAAAGTACTCACATGAGGTTATATGAAACTCCCCACAGGACAGAAATGGAAAATCTACTCTTTTCTTTTAATTGAATTAAAGGGAAAGGTGAAGTGCTTCCAGTTTCTCGGGCTAGAGGAAAATGCTCACAATTCATTTCACACAGTTTTTATCAGCTAAGAGATGACTCCAGTTGGAGTGCACAGGCACTGGCTGTTTTCATAGAATGCTGTGGGAAAGCTGCTTCAAAACTCATGTCCCTACTGCTCCAGGTCTTAGTCTGGATGTAAAGTCTTCCCATAATTTTCACCTCTTGTCTCAGTTTCTCATAACCTACAACAACCACAGAATTATTTACTCCCTCCCATTTGTAACTTCTTACAGTTCTATGAACCATTCCTCTACTCACAGATCAGTCCAGACAGATGTAAAGACATCCAGATGGAGCCAGCAGGAGGCCAATTTAACAAACAAACAAAAACAGAGATATGCAACCATCTTTGGTGGGAAACGAGAGAAGTCTATAATTTTAGCTCTGTTAAACGCAGCATAAAATGCCAGTATTTGCCAAATAGACAAAATACACTGGTTGGGGAATAATTTATTGCTTGCTGTCTTTTGAAAGTATAGTACCAATAAGCAATAATAATTTATTTGTTATAAAAGAACTTAAAAATGTGTGTCAGCCTCTAAATCATTGGTTTTCAACCTGAGGTCTGCGAACCCCTGGGGGTCCACAGACTATGTCTAAGATTTCCAAAGGGGTCTGCACCTCCATTCGAAATTTTTTTAGGGGTCTGCAAATGAAAAAAGGTCGAAAACCCCTGCTCTAGATTGTTACCATGAGAACTGTAGAAATAAAATCAACATACTGGACAAACATTTAGAATAGTGAAATTGCTGAGGACAGATGTCTCTGTGGCCAGGCTCCATTTAGTGTTTTAAGCAGCCTTGAGAATGCCACATCGTTATTACTCAATCTAAACATGAAGACAAAATATTGTGGCAGCCGCAGAAAGGGTGAGAGAGACTATGATGAACCTAACAGTAGGATAGAGGCTGCTCCTTTTATGAGGGCCACTGGGCAATCCCATGGGCCTCTGGGATTAGGCAGTGGTAGCATGTTCTGTGAAAAATGAGTGTTTTGTTAGCGGGGCAGTGCTGCAACACCATCTTTCCCCCATTGGAATGGCTTCTATTTTTTTGCTAGGTTGTAGGCCAGGGCCATTTTGGGGTATTTGATATTCGTCCACATAAAAATGAATGTTGATAGAGAGTTTCCTTTTGTATCATAATATCCTCTTTCCCACTGTTCCTACTCCCTCACCTATAGGCCTCAGTGATCAGGCTTGTCACTTGGTGACAGTGAGAGGGCTTGTTGAATGTATGGTAGATGCAAAATGAAAAACACAAGACCAACTATCACGGACACTAACTTCTTTACCAAAAGGGATTCTCTCTAGGGCCACCCAAACAAGTCCATTTGCTCGCATATAAAAACGTACCTCTGGGAATCCTGATGAACACAAGTTAATCAACTAACCATATAGTTAAAGTTATAGTGGCTAACGACTACAACATTCATAATACTGTTCTCAATGGGACATGTTTCTGATAACAATTCCTGGATGAAATTGACATGAGAAGTAATTCTTCGGCTCTACTCTGCAGTGATTAGGCCTCAACTAGAGTAGTGTGTCCAGTTCTGGGTGCCATATTTCAGGAAAGATGTGAACAAATTGGAGAAAGTCCAGAGAAGAGCAACAAAAATGATTAAAGGTCTAGAATACATGACCTATCAGGGAATATTGAAAAAAATGGGTTTGTTTAGTCTGGAAAAGACAAGACAGAGGGGACATGATAACAGTTTTCACGTACATAAAAGGTTGTTACAAGAAGGAGGAGGAGGAGGAATTGTTCTTCTTAACTTCTGAGAATAGGACAAGAAGCAATGGACTTAAATTGCAGCAAGGGAGGTTTAGGTTGGACATTAGGAAAAACTTCTTAACTGCCAGGTGGGTTAATCACCAGAATAAATTGCCAAGGGAGATTGAGGAATCTTCATCATTGGAGATTTTTAAGCGCAGGTTAGACAAACATCTGTCAGGGATTGTCTAGATAATACTTAGTCCTGTCATGAGTGCAGGGGACTGGACTAGATGACCTCTTGAGGTCCCTTCCAGTCTTATGAGTCTATGGTATTCTCCCTGTTTTATTCATTTATTTGATCTGTGAAATGAATAACTTCATTTTTATTCTTCTAGTCTTTTAATGTGTTGTATTTTAAAAATAGTTTTCTCACTAACATAAACATAGAAAAAGTATTGATACACTAATGTCTCTTGAACTATTATTTTCAAGACAAGTACAAAAAATGAAGAACATTTATGCAATGAACTCAGCAAACAAAATATGGATATCAGGCCAGATTCTGATCTCATTTATACCAATATGAATCCACAGTCACTCCAAGTCAGCAGAGTGACTCCAGATTGATACTGGTATTATTTACAATAAAAATTCAGTTCCTTGGGTTTGTCCTCAGTTGCTTTCACAAAAGTTGCAATGTTCAGTATTTTCTTACAACTATTGGTTATGAAGCTGGATAATAAACCAATGTCATGTAGTAAACAAGTTAGTAGTAAGTGTCTATAACAAATGGAGAGATATTTAAACTTTCTGAAATCTATCCCATTACAGGACTTCTTCCCTATCCAGTGTTTTTCTGAAGAGAGACCACATGAGAGATCTCAGAAGATACCTGGTACTCAAATATATTCAGTACTTAGTCCTGCCTTCTTCAAATACTCTAATCACTCTTTTGGGACTTTTAGGCAGTCTGTATACAATACTCATTCTGAAGTCTCCAAGCATATCATACAAGTCCACAGCTGTTTTTATTTCATACATAGCACAAGCAGACATACTGGTTTTTGTTAGCATTGTTTCCGAGATGATCATGGAGTCATTTGATGTTAAAATTGTATCTGCAGCCTTTACAACAGCCCTGTGGCAGAATTTCCTGACTGCAAATACACATATTTGCTGCCTGCTGCTAAGCTGTGTTACTTTTGAGGCCCTTTTGATAAGCATATTTTCAGTAGAGTCGCGCCATATAAGGACTGTGAAATATGCCAGACGGACATCTAATATGATCTACATTGTAGTAATTGCAGAATGCATCATTTTCCAGATGGAGGACTTCCAGGAACCTTTTGGCCTCAACAGTCAATATATTTTGTTGCTTCACTTCTGTTACAGAGCATCATCTCTTCTCAGGTCTCTTAGTTATTCCATAGGTTTGTCTTTAAGGATAATCAATGTATATATTTACTACAAAATATTTTTTAATGTGTCTAACAGGTCTAGGCTAAAGACAAAGTAATGTACCTCCTAGAAGAAACAAGTACTCTATAGCCCAATATAGAGAATATGGAAAATGCTATTTTAAAGTGATGGGGTTTGAATTACATATACATAAACCAGGCAATCCAGGATCAAGGCTGATTGTTTTATGACTAGGTATTTAAGTTTGTCATGCTGAGCTGATGATATGTGTTTCAGAGCTGAGGAAAAGCTAAACTAAGCTGTCAGCCGCAGCACAAGATTTACTTGCTTGGAAAGGCGAGGTCTGAGCCATAAAGTTATTGATTTTATAGATGTGACAAATTTATTACCAATTTAAAATGGGTTTAAGAAATTAAGCAATCTGGATACCATTAGTCATATTAAAACAATGTTTAGAGACTGAATCAGGGATCCAGGCTGCATCGTGCCAACTACTATACAAATATGTAGTAAAGAGCCATTCCATGCCGCAAAGAGCTTACAGTTCAAGTTAATCATGACACTCAACAGGTAGATGAGCTGTGTGCATGCAGTAGCTTGCCACTTGCCTAGCCATGATCAACATGCAGGGTTCTGCAAGCAGCTCACACCTGTTGTGACATCATGCCATAGCACACTACTTACAGTTACTTTTATATAGTTACTTCAGCACATTAGCAAATAGCCCCTGAAACTTCCCCCAACTGAAATAAAGAGAAACTGAAGGGATAGATTATGGCTGTCCTAAAGGGGGGTTTTCTAGTCATCCTTTCTCCTAAAGAATTTATGCGAGAGGCAACCATAATTTGGACAGCTGTGCTCCCAGCATGCAGTGAGGGGAAGATGGACTAGCGCTATCAACAGAGTGCCAAATCCCAGAGGACTTTGTGCAGGAAAGGACTTGGCCATAGATCTGTGTGTGGCTGCTCTGAGGAAGAGTGTAGTGTGCACTCGTTACACAGTTCATCTTGAGGCTTTATGCAGTTCATAGACATAGTAATACCTCCAGTTGCTGCATTCCAGTGGTGCTCCACCGGCTTCTCACAACAGAGCTCAGGCTTTTACAAGCCATAGCCCTTCTAGTATGGATACTAGATTTCTCTGATAGAAATTTTCAATTGACACTAGAAAGTCCCTGTTGCTTAGAAGAGGGAATGTGGTTTTAAGGTGAAGTTTCAGAATGAATGGCAGGAGCCCTGCTTCTATTCTTGGTTCTATCCCTTCCTGCTTTCTAACCTTGAGCAAATCATTTATGGCCAATTTTTCCAACATAGCCTCTAATTTGGTTGCCTAAATATCTGTGTTCCCAGCATTGGACATTTGTGACCAGGTTTTCACAGGGGCTAACCACCTATCAACTCAAATTTAAACCAATAGGAGCTGCAGATGCTCTGTCAATCTGAAAGTTATAGCTTACGTGTTGGAAAAAGGGAGATCCCAAAATTTAGGCACCAAAAATTAGAAAATTTGGCCTTTGACATCTATGCTTCAGTCTCCCCCATCTGTAAAGGGGGATAATAATGATTACATTACCTACCTCACACGGGGGTTGTGAGACTTCATTTTTGTGAAGTGATTTGGAATCCATAACGGTGGAAGTTGCTATGGAAATGAAAAGTGAATCAGGATATATTAACAGTATCAGTTGCCCAGCTTCCATATACAGCCCTCATCTACTGTGTTTGCCAAACTTTCCAGATACATACACAGCTAGAATTCACCTGCTGTGCTGCTTTAAATTCCAGGCTCACTATAACAATCTACTGATTTGAAAAGAAATACAGTATTCCAGCACAATGTACAGATACGGCCAAAATCAGCTCACACTTTCAGTCAGCTCTAAATTTCCTTTCTTTGGTTTACATTAAACCCTTACAGCCAAGGTTGCACTAAGGTCTAGAGTAACTGTTTACGATGGTAAATTTTCTCTGCATTTACACTGCCATAAGTGAAAACAGGATTTGGTTCCTTGGGACAATTTTTCAAGGGGCCACAATCCAGTTTCTGAAATTCCAGGTGCTTAAAGAGACACTGTCTGTGTCAATTCCTTGCAATATCTTTGGGAGATATTATTGAATTAAGTTTAATTATCTTTGGGGTCATTGTATTAAATGCAAAAGTTATGTATTATTATGGGCTGAGATGATCAAAGGACTATATTGAACAATACGGCAGACAAGAATGAACTTATGGGACAATATGTGCGAAGAGAATTTCCTGGGAATTATCTAGGGGGAGGTGAATGCAAATTTTCCCTGCCTCTGGTTATGCAAAAACCCAGCCCTTTGAAGCTACTCCCTGAGGAGAGGAAGACTGTCTGCTGATTACCTGTTTCCAATGTCCCAAGATCAAAGACCCAAACTATGTAAAGGAGAGACTCACCTATTGATGGGGGTTCTTGTTCTGAGCAAAAGCTGTTATGAACTTGTGACCACAGAAAAATCTCTTTGTGGAATTTGAAGGACTGAAACCTGCTAGAGCAGGGGTGGGCAAACTTTTTGGCTTGAGGGCCACATCTGGGTATGGAAATTGTATGGAGGGCCATGAATGCTCATGAAATTGGGGGCTGAGGCGAGGGAGGGGGTGAGGGCTTTGGCTGGGGTGCAGGTTCTGGGGTGGGGCTGGGGATGAGGGGTTGGGGGTGCAGGAGGCTGCTCAGGGCTGGGACTGAGGGGCTAAGAGGGTGGGAGGGGGAATCAGGGCTGGGGCAGGGGGTTGGGGTGTGGGGAGAGGCTCAGGGGTGCAGGCTCCAGGCAGTGCTTATCTCAAGCAGCTCCCAGAAGCAGCGGCATGTCCTCCATCTAGCTCCTATGTGGAGGTGTGGCCAGGCGGCTGTGTGTGCTTCCCCATCCGCAGGTGCTGCCCCTGCAGCTCCCATTGGCCATGGATGCGGCCCCCGGGCTGTAGTTTGCCTACCTCTCTGCTAGAGCATGGTTGGAGTTGGGATGATCTCTAGTAAGCTTATTAGCATGCATGTAGTTTCTTTTATTGTTTTTTAAATGTTTCCTCTGTAATGCATTCCCTTAAGGATAAATGTGCTTGCTTAGAAAGGACTGTGTGGTAAATGTGGGCAGTTATGCTGTTTTTAACCTTTGAGGAGAAAGCAAAGTAGGTCTCTTCAGGCACTTTGACTTGCTGGGGAACTCTCAGTGTAGGCAGGGAACTGTGCAGCCTGGAAAGACCCTGGTAAGCAAGGAGAGAGATTTGGGTCTCTGCCCAAGAGAGATGATGGCTGAGGAGCTGCGTGCCCTTGCTGGACCATGGAGGGGGAATACAGGTGCAGTTTCCCTGAAGTGTGAGGAGTTAAAAGCAGTTTCACTCACTACATGTCGGTCAGTCCAGTGCCAATGTCTAAGTTTTTGCATTTTACTATTTTAAACGTGTTCTCTGACTCTCAGTTGCTAGATCACCAGCACACAAACAAAAGGGCAAACCCACTACACAAGGGGACACAGCAGAATTGAGTGTACAGAAAGTACTCTCAAATGCACTAAAGGTGTAATTCATCTTGTGTTGAGCACCAACACATGACTTATGGTGCATGTGTCCTGTGATGGCCCTCTGGACCGGGCTGAATTTCACACGCAGTAAATGAAAAAATAATAGAGAAAAATATTTTTCTCTAATTCTCTTTATTTCAGATAGAATAGTCTTAGGTGTTATTGAGTGGCAAATCTCTCTGAGGGAGCAGTATGACTGTAAAGTGGACGGTTGCTCTTTAGGTTTATGTCTGAATGCATTTTTTTCTGCCAAGTTTTCATGTGATAGACTTATTTGCACAAGTATGCCTGGCTGAGTAACCCCAAGATCATCTTAGTGCTATTCTCTGCCTTCCTCTTCCCTTTATACTTGTATCTACTTATGATCCTCACTTGCTTTGTCACATCCAATTTAGATTGTGTCTAAGGCTGGATCTTTAATTGTTTGTGTGAGGTGCATAGCACATTTTTGGACACTGTTCTTCCCCACGCCCCCAAATCAAACCATGAATGAATGAATGAATAAAATAACAGAAGTACCCGATGGGCTATGAGTTATAAAGATACCAAGCTCTTACATACTAATACTGAGATTTTCAAAGCCATCCAAATCCCTTTGGCAGCAACAATAGTAACTAAGATAGAGAAAAATCATCTGCTTAAGTGCAAACGTTTGCTAATTAGCAACAATGTCAAATAATACTGCAGAAAATGCAAAACAGAAATGGAGTGAAACCTGTTTGACATGATCACTCAGAGAACTCAGGGCTGGTTTTCTAGTAAAGGCAAGGCAGAATTGTGCTCAAATCATTTAGAGAAACTTTGGAGTCATCTCTTAAGATAGAAGGTTGCCTAATAAGGCTGGTTGGTCCCTTTGATAAGTTTTACTTTGGATCTATTTTATTAATGTGATATGTTGTCAGATGTTCCCATTCTGAAAGTCCTTTCTAAATGTTACTTTAAACTGGATTTTTTTTTAACTGGAGTTTATTCATGAAAAATTATTTGAATGTAAAGTATTGTAACTAATGTTCAGGTGATTGTGTTTCTGCTGTATTACATGAAGCCTCAAAATTTCCTTGCATTATTTAGCCGCTGAAGAAAAGGTGCTCAGCATATTTTTATCAAGATTTGATTTGCTCCTATCTATTTTTTTTATAAACATGAGTATCATTGTTTTTAATTAAAAATGTATGTGTTGGTTTTGTGTGTTTCAAAAGTGTCTTTCACCACCAGAAGCTGTGGCCCCATCCTGCAAAAACTGATGCAGACGAATGGCTGTTGTCATGGGAGTGGTCCCACTGACTTTAATGAGGCTTCTCACATCTGTAAGGACTTGTCTGCATGATGAGGTAATGCACAAGGGTGTCATTTCTAAAGTGCACTAACATGTTGTGCATTAATTGGCCCATGTTGACCCTGCTGGTGCTCACCACAGGTTCCCACCATGGTCACACCGCCATAGTGTGCCTTACCCCACCATGTAGAAAGTCCTAAAACAGGGGTCGGCAACCTTGGTGTGCTGAGTCTTCATTTATTCACTCTAATTTAAGGTTTCACGTGCCAGTAATACATTTTTACGTTTTTAGAAGGTCTCTTTCTATAAGTCTATAATATATAACTAAACTATTGTTGTATGTAAAGAAAATAAGGTTTTAAAAATGTTTAAGAAGCTTCATTTAAAATTAAATTAAAATGCAGAGTCCCCCGGACCGGTGGCCAGGACCCAGGCAGTGTGAGTGCCACTGAAAATCAGCTTGCATGCCGCCTTCGGCACACATGCCATAGGTTGCCTACTCCTGTCCTAAGAGAAGGACAGAGCCTTGAATATGTGAAATCACAACACGATTGGAATCATTTTGTCATATGTTTCTAAGGTGGGCCCCTTCCTTCCATGTCATAGAAACATACAGCTGACATTTCCTTCTCCCCACACTTGATTTTGGAAGTGAATTAAAATAAATGTAACCCATAGCTTTCTTAAAAAGAAATAAAATAAGACAGTTCCACAGCTCACCCTAGTCTAGAATACAGCAGTGCTTTTAAGGTTTTACCTACACCACTAGTAGTCACAGTAGAGAAAATCCTCCCACTCACCAGCATGGGTGTAGGCCAGGGGCGGGCAAAGTTTTTGGCCTGAGGGCCGCATCGGGTTTCGTAAATTGTATGGAGAGCTGGTTAGGGGAGGGGGTCGTGGCCCAGCCCCCACCTCCTATCTGCCCCTCCCAGGACTCCTGCCCCATCCAACATTCCCTGATGGCCCCTGTAGGACCACTGCCCCATCCACACACACCTGCTCCCTGTCCCCTGACTGCCCCTGGATCCCTGCCACCCCATTCTCATTCCTGACGGCCCCCTCAGGACGCCTGCCCCATCCAACCACCCCTTCTCCCTGTCCCCTGACTACTCCCGGAACCCCTGCCTCTGACTGCCTCCTGCCGCCTCATCCAACCCCCCCTCCTTCCTGACTGCCCCCATTCAACTCCCTGTTTCCCCCCCGATCACCATCCACACCCCTGTCCCCCCAGGACCCCTGCCACCATTCAACCCCCTGCCCCCCCCCCCCCCCCCCGATCACCATCCACACCCCTGCCCCCTGACCACCCCCCCGAACTCCCCTGCCCTCTATCCAACCCCCCTGCTACCTGCCCCCTTACCGCACTGCCTGGAGCACTGGTGGCTGGCGGCACTACAGCCGCGCTGCCTGGCTGGAGCTGGGCCATTCCGCCGCCGCCACCACCACACAGCTAGAGCACTGGGTCAGGCCAGGCTCTGCAGCTGCGCTGCCCCAGGAGCTCACAGTCCCGCCGCCCAGAGCATTGCGCCAGCGGCGGAGCGAGCGAGCCGAGGCAGCGGGCGAGGGGGAACAGCAGGGGAGAGGCCGGGGGCTAGCCTCCCGGGCCAGGAACTCGGGGGCTGGGCAGGATGGTCCCGCAGGCCGGATGTGGCCTGCAGGCTGTAGTTTGCCCACCCCTGGTGTAGGCCATATGTGCATTAGACTCATTGCGCTGGGGCAGGCTGAATTTGAACAAGTCACACAGCTCTGCAGGGTCTCCCTCTTTGCTACCAAGGAGAGGGTCTGGTAACATGGTGGAGGCACAGATGTAGTGCCGATCTACTGATATACAGCTCCTTCACTCCTTTTGCCCTGCAGAGGCAGTGCACTAGGATGTGGAGCCTGTGCCAGCCTCTGAGATTGCAATAGTAATTGTGGAGCAGCTCTGCTCCCTCTCTGAGGCTTAATGGTTGCAAAGGGGTGGGTATATGGTTTCTCCCCTTCTGGCCCCCTTGGAGTTCCCCAGCGCTTGAACTAGTTACTTGAGGCATACACTGGGAAGAATACGAGCCTGTAAGAGACCAGTGCTCAGTGCTGGGATCACAGTGACCACGGATGGGCAGATCCACCAGCCACGACACTAGTGCAAACAGATAAAAATAACTTCAAATAGCTTTTAAATTTGCCCAAGTGGGGGGATCAAACACCTACCCTTCCTAATGCCTATAACACTACAAAGCTCCTCACATACATTAACCTTTAACAAATCCTTTCCCACCAGCAGAGATACAGGCTACAGCTTTTATTGTGCCACTGACCTAAAGTAATTTCATCTCTCTACATCATGTATGGCTTAGGCCCTTTAAAAACTGCCTCATTCCTTATATGATAGCAGGACAGCTGAGATAAGTTTAGGCATTGAAGCTAATCTCTCTGGTTAAACAGAAAGGTCCTTGACTCTGGACTATTCCTCTGCCTTGAACTGACAGAACTGGTGAGCCTCATGGAATGCAGTAATGCTTTCCCAAGCTTTTCCAGAGGAGGCTGGAATAACACAGGAAGACAGAAGGTTATTTGTAGGGATTGGGGTTCCCTCTTCCCAACCTGTTGGGTTGTTTTGAAAGCGTTAAATCATTCTTGTTTTGCACTTAGGTAATTTTTTACATATATACATATAGGACAGTCTTGCGCTGTGGGCTTTAGTCATCAGGTCAAGTCCATTAGCTAATCTCTCTGGGTTAAACAGAAAGGTCCTTGACTCTTACTCGGCATCTACTAAAACAGCTTTGTAAACTCCCAGGGATGTTTGAAAGCTTTCATTTAAAAGCATCTACATAAAATAAATAATAAATAATAATAATAATAATAATAATAATAAATCAGAAGCAGCTTTCTCACCCACGGTATCACTGGAACCATCTCCTATTTAGACAGTAAATTATGATTTTATTCCAGTAATTTACAAAATCTTGAAAATACCCTAAGGCACTCTCATAAAATAAGCAATATGGCTGAAATGAATATTTATTTACTGAATTGTTTTCAGAACAGAAACTGTAATGATTTGAGCACTTCAAGGAGGAAGTTGTGTCATTAGTACTGCATGGAACACCATTTGGTGTATTCAGCCACTACGGGCCAGATTCTGAACCTTTGAGTGTTATTGAGCAGCACTTTACTCCACTAAAAGTCCCAATGACTCCAAAAAAGGAGGTATACTCAAGTAACAAAGGGTGCCAGATTCCAGCTAATTAACATTGCAAACATTAATACATAACACAACATAGAGGACACCTTTTAAAAAAAACACTTTAAAATAATTTATTGGCTTCTTTCCATCTTCCGCTTTAGTGGGGGTTAGAAAAGGAGAAAAAGAAGCAGATAATTGTTTGCAATTTCTTTGGATTTCCTTTCATAATTACATAATCTTGCTCAACTATACTGATTGTGAGAGAAGAAAAAAGGTTGCAGATAAGTCTAGTGCAGTTGCACTTCTCAAGGTTACTTAGCAATGACAGCATTCGTCTGTCTAGTTCTGTTCTGGTAGGGATTTTGTGAAGGCAAGGTGCAATTCTTCTGAACACTGAATGAGCATCTCCACTGAGCATACACACCTTCAAGTGCATGTGAATTAGTGGTGCTGTTTAGGGAAGCTGCAATTTAGACACTCCAATGTGGGTACTTAAAAGAATCATGCTATTATTTCTTGGAAACATACACTAGTGAGAGGTTTTCCCTCTTTGATTTATAAGCCCTAGGAAATTTAATGCACAAACCTTCTATTATGCAATAATAGAACTGCACAGATGAAATAAAGGGAGTCAGGAATTCAAAAAAAGACCTCACTCTAGTAAATACAACAGGACTTTTCCATATGGGGCCAGTCCTTTACTACTCCACTTTGTGAGCAAATGCAGCACTGGCAGGGCCGGCTCCAGGTTTTCTGCCACCCCAAGCGACGGAAAAATAAAAATAATAAAAAAAAAAAGCGCCGAACGGCGGCACTTTGGCGACAGCTCAATCGCGCCACTCCATTCTTCGGCGGCAGTTTGGCGGTCGGTCCTTCACTCCCTTTCTTCCTCTTCAGCGGCACTTCGGCGGCAACTCAAAGAGGAAGAGAGGGACCCGCTGCCGAATTCCCACTGAAGACCCAGACGTGCCGCCCCAAGAGCGGACGGAGTGCCGCCCCTTTGTATTGGCCGCCCCAAGCACCTGCTTCCTTAGCTGGTGCCTGGAGCTGGCCCTGAACACTGGTATGGGATTTATCACAGACTAATGTGCATACTATTTTTGATATTCCCTATCAGCAGCATGCCTCAAGTTACAAGTGTCGAAAAGTTGCAACACTTCACCCACAGCCATTCAGTACAGAAGCTAGTACATGACTAACGTAAAGAGTTTAATGCATTAATGGTGTGCAGATAGATTTGTAATATGAACTGAGACATGAATTTAGACTGTTTTAGGGAGTAAATTGGAAGCACACAGTTGAGTCCTCAAAGTGCACAGAGTGGAAACTTTACCTAAAGTAAATCTTGATACTAATGGATTTAGTAATCTAGCAAGCAAAGGCATAACAATATCCAGTGGCTGGAAGTCAGCAAAGTTCAAACTGGAAATAAGATGCAAATTGTTAACAGTGCAGGTAACTAACCATTGGACTAGACTGCCAAGGGATGTGGGAAGTTCTTCATAACTTGGAATCTTCAAATCAACACAGGGTATCTTTCTAAAAGATGTTCTAGTTCAGCGGTTTTCAAACTGTGGGTTGGGACCCCAAAGTGGGTCGTGACCCCATTTTAATGAGGTCGCCAGGGCTGGCGTTAGACTTGCTGGGACCTGAAGCCAAAGCCTGAGCCCCACCGCCCAGGGCCAACAGGACAGGGTAAGGAGGGGTGCAACGCTGGAAAGTGTGGGGACCACTGTTCTGGGCACTTCCAACTACTAGGAGCACAGCAAATACACAATACCAGATGCAAACTAGGTTAAGTCAATCAGAGAGCTGCAGCTCCCTATGGTATGCCAGTGGGCTCCATGGCCTTCATGTCGGCTCCCGTGCATGCCCTCCTGAGAACTAACCAACCTTTCAATTGTTGGATTTAAAAACGGTAAAACACACACATGAAACAATCAGCAAAAGAAATACCAGGGCTAAGTGATTTTTCTCCCTACCATAAAGCCTATAAACCGCAGTCTTTGCCTCAACATAAAAGTATTTTAAGAAGAAAATTGTGAAATCCTCAGGACACCTTATCACCCAAAGTAACCACATGATCCTGCCATAAGCCTTATTCTTCTCCCCCCTCCCACCAATGTTGGCTGCCATCTCCCCTATCCTGACATATCTCCGAGCAAAATCCAGAGAGGTGCTGAGCACCCATTACAAATTGACTGTAGCCAGTCCACAATTAGGATTGAATCTGGGTTAACTTTATAAGCCTGATTTTGGTTCCAGTTCTAATTTCCACTGGAGAAATCACATCAACCTCAAAACTGGTAGATCAGGTCTGGGTCTGAAGTACAAATCTTCTAACAAATCTGAAATAAGCTGAGGCAAGGGGCTCCTGAATTATGGCACCCTGTTCACCAGAGCACAAAGAGAGGAGTGAGATAAAGCCTAGTGTACTGGATTCCCCTAGCTGAGATCTAGGGCACAGGGCCAAACATTAGTTGATTACAATCAAACTTGCCAACATTTTAATTATTAATATTGTTATGGGCTAGCTGGGCTGGATGAGCTTGGCTTAGTGCTCCACACACAAGACTGGGAAGCAGAGAGAACCAGATGAGAGAGACATTATTCCTTACCTGGATCTCCCGTACAGAGCCAGAGGGGTGGGAAGGCTCTGCTGCCCTGTTCTCCCCATTCCTGCATGTCTCCTAAAATATGGAGGAAGTAAACCCTACGAAAAGGAGACTGGAGAAAGCAGAGGTTCTGTGTGGAGGAGATAGGGGGAATTTCCATCTTCCTGTGGATCTCCTGCAGTCTGGGAGCAGAAAACCCCACCAAGTCTCAGGCTCACTGGGACTCTCCATGCCTTTGAGAAGCTCACTGGGAGACCAGCCTCCCTCCCCCCATGAAGCTTAGTAGGCTTCTTTTTCACAAAGGTTCACTGGTGGCCAAGAAGCCTGTTTTGGCTTGATCGCGACTGAGAAGTCTATTTGATACTTCAGCAGATAGAAAGAGGTGGCAGAGACAGCTGCAGTAGAGTTATCCTGTACTTTAATGACAATGGTGTCCATGGCAACAATTGATACCCATCCTTCTTGATGGTCCATTGTATTGGTAAAAGACTTTTGTGTAAACTCTGCTTTCCATTTTCCCTGAGTTGATAATCACAAAGAGTTTTCAGTTAGCTAAGCATGAAGCTTCTCAGTTTTATTATAAGAAAATTTGGAATCACATACTTTCTTACAGAACAAAATTTGTCAACAAAGTAATAGGAGAATGTAGACGTGATATTTCATGTGTAGGAGCTCTCTAGGGTCATGGGAATAAATAGAAGTTTATTACATTACAATGTGGAACTAGGAACACTATAATTAGCCTAATGGCTTTTTTCACTTTAAAAACTTCCTATAATTTACTCAGGAGATTAATGTTGGTGCTGAAATTTCTCATATCTGTCCTCAGTCCAGATATATTTTTTCAAAGAAAATGTAATAAAAATTTCACGGAACCATTTCTGAGGGAGGTGTGTAAGCAGGAGAGAATATTTTTCACCAGTTTAGACCCTTTGAAGATACCCTTTGCAGAATTTTTTCAATTTGGAGAAACCAAAGAATGGCCTTTGATGTAGACCTCCCACAAAAACGGATGAACTGAGCTCACTGAACAGATGGCTGTGCTCCTTATTATTCATTATAGCATCATAGATCATAATATTTTAGCTGGGGAATAACACTAGGACTTTGAACTCTAAGAAATTCTGAAAAAGTTATAGAGATCTACTGACATTTTAAATTGGTCCCAATTTAACTCATTTTACAAATACCTAGAATATTTTAAAGTTGAATTTAACAAGACAGACTAGGATGTTTTTTTAATGTTAGTTTAATCAGGTCATTTGCTTATCAGTTAAACAATCTGCTTATCTGCAGAATTACTGAGAGGGAAGATGCTTAACCAATGGCAAGGTATTTAGACATTTACAAGTATGCCCCTGGGCTTGCAGAGTGACTCAGCTAACTTGTGGCCTTGTCATAAGAGGATGTTGAGCACCTCACGCAAGTTGCTGAGTGCCCTTATTCCTCCTTCACTTCAAGAATAAAAGATATTCAGCACCTTGCAGAATTGGGCCCTTGATGTTTTATAGCCTTCTAAATGACTTCTATTTAGATGTATGCAGTATTGTTGTAACCCTTGGTCCCAGGATATAAGAGACACAAGGCAGGTGAGGTATCTTTTAGTGGACCAACTTCTGTTGGTGAGAGGGACAAGTTTTTGAACTTAGAGGTGCTATTTCCAATGGCAGCAGAATTTCACAAGTAACACAAGTTTGTAATTTGCATGTAGTGCCCTCTATTGGAAAATTTATGTCTCATTCCTGATGTCATCTGAAGAGGAAATTCATTCTCCTACTCTACCAAACACAAGGAGAAACATTAGTCTGATTCTTTACTCACTTATAGCCATGTGTAACGATGCTGCCCTTGGTGGGACACTTCTGAGAGTTTCAATTCAGGACAAATTGCTTAGAGCAGGGCACTTACAGCCCAAGACTGGGGTTCCTTTGCACACCAAGGCCAACTAAACCAGCCAAACAGAGAAGACTTCGGTTTTACCCCACTGGCTAACCAGAAGTCATCTAAGCAATTCCCTTAGACACTCCAGTTTCCCAGTATCACCACCAGTGCCACTCGTTATAGGGATGAATGGTTATGAAAACCAACACCTCAGTAAAAGAAAAAAGGTTCTTCCGATCCCAAAGGACCAAGTCCCAGACCCAGGTTAATATACAAGTCAGATCTTACCCACAAATCATACTGTTGCCAATCCTTTAGAATCTAAAATCTAAGGGTTTATTCATAAAAAGAAAGAAATATAGATGAGAGCTAGAATTGATTAAATGGAATCAATTACATACAGTAATGGCAAAGTTCTTTGTTCAGGCTTGTAGCAGTGATGGAATAAACTGCAGGTTCAAATCAAGTTTCTGGAGTACATCCACAGTTGGGATGGGTCATTTGGTCTTTTGTTCAGAGCTTCAGTTTGTAGCAAGGACCCTCCAGAGGTCAGAAGCAGGATTGAAGACCAGGTGGAGGGGTTTTTAGGGCTTTTTATATTCTCTGCCCGTGGAATGACCTCTCTTTGATCTTACTGTGGAAAATCACAGCAGCAAGATGGAGCTTGGAGTCACAGGGGCAAGTCACATGTCCATGCATGACTCAGTTTGCAAGCCGACGCCATTGTTTACATCTTAGTTTGAACATTTCCAGGAAAGCTCAGATGTGGATTGGCATCTCCCAAAGTCCATGGTCAGGTAAGTGTTTCTTGATTGGGCACTTACTGAGAATAGTCCTTTCTCAAGAAGCTGACCAAATGCTTTACTGAGGCTACTTAGAATCAAAACACATTGAGATACAAGAACATAGCCAATATTCATAACTTCGACTACAAAAATGATACGCACATACAGATAGCATAATCATAACCAGCAAATCATAACCTCCTTATGGACACCTCACCCAACAACCTTTGTACAATATTTGCTGCAAATATATAACAGTGGTTGCAACAATGATCTATACGGTCACAGTTTATGTCAATAACGTCACACCATGTAAATCAGGAGTAACTCTGCTGAGGTCAATCAAGTCACACCATTGCAAATGAGTGAAAAATCAGGCCTACTTCAGTTTGCGGTAAAGGTGGACGTTGCTAGAAATGTGAACACAGCCATTTAATTTTACCTCAGAGTATTTTGCGTACGAATTTGCAGCCCAGATCCCACTTAGTGTGTGTCCATTGGCTACTCCTTGTATTTATGTTTTCTCTTTCAGCAATTGTTTATATTTTTATTCCTGAGTCTGCAATAGTGGGTGAAGGATGAAGCTGAGCAAAAAGTGATAAGAATTTTGATTTTTTTCTTGGTTATATGAAGTCATATCAATCCTGGCTCTTTCTAAAACGTGTTTGTGTTGCTTACTAAGAAGACAATGGTTCCTTACCGTTTGCAATCCACTGAACAAGGCACTTCAAATTGTTACATGCCTGGAACTGAACAAATATATTTAAAGGGATCTTTGCGTTTTCTGTCCAATAATTAGGGCCCTACCAAATTCACAGACCATGAAATCTGGTCTCTCTCCGCGAAATCTGACCTTTTGTGTGCTTTACCCTATACTATACAGATTTCATGGGGGAGACCAGCGTTTCTCAAGTTGGGGGTCCTAATCCAAAAGGGAGTTGCAGGGGAGTCACAGGGTTATTTTAGGGAGGTTGCGGTATCGCCACGCTTACTTCTGCACTGCCTTTAGTGCTGGGTGGCTGGAAAGCGGCAGCTGTTAGCCAGGCACCCCACTCTGAAGGCAGTGTCCCACCAGCAGCAATGCAGAAGTAAGGGTAGCAATAACATACCATGCCACCCTTACTTCTGTGCTGCTGCCTTCAGAGCTGGATGGTCGGAGAGCGGTGGCTGCTGACTGAGGGCCCAGCTCTGAAGGCAGCAGTGCAGAAGTAAGGGTGGCAATACCATACCATGCTATCCTAACTTCAGAGCTGCGCTCCCTGCCAACACCTGCCACTCTCCAGCTGCCCAGCTATGAAGGCAGTGCAGTGCAGTGCAGAAGTAAGGATAGCAGTACCGCAACCCACCCGCCCCACAATAACCTTCCAACACCTCCACCCCAACAACTCCTTTTTGGGTCAGGACCCCTGCAATTATAACACCATGACATTTCAGATTTAAATAGCTAAAACCATGAAATGTACTATTTTAAAAATCCTAATACTGTGAAATTGACCAAAATGGACCATGAATTTGGTAGGGCCCTGCCAATAATCCTTAACACATTCAAAGTGCTGTTCAAGTATCAATTAATCCTGGCAACACCCTTCTGAGACATGGTCAGTAGTGCGTTACATTTTCCTGTTTACGAATAAAGAAACTCATGGATAGAGAGATTAAGACCAACATTTTCAAAAGCGGTCCCTGATTATGGTTGCCCAGCTTAAAAGAACTTCAGGCAATAAACATGTTCCTCTACCAATACACAACTATATGAGGAAGCAGTGAGACAAACTGTACACAGGGATCTCTCAAATGCCTCAAGTAAACAAGCTGACGGTGTAGGGAAAATACTATATTTCTCTAGTTTCTTTCAGCTCTAGTAATCTTCGGTGCTACTTGTAACAATAGTAGATAATAAGAACTTCACTGGAGTGAGTTTTTTAACTAACGGCATCCCTCAAAATACAGCAAAAAATCAAACAAGAAAAACCAAACCAAACCACAAACACAATGATTCATTGTGTCTGGTTTAAAGAAAACAGCACATTCACCGTGAGTCCCGTGAGAAAAGGGGAAGGACAGAAGATTACTCAAGGCATTTACAGAAGAAAATCCTGAGAACCCTTCAAAAGAGAATCTTTGGTGCTCATGCCAGAAGCGGTGCATCTCATAGGAACTTTCATTATTTAGTAGGTGATTGAAGTATTGTGGAGGTGGCACCATAGTTAGAGCAAGGGTCGAAGAGGGGTTCAAAATGAGGCAGACACTCCTGTTTTTCGCTATATGCCGGTGGCCAGTCAGTGTGGCCCAGTTTCACACTGGGTTAGAAAACACAAAGGGCATAAAAACGATGTCATTTTTGTTTGGTTTCTCTTCATAGATGTTTAATAGGAAGCTTTTGAACTTGGTCTCTGTCTGAAACTTTTCCTTGGCCGTCTTCCTTGTCATTGTTGCCTGAGTTCTTAAAAATAGTGTCTATCTATACAAAACTTTGGGGAATTAGTGTGACAGGGAGATTTTTGTAGCTATTATGTACCTTATAACAGCAAGTTTATGGGCACATAAACCTGATTGATGGAAGCCTGGTGCTGACTAATTTGATTGATTGGTGGGGAGGCCAGGCAAACAGAAGTCTGACAGCAGAGCCAAGAGCCTAGGAGCACACAAGCTCGTTAGTTGATGGGGAAGAGACCAGGCACATCTGCAAGTCTGATAGATTAATGGGTGGGGGAGGGGAATGGACCCAAGGAAGTCAGATTTGTGGATGGGGGCTTTGTGGGAGTGATTGCATAAAATCTTCATAAGGACCTACATTTTTCTATCAGAAATTAACCTACAACAAAAAAGGTCTTCCCCACTGCACTTCTATCTCCACAGTTCTGCCCCCTGCCATCCGAACCCCACCCACAATTAATCATTTAAAAAACCTAGGAAATTAATACACACAAATATTGTGAAGCAGTTAGGATTATTATAATATAGAATAATAGAAATGTAGGACTAGAAAGGACCTCAAGAGGACATCTTGTCTAGTCCCCTGCACTCAAGGCAGGACTGAGTAATAACTCATAACTAATAACATATATAATATGCCTGACACAAACCCACAACAGCAAGAGATGAAAAGTTAAGCCACCTACCATTACATACCGTCTACTCCTTCACCCACTGGCGCACACCTTACCACTATCACAAGCGCTGTATGCTGCAGACTGTGCACTGCAACTAGGGCTGGTCAAAATTTTTCTGTTGAAACATTTTTCAAAAGGGTTTCAACTAAATGAATATTTTCATGAAAAATGTCTGTTCTCCTTGAATGTTTTCAGTTTTTCAGGAGAAACCAGAGAGCAAAAGTTTTCAGCCAAAAAGAGAATATTTTGGGGGTTTCAGCTGAAAATTTTCACGTTTTGAATACCAATAACACCAATATATTTTTCAGGTTTTTGATGAAAAAAAAAAGTCAATATTTTCTTGGGAGAACCTCCCTACCACATATTTCAACCAGCCCTCACCACAACCAGCCTTTCATAAACCACTTTAACCAACCTTCTGCTAACTACCCTCCTCCAACAGAACTAACTACTACACTAAATACCTGCAACACTACTGGTGTTGAGGAAAAATCATTTGCCAAAGGGGTGAATTCAGAAAGGTGAAAAATACAGGGCGAGTAAAGGTGGTGTGCACAATCTGTAGTTTAATGGTAAGGTGTGAGCTTGTGAGTGGGGGAGTAGAGGGTACATACTGTTAAATGACCTCACTTTTTATTTAAGTGTGTTTGTGGGTTTATATCAGGCATGTTGTGCATGTAACAGCCCTATTTGGTTCATGTTAATGTTTTAAGTGTATTAATTACATTATGATCAAGTTCTATCATCCCAGCTAGGCATGGTTGCATGGGGTTTGGTGCAGAGCCAGACTGTCTAAATGGGAACACACCCACCACTCCTCCCTGAAAGGCATGCAGTCATCCCCTTTCTGCATGCCTAGCCAGCTCTGCTGGCTGATCGTGGGGGAAGGATAGGGGGTCAGGGCTTTCTCTCCTCCTCACCCCAGGGAGTGCACATTATGCACCAAGGAGTAAAACAAACAAAAGGAAGTATTTTTTCACATAACGCACAGTCAACCTGTGGAACTCTTTGCCAGAGGATGTTGTGAAGGCCAAGACTATAACAGGGCTCAAAAAAGAACTAGATAAGTTCATGGAGGATAGGTCCATCAATGGCTATTAGCCAGGATCGACAGGGATGGTGTTCCTAGCCTCTGTTTGCCAGAAGCTGGGAATGTGCGACAGGGAATGGATCACTTGATAATTACCCATTCTGTTCATTCCCTCTGGGGCACCTGGCATTGGCCATTGTTGGAAGACAGGATACTGGGCTAGATGGACCTTTGGTCTGACTCAGTATGGCCTTTCTTAGGTTCTTATGAATACAGGGACTACAAGTATGCCCAGCTGCTGTGTAGGGCACAATGCGGTGAATGAGGAGGCGCATATGGGCACAATCTGACCCTATATTAAATAGGATGTAAATGACTTGCCGGTTCCCTCATTATATGGAATTTTCTTTGGGAAATACTGATTATTGTGTCTGGACAAGGGAACAAATCCTTCTTTGCTTTAAACTGCTGCCATATTTATTTTTAGGTACAGTGTATAATACTGAAAGTTGGCTGCTTGAAATACTTAGTCAGAACTAACTGGAAATCTTGTATCAGAGGGGTAGCCGTGTTAGTCTGGATCTGTAAAAAGCAACAGAGAGTCCTGTGGCACCTTTAAGACTAACAGATGTATTGGAGCATAAGAATATTCACCCACGAAAGCTTATGCTCCAATACATCTGTTAGTCTTAAAGGTGCCACAGGACTCTCTGTTGTTTTTTGGAAATCTTGAGCAACTGCTCCCAAGAACTGTTTGGATGAGAAATGTGTCAGAAAGCACATGTCCTGTGACTACATATTACTAGAAAATAATCAGAAGGAACGGATTATAGTGATGCACGCCCCTCTTCCCTCATTGTGCCAATTGCCAAAGCCAGAAGGATTACTGAGTCCACAAAATATCCCCCACCACACAAATTGATGGGACAATTATTTAATGCCCACAAAGTTTGGTTAAAGTGGTTTCTAAAAAGCTGGCCTCCCCAATGGTAGAAGGAAAACCAGAGTCACAGAAGACAAGGGAGAATAAGATTTAATTATTTAATGGCCACAAACATTTTCTTTTCACATTCCATGGCATCTAGAACCATGACAAGAGAATCGAGCATCAGGAAATTTCAGGCAGTGGCTACGTTATTTATTTTATTCTACAAACTGGTAAGCACAGTGCTGGCACAGTAGAAAAAAATAACAATGTATTTATAATTGTGGTGAAGATTTTGCAGTTATGCATTTGGGGCTTGTTTTGGTGGGTACAGTGTGGCTTAACAGTAGGCCCAGCTGTGACTTTGCCCTGAGTAAGGGATAGCACCTTGCACTGACACTGGTATAGAAAGGATGGCAGACTGTGACTCAGTCACAATCTGCCTTCTAGGTTTCCACATGCTTTGAGTGGGAAGCACCTTGCACCAGTTCTATACCTTACGCCCATACCCTCCCTTTTAAGCCCTAATGCGGCCACAAAAGCCAAGCCACTATCTGGCCCAGTATTGTAATGAAAATACAAGTTATTTTCATTTTAGAGTGATGGATGCATATGCTTTATTAATAGTACTTGTGAGTTATTGTCATTTGAAACCTGTTTGAAGAGCATGGTGGTGCAGAATCTGATGAGATTCAAAATAAGTTTAGAATGCATGCCTCTCAGGGCAGGGACTCCATCTTTCTAACTGCCTGCAAAATGTCATGGAAACCACTGGTACAATACATATAAAGAATAATAAATTGGAAGATAGTCATGAAGCAGTGTCCAGAGAGATACATGGTAAATGCTGTCTGCCACCACTTCTGCTTCCAAGAAATAAAGTGGTAGATGACTCAAGACAGGGATTTCTTTCAAGATCTGTACAGAATGGACCTCGATGCATACATTATAGCCTGTGGGGCATAAAAGCTGAAGAAGTTTCAGAATGGAAGTTGCTGAAGCAGTGTGCACTGGTGGATAGAATACTAGACAGGGAATCAGGAGAGCTGGATTCTGTTCTGTCTCTGCCAATGACTTGCTGGGAAAGCCACCACCCTGTACCTCAGATTCCTCATCAGTGAAATGGGATAATGATACTGCTTCACTCTGTAGAGCAATAGAACATCCACAGATGGTAAGTGCAAAGCTTTATCACTATTAACTCACTAGTAACCCCACATACCATCTACAAGAACATAAGTTATTCCAGTTAAGGTCAGCATCAGCTTCTGCCCACAAAATACTCTTAACTGCTATAATATGGCTTAGAGCAGGGGTCGGCAACCTTTCAGAAGTGGTGTGCCGAGTCTTCATTTATTCACTCTAATTTAAGGTTTCGCATGCCAGTAATACATTTTAACATTTTTAGAAGGTCTCTTTCTATAAGTCTATAATATATAACAAAACTATTGTTGTATGTAAAGTAAATAAGGTTTTTAAAATGTTTAAGAAGCTTCATTTAAAATTAAATTAAAATGCAGAGCCCCCCGGACCGGTGGCCAGGACCCGGGCAGTGTGAGTGCCACTGAAAATCAGCTCGTGTGCCGTGTTCGGCACGCGTGCCATAGGTTGCCTACCCCTGGTTTAGAGTCTGTCATGCCTCATAGCACCCACTTTGTTCAATCTCATTCCTTTTCAGCAGATCTCACAATCCAAATGTGGATCTGGAGACCCACCCTTTTTGGTGGATGGTCTCATATCAGCAGAGCAAAACTTTGGTACAGTAGTTACTGTCAAGCCTTTACATGTGTGCCTGACGGTATTGTATTCAGTAAAATGGCATTTAATCGTCAGATAGTGTGTCAGACAGAAAAGATGCAATTCTGCTCTGAGCTAGGAAAATGGCTCAGTGTGGTACCTACATTTTCACAGCTTCCTCCTAACACAGAATAAGAACAAGACTTATTGGTAGTGATAAGCGTCCATATTTTATACCCATATCACTCTACTAGATTCTTCTCCCCCCGTATTAGCCATACAAGGTGAAATAAAAGTGCCAATTGACCCTGGGAGATGTAGGTACCTGTAATCTGAGGATGGGAAGGTGGAGAAGAGGGTGAGTGGGTCCCAAAGACTTGCAGCTGCTGTTTAAATTTGCAGGGGTGAAGTTACCACTCAGGAAAGGTGCCAGAATTACAGTATTGGAGAAGTCCCTTACTTATCCAGAAACAAAAGTACAGAACAGCCAGCTTTGCTGTAGTCTCACCAGTGCTTTATCCTTGTTCTGAAGAGACTTCCTGTGGGGATGAGAGAGTAGGTCAGTCTACCTATCCACTGGTCTCTCTGCTGAGATTGCCAAGATGTGTGTCAGCTGTGGTGTGGACATTTTACTGTGAACTGGAAAGAGAACTCATTTCACACTGAACACCAATCAGCCATCAGATACGTTTTGGTCACTCCCAACATGTGGTAAATCTGAACCTGTGATTTAGAGGTGAAAGGCTCCATAATCTTATTACCAATCCTGTGAGCATCTTAATGAAATATGTTTTAAAATATTGGAATCCTTCTAGTTTTCATCCTTAAACAAGTTAAAGAAATATGCAGATATAATGTTTTTGCCTTGATGCTTATTTTAGATAAAGGCTTTTCTTTTAAACACACAGGACTTCCCTGTCAGATTAGTATGTCAAAAACTCTAAATTTTATTAAATTTATTGCTTCATATTTTGCCATAATTTTTTCTGATAATATAGGAAATTACCCAAACAACCCTGACCTTAGGGCCCATCTGAGCTGCACCGGACACCATTTTGCATCCCCCCAATCCTCAGCCTCTTTCAGACCATAGTGCAATTTAGAGCAGCCTTGTGGCTGCTCTAATTTATGCCTGGCTGCAACAGCACTCAAGGGGCTTATCCAAAAGCTGGAGGTTTGTTAGAGCACAGTAATGCTTTAGCAACATGCCATTGCTCTGGCATGCCTCCCAGCTTGCGCCCCCCCCCCCCTCCACCTCCAATACCATGCCAGCAGCTGAAAGAGAATCCTCAGATAGCATTACTGAAACAGTGGAAAGGGGCTGGAACAGGTCTGAGGATCTGGCCCTATTTCAAGTTATAGAAATTTTTTAAATTGTGATGTTTTATCCATTGTATCAGTTCAGTTACAGCTACACCCAACCCAGACACTCTACTCTGAACTCCAACAGATTGGTTCTTTGCAGTTCTGGCCTATTTGCAATAGCAGCCTATACAATTTTTATTTATAGTATTTACAAATTGGAGACTTGGCAGGCAGTACATTTTAAAGTTATGTTTTTCTCCTCTGATCTGCATGATTTTCTGTAAGCAGGCTAGACACAGGATAGAAGCATCAGTTTCTCTTTTCAATCTGTGCCATGTAAATAAAGTGTATTTGTGACATTTTGATTTTATACACATATTGTTTTTGGCATTTATTTGCGTGTGTTGGTGGAGCCTTTGCCTTGCCTTGCTGCTGCACTGGACTAGCTCATTAGCATGGCTCTGATCGGCAGCCAGGCACACAGAAATCTGTTTACAGAATGTGGTAACCATTGGGAAGGGCGGGACCCCGACTGCAATTTACAGGAACTGTAATTTACTTTAGTCATTTTCTGTAATGATGCCTGTAATGGAACCCATTGAAACTGTGACAGACTTAGCATCAAAATTACCACTATTGACATTCCCAGCTCACTGCAGCCGGGTTTAATAAGGTTAGCATCAGGACACAGCGTCAATTCACGGAGTTTTTCTTTGGATGTAGACTGTGTTGTCCTCAATGACACATTAGCCAGTTAAAGTTACACTTGTCACCACAGTGGGGAGCCATTATCCTTTTGGAGGGAAGAATGTGTAATTCATGTAGTTAGAAATTACATTGTTTTCCTGGCTGAGACTGAAAGCATGAAAAATAATTAGATACATGCCAGCTGCGCTGTTGATCATTTGTGGATGCTCGTGCATGGAAACAATTATTTAGGGATTCCCACTGTGAAGCTATTCCCCAGTGCTGGCCCATCTGACTCTTAGGTTCTGATTCATTTCCTTCTTAGAAGTTGTGTTACCATAGATTTTAAGACTCAAAACAGATACAAATGCATAAGCAGAAGCAGCCAAGAAATTTCTGTCTGATTTTAATTTGTTTCCTTTTACTTGAAGTAGCTGAGACGAAGAACTTATTTATTTTATGTGGACTGAAGAGAGCGAAGCATTTCTTAATGTTAATTAATCTACTTTAAAAAAAAGCACTTAATGACACATGCCGTGGCCTTGAGAATATATAAAGTCTGCATTTTTCTTGTGAACACAGCAGCACAGTGGTTTTTTGGAATTCACCCTTGAACTAGAAGGGACGTTTTGGTTAACAGGACACAGTGTAATTAGATATTGTATTATAGTTAACATTTTCAAGCACATGAACACGTTTAGGCCCTTAGTCATCTTGCCTACTAAAGAAAAAAAGATGGAAAGAAATCTAAACTCACTGACCCTACAGCCCTTACTAACACAGAGAGTCCTCATTGAGTAAGGCTTCCAGACTTGGACTTTAATCTTTTATATTGTATCCAGTGCAAGGACTTTAATCTTTTATATTGTATCCAGTGCAACTATTCTTTAAAATATAGATGCCTAATCTCAACTGTTTGAACAATCTGTAGAGTATAGTTAATGTAAGCATACAGTACAAAAATATTCAGATTATCTAACATGGGTTTGCATGCGGACCAGTATTAGGCCTTTCAATTATAAATTGTTAAGGTCTGTGTCTGAATATTTAATAGGGCCATAACCTGGTAGTCTCCCTCCAATTTTTCCATTTGATGGTTTAGGCTTTGTCTGACCAGATTAGCTACACAGAGAAAGGGAGGCTTGGCTGAAATAAAGCATTAAATGATGCAGATATCCTGCAAATAAAGGGCAATGTAAAAGCAGTTTATGCCAGTGACTTGATTTATTTTAGGGTTTTATACTGCCACCCATCACTGTGGTATCTGAATACCTTTCATGCAGAATCCATAGCCAGGGCCGCCCCAGGCAAAAAAGCCTCCCGCCGCCCCCTGCCGGGGAGCGCGGCAGGGGAGGGCACCGAGCCCAGCTGCGGCCCAGCTCTCCCCGGCCGGCCGGAGTGCCGCAGGGAGGGCGGAGAGCCCGGCCGCAGGCCCGCTCTCCCCGGCGGCAGGAGCGCCGGGGGGAGGGCAGCGAGCCCGCCGCGGCTCCGCTCTCCCCGGTGGCAGGAGCGCCGGGGAGAGGGCGGTGAGCCCGCCGTGGGCCCCGTTCTCCCCGACCGGCCAGAGCGCCAGGAGGAGGGCGGAGAGCCCGGCCGGGGCCCCGCTCTCCCCGACCGGCCGGAGCACCGGGAGGAGGGCGGACAGCCTGGTTCTCCCCGCTCTCCCCGACCGGCCGGAGCGCTGGGAGGAGGGCAGAGAGCCCGGCTCTCCCCGCTCTCGGGCCTGAGCGCCGCCCCCCTCCAGGTGCCGCCCCAAGCACATGCTTGGTAGGCTGGTGCCTGGAGCCGGCCTTGTCCATAGCAATAGTGAACTCTAGTATTCACACCCTACTTATCAATGGTGAAGTTGAGAAAATATAGATTTTCTAGTTGCATTGTTCATTCTGGGATATCACCAGGACCAAATGGATTGACTAGAGGTATAAGCCACCGGAATGCTGAGACTATACAGCAAGGGGGGAATATTATTGGACAGACAGATTTTGTCCAAGAAACCAATTACATGGAATGGTAAACAGCGAGTTGATATCTGTTCAATGAATGATGTTCTCTTCTGAGAAAACTGTACTGAATATGCTATGGCGGAGGCAGTTTCTCTATCTAGCCTGTATAGCTAGTGGAGAAGGTGTCCTCCAAATCAGACTGTTACAGCCAAAGCCTTGCTCTTTGGTGAGGTCAAATGTTGTATTTGCTTTTTTAGAAATGCCTCAAACTGGCAGCCTCCTTAATCCCAAAGAAACAATTTTATCACTTACTCAGGGGGAGAAGGGAAAAGGGGAGATAATTGCAGGCTGGAATAGTTATGGAATAACTGCTTAAACACAGGCATCCAGCAAACCACAAATCACCTAACCAACAAGGTGAAACAAAATTGCAAAGATCTTATCATAGCACAGGATTGTTGGTCAGCACAGTTTTCATGCCAGTGGATGAGAACAATTAAAGAATCAGTCAGTGTTTACATTATTGATAACTGTTTAAACAGGTGAAGCTGTTCACCAGGAAACTTGACTCTTTGGATGCGGATGCTGGCTCTGTTTGAAAGAGCTCTTAAGGTACACGTTCTTCCAATATTTGTAGAATCCTGGACTTGGGAAGTGGAATCACTGATTTCCCCCCCCCCGCACCAGTTGGTTAGTTTCTATTACAAAATCAATCCATCATGAAGTGAACGTGCTTGTCCCCAAACTGAGCTCTACCTCTGCATTAATGAAAGTCTGAAGAAGCAATTATCCTCAGCACATCCTAAACAACTAAAAGCTATGGTCCCAAACCTGAAGTCCTCAATGGAAGTTTTGCTTGTGTGAGGACTGTGGAAACACCGAGTAAGGACCGTAGGTTCTGGCGCTATATAAATTCATAAAAAAACAAACTGCGCAATATTTATGGACAAATTTATAAGATGCCTCAATAGCTACATGCAAATTACATACTGTAGTTAAGATTCATATTTGAGCCTCTCGCAGAGCTAACATTTGTGCATGTAGGTCAGGAGCTGCACATGAAATGAATATTTTATACAGATATATCTGGATCTGGCTTTAAGCAAAGTTTGAAATGTCGGGATCAGATTTAAATCTGAATCTCGTGGATTGAGCTCATCTCTAGTATTCAAATACCTAAGTAATTGTCTGCACATCTTACTCTTCTCCTATACCTATCTGTATTATTGTCTTCCTCCTGATTGCATCTCAACTGGAGTCTTGATTCTACAATAGGCTCCATATGGACACGGGTCTGCCTACATGGAGCTCATTGCAGGATTGAGGTCGTAAATTGTAAACTCTTTAGATACAAGAACTTGCCTTTGCCTGTAATCTGCAAAACTATGCACTGTGTGATGCTATACAACAGGGGTCGGCAACGTTTGGCACGCGGCTCGCCAGGGTAAGCACCCTGGCGGGCCGGGCCAATTTATTTACCTGCTGACGTGGCAGGTTCGGCCGATCGCGGCCCCCACTGGCCGCTGTTCGCCGTCCCGGGCCAATGGAAGCGGCGGGAAGCCACGGCCAGCACATTGCTCGCCCGCGCCGCTTCTCGCCGCCCCCATTGGCACGGGACAGCGAACCGCGGCGAGTGGGGGCTGCGATTGGCCGAACCTGCCGCGTCAGCAGGTAAATAAACTGGCCCAGCCCGCCAGGGTGCTTACCCTGGCGAGCCGCACGTTGCCGACCCCTGCTATACAAGTTAACAATAATACCACTGCCTCATTTCAATACTCAAATATGGAGCAGGTCTAGGTGCATGTGTAATGCCGACAGACCCCAGTCATTGATGGGCAGGATCGAACCGGGGACCTCTGGAGCTTAGTGCATGAGCTTCTAGAGCAGGGTTCGGCAACCTTTCAGAAGTGGTGTGCCAAGTCTTCATTTATTCACTCTAATTTAAGGTTTCATGTGCCAGTAATACATTCTAATGTTTTTAGAAGGTCTCGTTCTATAAGTCTGTAATATATAACTAAACTACTGTTGTATGTAACGTAAATAAGGTTTTTAAAATGATTAAGAAGCTTAATTTAAAATTAAATTAAAATACAGAGCCCCCGGACCAGTGGCCAGGACCTGAGCAGTGTGAGTGCCACTGAAAATCAGCTCGCGTGCCGCCTTCGGCACACGTGCCATAGGTTGCCTACCCCTGCTCTAGAGCATGAGCTAAAAGCCAACTGGCTGCTAGCTAAGGCTGTAGAGCAGACTCATTTTATCTCTCTCTTTAAGTGGTCTCGGTGCCACTAGATGGGACAAAACACCACACCCAGAAGGTGTGGGGGTTACACATGCTCACATTTTATGGGTGCCTTTGTAGAAGCCCTGTAAAAATGTGATCTTTTAAGAACATATATTTAAAAATTACAACAGATTATTTTAAAATCAATCACTTTCTGCTCAAACTAGTTGAAATTTTCATTGAGAAACAAGATAAGAGACAAAACGGAGCAGAGAATAAAAAAAAATTTTTTTTTAATATCTACCTGAATAAAGTGAAAAGAATATATGAAAAGCAGATAATCAGAGACAGTTGTGTAAAATAAACAATGATCAGGCTAGAAAAGAGATAATAAAGAAATAACATCATCAGTGATATGCTTCCTGAGCACTAGTCCTATATTATTGGTAGTAGTATTATTTTTATTTTCAAGTTGCAGTCAAATCTATAGTGGTCTGATCTCCCTTCCCACCAATGTGTGCAATTTAACGTTGTGATATTAATAGGAGTTGTGTGAGAAAACAAACCAAGGATGTTTTCCTAAAAAAATATGCTCTAGGAATTATTTTGAGGAAGTTTATGGCCTGTGTTATTACACAGAGGGTCAGAGTAGACGGTCACAATGGTCTCTTCTGGCCTTAGAAAAATGAAAATAAAACCTTCATCCTCTAAAATGAGTTTATTAGATGGAACAGAATTGACTAGATACAGTCAATGAATATGTACAATGTCTACAGCTAAAATTCTTGGTTGTGTTGTTTACCAGCTGAAGGGCTACTTTAAACACAGGGGTTTTTTAGCAAAATTGAATATATCTGGAATATTCTCAGTGAACAAATATTTGTAAAGTTACAGATAATTAAGAGTGCAAGGGACAGAAGACTGACTGGAGAGGTTCAGATGAAATTGGAGGAGAGAAACTCCAGGAGTGCATAGATGAGTTTAGAGACGAAAGGGAGAAAGTAGACAGATCAGTAGTTGAAGAAGCAAGTGGGATCCAGCATGGTTTTTTTAAAATGGGAGAGACTAATGCATGTTTGTATGGTCAGGGCAAAGATCCAAAGGAGAATGAGAGGTTAAGGAGAACGATAAGGGTGGGCATGAGGGAGATCAGAGGATGGGATAGAATGGGGTCACTTGGGCAAGTGGAGGGGCTAGAGGAAGAAAGGAGACTAGAAGTTTCTGCATCTGTGACAGGGGAGGAGGAGGAGAGACTTTTATACACTTCGTTGATACCTCCTGACTCCATTATTACTATTATTTTTATTATTTAAAGCTTTTCACCTTCCTGGCATTCTCTGTTTAGTAGCAACTCCTCTTTCTTTAGGACTGTAACATACAGTTGAATTTGTCCCACGTCCAAGCTAAAAAATACCCACACCTTGGGATCTCTAAAACCTCAGACAATACAGTGTCCTGACAACAGTAGTGGTAGATACTAATTTTGATGTTGGACAGTTCTTTGTACATAGAGTCACCCTTATAAGCGTGATATAATGTTGGGAACTTAGGTTTCCTGGCTTATACATGGTTTGTAAAAGATTATTTAAACGATTCTTTTAAATATCTTAACACATTACAAGTCAATTGGATTTTATTAAGAAAATGGCTGCACAAACCTATTTAATGGCCTGATCTTGCAGATATGCACGGGACGTAGCTCCAGTAAAGTCAATAAGACGGCTTGTAAGCTTAAAGTTAATCAGGTATGTAAGCATTTGCAAGATTGTGTCTTATATTACAAAATGTGCTTTCTGCGCATGATATTTATTTTAAAGAGCCCTGAAGACTAGAATTCCAGTTTGGAATACGCAGTATAAGACAGACAGTGAAAAAAACCACAACATAGCATAGAATGAGCGCTACAAATATTTTAGCTGTTGCAATGCTCTTGACTCTCGGTTAACAAGAAATGAAGAGAAGGACCTGTAAAGACTACTAAAGTGTGGTATTAATTAACCCTTTCAGATCAATGTACTGTGTTTTTTTTTTTTTTTTGGTAAGACGACTGTTTTTGCTAAAGTGAATTTAATTGAGTCCTCTGAAAGATGCACCGGAAAATGAGATTATCCTTCTAGAATGGCAGGATTTGGACCCTACAGAATACCAAGAGCACAGATATTGTGACATGGGGGAGGTAGCATGGTGTTTTTCTTATGTATTTGTATAGTACCTACCACAACGGGGTCCTGGTACATGGCTCAGGCTCCTACTTGCTATCAGGATACAAACAGTAAATAAATAAATAGCAAAACAAGAACCACCACCAATAGTATGCTAGACTGTGGCTCAGGAGACGTGGGTTCTATCCCCAGTGCTACCACTGACCTGCTGTGTGACCTTACGTAAGCCACTTCACCTTTTTGTGCCTCTGATTCCCCTCCCACCCTTTGTTACCCTTGTATTCTTCAGGGTAGAGAGAGTCCCAGTCTTGGTCAGGGCCGCAAAGCACTACTGGAATACAAGTGAGAAACACTAATAATGAAGGTTACACAGGCCCATCAGCACACCTCCAGTCCTGATGGGAAGGGACTATTTCTAGGAGTAAGGCAGCATCATTGAGACTCCAGGCACATTCAGCCTTCTGGTGATCTGCTAAAATTTCCAGGGGAGACAAACGCTGGCAGTTTATATGATGCTGATGTTCAAGAAACTGAAGTTCAACTCATTTTACATAGGCCAAACAGGCCTCATGCTGCTGCCTCATGCTGGATTCAAACCAATAATTTAAAAATGAAAGGCTCCATATAACATTTTTTTATCAGTCCCCTGAGCCATCCTGTCTCCTCTGCACTATTTATTGGCCATGAAACACATACTTAGAAATTTAGACCCGCCCTGCAAAATATAATCTAGGGAGCTGAAAACATACCATCTCTAATGACTCCCACCCCTACCCTACTTTATTAGAATAATTCATTCACAATAGAGGCAGCCAATAAAGTAGATTTAGGTCACATTTTTCATTTTTTTCAAAATCTGAGTTTCAAACCTTGAAATCATTTCTGAGCTGGAGAACACTAACAAGAGAAGTAACAGACCGAAAGTGGGGCTGCCATATGGAAATGTCACACTTGCAATCAGTGCTGAGACTAATGCATACACAATTCATGGCTAATGCAGCAAAATATACAACTCTAGTGCAGGGGTCGGCAACGTTCGGCATGCGGCTCGCCAGGGTAAGCACCCTGGCGGGCCGGGCCAGTTTTATTTACCTGCTGACGCGGCAGGTTCGGCCGATCGCGGCCCCCACTGGCCGCGGTTCGCCGTCCTGGGCCAATGGGCGCGGCGGGAAGCCGCGGCCAGCACATCGCTCGCCCGCGCCGCTTCTCGC
>NW_020664482.1:25659077-25686947 GCF_002925995.2 Terrapene triunguis
GCGATCGGCCGAACCTGCCGCGTCAGCAGGTAAATAAAACTGGCCCGGCCCGCCAGGGTGCTTACCCTGGCGAGCCGTGTGCCAAACGTTGCCGACCCCTGCTCTAGTGTATGCTAGTTGCACATTCTCTCAGACACCTGGCCAAACAGAGAGTAGCCATATGGCAAGCTTTTAAGGTATCCTATTTTGTCACGGAAGCAATCCTTACCTCATTTAATGGGAAGCATGATCATCTTCATTCCTCCTTAAGAGCAAGGAAGAGAAAGTGGAACGAAGTCATTAGCTTTCCCCCCCTTGAGAACTTACGAAATAATTAGAAAAAGACTTAATGCAACAGAAATGTTCTTTGTTTTCTCTAAGCAGTAAGATGCCCTACACAATTGTCTTCATGTAATGTCTTAAGATCTTTGGCAACTCTTATTAAATTACAGAATCTCTGCATAACATTTCATAGTCATTTGTTAAACGTCTATTTGGCAGTTATACTGCAATACATCACTCTCAGATGTTAGAGACATGCAGTATTATCCAGCTATAAGACAACTTGTCACATGCACTTTACCTCCATCCTGTGCAATCTAGCAATGTTGCTTGCTGCACTTCAGATGCCAACATGCATTATAACTGGCAGGAAATGATTGATTAGCAAAGGACATGTTAACTCACTAAATCCAGGCTTGGACTTGTGCGGGTAATCTAATTCAAATGAAGGCCATCCCCAATTCTCAGATTTGTAACAGGGATAAATGCCAGATTCTTTCCAGATGTTTTTGAATATCAGTGTCACTGTCAATCAAGTGTAGGAAAATGTCAGCTATAGTTTTAAGAAAATAAAGAATTCTTGTATTTCAGTCTGTCAGGTACAGATTTATGGGTTGTCCAACTAATACAGTATTTGTTCTAATACTTCTTTTAGCCCAGCTTTGACAAATTCCACTTACTCAGGCCCAGAGCAAGCAATTTTTTTGGACAGGTGAGCGAAATATCATTAGCTCTTACATTCTCAATCAATACTCATAGTAAATGTCAGGCAAAGTAGACTTTGTATCTGGGCTGGTAAATGTTCATTTCAATTTTGCAAGGCTGTCTTAGCCCCACTTAGGTCACATAACTGATTCCATATAGAAAGTAGTGAGAGGCATTCGACTAAATAGTGTAACTTAGTTAATTTCTAGTATTACATGTAGAAAACATAAAATAAATCATTTTAGCACATCACAGGCTCATTCACTCCACTGTATCCTAAAGGTCTTAGGGTTTGATCCAAAGTCCTCTGAAGTTAATGGAAGTATTTCCATTGACTGATGGGCTTTGGATCAGGCACTTGATGTACCATATTTACCTCTGGACCAAGGCCCTGGGAAATAGTAAACGCATGGCAACAAAGGAAGAGAGACCTGATTTTCCACTTTAATTTTGATTTGATTGTTTGGTCTGTCTTTATGGCCAACTGGATGCTCTCTGACCAGCATCCAAAGCATTCTTATGCATTCACAGTGACGTCAGCACTAGCATGTTACAACGTCTAAAAGGGTAGAGCAAATTTGTTCACTTCCTGTCTGAGTGGAGTTGGTCAAGTGGCAACATTCTTAGAGTCTCCGGCGTGGTGACAGAAAGGGTTGGTCTTCCACTGCTTACTGTAGTGCCAGTCGGGAGGGGCTAACATCTCAACATTTAGGGCCAGATCATCCGCTGGTGTAAATAAATATAACCCCATTGATGTCAATGCAGCTATGCTGATTTATAATCACTGAGAGCCTATCCCTCAGTGTTTATGTTTGGTTTGGATAAGCATCTGAAAATTCAGACAATTATCCCAAATTTATCTGAACTATCCAAACATGATGGCTGTGCACTCACCTAAGGAGCGGTCATTAAACCCTTCTCTAAGAAACCATCACATGAAAAGAAACTCATAGCTATCACGTGGTCTCTAAGCGTCCTGTTTTGGGAATAGTGTTGAGTTCTGATATGACCCAGATAGTAGCTTATAATACAGACTTCAGGCTGATAGTACAATATAAATGGCTATAAAATAATAATCTGAAGAGATTATGCTGATATCTATCATAATTGTATAGAATGCTGCACTGAACAGCTGCTAATAGAATTAAATATGTCGTGCCCACTCTTTGGCAGCAAAAAATCCAACCCAACAAAATAAAAATTTTGACTACAGTGAAAAATTGCACAACGTTAAGCAAGGGTGGCACTGTATGTGTTTCTTTGACACAAGTAAAATGTCATTGCATCTTATTCCATTGTCTGAAATTGTTCTCAAAGGAGAGAAATGAATACAATGAAAACAGTTTCTCTCAAATGTGGCATATGGCCAACTATTTAAAATATTTAACTAGGACCTTGAGAATTACAGAAGGATGAGACTGAAGCCCTAGTGTCAAAAGAAAGTGATTCCTTGCAGAGTCTTGTATTAACACATGTTTACTTTTAAGGATTAACTCAAATATGCTTTGTACAGACTACAGATGGCCTTAAGTACTGGGTAGAAGGGAAAATGTTTAACTCTTTGCCTCAGAAGGGCAATGTGCAGCTGCATCCATATGAAAAGGAACTTCTAGGATATCTGATCATTTCACTGTATATAGGTCAGCGGTTCTCAAACTGGGGGTCATGACCCGTCAAGGGGGCGTGAGATTATTACGTGGGGGTCGTGAGCTGTCAGCCTCCACCCCAAACCCCGCTTCACCTCCAGCATTTATAATAGTGTTAAATATAAAAAAAACCATGTTTTTAATTTATAAGGGGGGTCGCACTCAGAGGCTTGCTGTGTGAAAGGGGTCACCACTACAAAAGTTTGAGAACCACTAATCTAGGTAAACATTTACTCAGAACAAAGAAAGTGAACAGAACCCATAAACTCTACATATTGGTGCTAGGATGAAAGAGAATTTTTATACATTGCAGGGCAACTCCTGGCCTCATACAGCCCCTTTATGTCTCACAGGTAGTGCAAATGGGCCATAAAGCTACCTGAGCTGGGCAGCTGACGGTGGACCACGCAGGTTATCACAGAGCTAGCTCTGGCCCCGTTTGGCACAGGGGATGTGCTGGCAACACGTCCGATGGAGAGGGTTTGGCCAGAGCACAGCTTCACTTCACTGATTCCAAATTGGCAGAAAGTCCCCCGGGGACCATTATCAGCTGATGTATGTTAGAATAGCCTGGAGGTTGTGCATAGCGGGGTCAAACTGGCTGTCAGCAGCCTGGGTGATTGGAGGAACAAAGAAGTGACATCTTGCCCCTTTGGCCCCTCTCCTCAGGTCCTATGCCCACAGAGCTCAGCCCAAGCCCAGGGTCGGGCCCAGTAAATTTGAAGTGTGGAAGTATCTTGGTGGGATATATTTGTTATCAGGCAAGGCTGAGGCCATACAAAAGCAGGTAGCTTAACTGCCTGAAACATAGGCAGAATTCTTTTACCAGGAATGGTCAGCAAGGACAGAGACCTGACAGGCTGAAGATCATTAGAAGTTTATATTGTCCCCATATGCACACCAAGACCTGTAGCTCCATTAGAGCCTCCACGCTTTACCTTTATTTCTTCCCCTCTTGCATTATGGAGACTCCTTCCAGCCAAACAGGGCTGAACACCTCTTCCTGGGGCAGCCAAATGGGTGAGCAGAGAAAGATGGGCAGTATCTCCTCTCTTGCCTCCAGGGGAGGAGCTCACATGATTATAGTACTGTCACCCTTTGCTGGCCTTAGGAGCAAGGGATTAATGCTGGACTTCTATCCTCTAGGTCACCAAGCATGACACGTTGCTATTAAACCACGGTGACTGCCTCTATTTTACATGCTTAATGCAAATCACTGTCATTTCAGTATACTTTGAACACTTATACACACTTCTCTAGGCATCTTTTAATAACTATTTTGTCTGGAGATTGTTTTAAAACTAAGGGTAGTGATCTGCTTACCATAATACTACATTGGGATTTTTAAGCAGTTATTTCTTCTGCTGCTGACCTGAAAAACCCTTCTTCTGCTTCTGCCACACACCTTCTGTGGTCCAACAGAAAGGAAGTGTAACTGTTAGGTGAAAAGATTATGTGCTATCCTAGCAGAGCGATGTGGCTGACTATTTAATCTCTGTTTTTTTTGTAATGCTGTGAAACCATGTAATCTCTCTCTCAAGTTAAACGGCTTATCAGCTTTCCTTGTATTTCTTAACAGATGTGGCCACAAAAAGAAAAAGGTAACCAATATAGTAGTTATGGGAAACGTGGAACAAACTACAAGGGAACAAACTACAAAGGAAATGGTAGATTCTCCATGACTTGAGCTGTTCAGCTCAGGAGTGGATGCCTTTCTGGAAGATATGCTTTAACCAAACTCAAGTTATCAGGCTCAATAACTTGGGGGTAACAAGGTGAAATGTAATGACCTGTGATATAAAGAAGGTCAGACTAGATAATCTAATAGTCTCTTCTGGCCTTACACTCTATCGATCTATGAATACTTCAGCTGCATTTGATGAAACTTGGACTTTTCAACTGAACATTATTTCCGAGAAGCAAAGAAATTAGAAATGGAACAGTAATCGTGTCAGTTCTTTTGCCAGTGCAAGATTGTTCCCTTCAGCATATACAGATATTTATCTGGTGCTTTGCCTGGGTTTCTCATCTGATGTCAGTCTTCCCCAGCTCCCAATAATTAAGTGACTCTTTTCACCAAAAGATTCAGAGAGTTCTTTGTGAAATACTGAAGTGCTTCCTGACTTGACCAGAAACTAAACGAAGTTAACAGCAGTTCCTGAGTTAACTTTAATAAAGAAAAAATCATAATCATTTGATTCATTCATGATTTTCCATTCACTGGCCTAGTGTCCTTGTAGTGGGGTGGTTACCCGCTCCTGCCCAGAGGGGTTTAAAGACAGCCTTGGGACAGGGCTGGGGCAGGGGAAAAGCTCTAAAAGCTGGGCTGATTGGGGAAGCAGCCGCAGCTGGGCCACGCCCCAATCAGGCCACAGCTGGCCTGTATAAAAAGGTTGTGAGCCAGAGGCCAAACAGTCTCCCTCTGCCTGTAGAGGGAGAAGGGCCTGGCTGCAGGGAGCTAGAGACCGGGTACCCGAGTGGAGCAGGGCTGGGGAAAGGCACAAGAGCTGTGGAGCTCCAGCCTGGAAAGCCCCAGGCTGCGGCCTAGCATAAGGCCAACAGGTACTGGGGGTTGCAGAGGGCAGCCCAGGGGTAGGCAAAGGCAGCAGGTCCAAACCCAACCTTGCCAGTGATGAGTAGGCTGATACTGCAGTCTGCCCCAGGGCATGGGGCTAGACGATGACTGGCAGTAGCCTTATACTGAGGTGAGGTGGGGATAGTGGGTGGGGGTTTCCCGGGGGGGGGAGACCCTGAGAGAAAGGGGTTACTGCCAGGGGGCAGCACCCCAGCTAACAGGGCACCGCCAGGGAGGGATACGGGGGCCAAGCGGTAGTGGATCACTGGCCTGCAGAGGGTGCTCCGGGCTGGAAATCGAGCTAATTCCCTGAGAGACCAGCAGGAGGCGCCGCAGGGGTGAGTCCGCCCTGCTACAGTCCTTTATAGCAGAGCCCCGCGCAGGAGTAGTGTAGGGCCCTGCAGCGGGACTGTGATCCCTCAGGACCTGCTACCATAATAGCCAGATTGGGTGGGAGTGGGATTAAGAATAGTCCCGCGCAAGGCTCTACTTTACAGCATTTCTGTTACCTCTTGTGCAAGCTCGCTGCTCAGAAAGTAGTTCTGTCACTGGAGCATAGTGCACCCTTTCCTCCCCACGCTTGGGAAGCCCCACATGCAATCAGTTTATGTAGCTCTGTGGATCCACCCTGCCCTCTAATTACTGCATAAATTTTGGCCAATACTCACCAATTAGTAGAAACAATAACTTACATTTATTAGCATCCTTTATCTTAAAGACTTCCAAAGTACCTAAACAATGACACTACTAATCATTAAATAGATCTGTTCACATGATACTGTAAACAGAACTTCTAGGATATCTCATGATTTCATTGTACCTAGGTAAACATTTCCTCAAAGCAAAGAAACTGAATAGAACCCAGGAGCTCTACAAATTGGTGCTAGGATGAAAGATACGTGGGATGTGGGAGACACAGGTTAAGTACCCGAGACAGTCAGTCTCTCAGTATCTCTGACTGGACCTGTTCCATTCTGATTAAATATTCACTGGGCCAAACAAAGTGACTGACTCTCCAGCACAGTAGTTAGGGCATTTGCCTGGGATGTGGAAGAACCAGGTTAAGTGCCCTAACCACCAGGCTATTGACTATTCTGGGGTGTCTCTATTGCAGGTTATTTCAAATGGTCTCATTTTTGTTCTGCATTGGAACAAAATATTTTAAAAAAATGTTTTTTAAGGTTTCAAAAAGACCTATCCCTCTGAATAATACTAATTTGTTCTTGGACTTTCCAAGAGCCTACAGGTTTGCTCTGGTAGACTTTTGGAAGAGGATGGAATCTTGAATATGTAAACAAGGTAAAAATACTTAGAATGGGAAAGATTTTCAAAAGGTACCATGGAGAGTTAGACACCCAGCGTCTATTGATTTTCAGTGGATGTTGGGTGCCTAACTGCCCTTTGAAAATCTCTCTCAAATTTCCTAGTGAACACAAGGCCAGATAGAAAAACTCCACCTACTGAATCAGCAACATCATGTCTTTCAGCAGCCTAGATTGTCTGTGATAGTCTCACATCCAAGTAGCAACTAGTGTAAGCCTGCTTGGTTTGAGAGACTCTGATGAGATTTCAGCCTGAGATGGTACGTAACTAGTCAATTAATGAAAAAACAACAACAACTTTTAAGTCTGTTATTGAGTGTCCAGGGAGATACACCTCACAACAAAAACACTAATCTAGGAACCAATCCCTGCAACAAACCCCGTTGCCAACTCTGTCCGCATATCTATTCAAGGGACACCATCATAGGACCTAACCACATCAGCTACACCATCAGGGGCTCGTTCACCTGCACATCTACCAATGTGATATATGCCATCATGTGCCAGCAATGCCCCTCTGCCATGTACATTGGCCAAACCGGACAGTCTCTACACAAAAGAATAAATGGACACAAATCAGACATCAAGAATTATAACATTCAAAAACCAGGAGAACATAGGAACATAAGAATGGCCATACCGGGTCAGACCAAAGGTCCATCTAGCCCAGTATCCCGTCTACCAACAGTGGCCAATGCCAGGTGCCCCAGAGGGAGTGGACCTAACAGGCAATGATCAGTTGATCTCTCTCCTGCCATCCATCTCCATCCTCTGACAAACAGAGGCTAGGGACACCATTCCTTACCCATCCTGGCTAATAGCCATTAATGGACTTAACCACCGTGAATTTATCCAGTTCTCTTTTAAACGCTCTTATAGTCCTAGCCTTCACAACCTCCTCAGGTAAGGAGTTCCATAAGTTGACTGTGCGCTGCATGAAGAAGAACTTCCTTCTTCACTTCAATCTCCCTGGACACTCAATAACAGACTTAAAAGTGGAAATTCTTCAACAACAAAACTTCAAAAACAGACTCCAATGAGAAACTACAGAACTGGAATTAATTTGCAAACTGGACACCATCAAATTAGGCCTGAATAAAGATTGGGAGTGGATGAGTCACTACAAAAATTAATTTCCCTCTGCTGATACTCACACATTCTTGTCAACTGTTTGAAATTGGCCACCTTGATTGCATTGGCCTCATTAGCACTACAAAAGTGATTCCCACCTCCCCTTGGTATTCACCCCTTCTTGTCAACTGTTGAGAATAGGCCACTTTCACCTTAATTGAATTGGCTCGTTAGCACTGACCCCCCCACACTTGGTAAGGCAACTGCCATCATTTCATGTGCTGTGTATTTATACCTGCCTACTGTATTTTCCACTCCATGCATTTGATGAAGTGGGTTTTAGCCCACGAAAGCTTATGCCCAAATAAATTTGTTAGTCTCTAAGGTGCCACAAGGACTCCTCGTTGTTTTTGCTGATACAGACTAACACGGCTATCATTCTGAAACTAGTCAGTTAATGGTATTTCTTATGGTAATGGTATAAATTTCTTTATAAAAACTTTACAAATTTTAAAAAGTTTTTAATTGAGTTTTTTGAAACAGACACCGATCAAGTCATAAAGTGGCTGATCAATAGCAAGGAGAGTAGGGCGGGAAGCAAGGAAACTAATTTAAGAAAAAAGCCTCTTTTTTATCCTTTCTGGCAGGTAGTCCAACTACTTGACCTGCCTTTTCTGGAAGTTTATTAAAGGAAGGAAAATAAGAAGAAAAACAAAGATCTTATCTTCTGAACTGTTCAGGGGAAGAAAAATTTCTTGGTTATAAATATCAAAGTACTTTGAGCACAAGTAAGGATAAGAACGCAATCATGTCAAAATGCACATCAAGGTTTTGTTATTCACAATTTAATCCTCTGGGAGTGAGAGGCAGAATTTATCATAGTTCTTGTAATGGTTATGAAAACAGTTTAATTCAATAGAGTTTTGTTACGCAAGTTCACTTGGGTAAGAAATGCCAAATACATTTGCTTAACAATTACAAAGCAAAGCACATGTTGAAGATTGCAACAACAACAAGAAGAAACGGTCATGCTTTTTGTGTTAATAGCTTAAATAAAATAAATAAATGGAGATATCTTATCTCCTAGAACTGGAAGGGACCTTCAAAGGTCATCAAGTCCAGCCCCCTGCCTTCACTAGCAGGACCACGTACTGATTTTGCTCCAGCTCCTAAAGTGGCCCCCTCAAGGATTGAACTCACAACCCTGGGATCAGCAGGCCAATGCTCAAACCACTGAGCTATCCCTCCCCCTTACTGGTGCTTCTTATTTAAAGGACATAAGGAAGCAAAAGGATGAATAAGATTAAATTCCAATTTTTTACTTTTCAACAACAACATATATTTTTAAGATTCCAAGTGAATTAAATTTGATGTCATATCCTTAGCTCGCCGTTCCACTAAACTCGTTATTCCTGTGGTTTCGGTTCCAGAACCTCTACAGGGTTTCTTTAGCTGAACTCCTATAGTTCCCAATGATAATTCTGCTCAACAAAGTTCCTGGGCACTCTAAGGCATATGCTGTATGGAAGGAAACCCATATCAATAACATCTGGACTCGACTCAGTGTGCTCAGAGGGAATACGCTACCAGCCACATAATGAGGACTGCTTGAAAATGACTCTCACCAGTGCTTGATGGCACACTCCCAGGGGAACAGAGATTTAGAAAGGATCTCTGCCCATGTGAGCTAAATCTATTGTCCCTCGTTAATGCTCTGGAGGAAGGAAGAAAAATACAAGGGTCCCTGACAATAGGACACATGGGAAGAGTCTTTCCTAACCCCCAGGGCCTATAATGGACAAAGCACTGGTTAGGTGTCAGGAGTCCTGATTCTGTTCCCAGCAGCGCCACGGCCTGGCTGGGTGAGCTTGGGCAAGTCACTTACATACCTTAGTTTCCCTTCCTTTGAGATCCATGGATGAGAAGTTATATATTCATTATTCTCTCTCTCTCTAAGCTGTGAGTGCCCACAGCTTCAGTCAACTATAATGTGAGTAGAAGGTACTCAGCACCTTGTAAGACTAGGCTACACATCTGATGATCATTTCAATCATGTGCATGTGAGCAGGTGTAAACAGCACAGCGGGTAGGTAGGCAGATGCAAAGTACTTCCCCAGAAGTAACAAATTCAAGGCCTGTACCCTCGGCAGCTTATACTCTAATGAACAATGGAAGTGAACAGGTCCTGAAAGCTCATAGGTGAAACCTATTTGTTAAAACTATTTGGCAAGTGCTTATGAATACTGAATCCATCCATAGCAATGGGGACTGCCAATCTGCTGATGAAAAAGGGGCTAAATTTGTTATGAATGTTATTCTAAATCAAGAGTCCAACCAGCTCTGCCAGTCACACACACTGGGCCTAAACAGGGTTTCCAAAGCACGCTGTTCTAGAGAACCGTTTTTAAAACTTCCTCTTAACCATGATTTGTCTAGCCTCAGCTGCCGTAAACTAGTTCAGGAAGCACAATTTAGCCACAGGGTAGATAGAGACAGAGTGAAATCCTGACTTCACTGAAGTCAATGGGTGTTTTGCCATTGATTTGAACAGGGTCAGGATTTCATGCACCCATAGTCTTTGTAAGTATTTCTGGTTCATATCCCAACCTTAATGACAGGAGCCTGCTATCATGCTGCTGCCCATGATGCACTTGTGGCTATAGTACTGGCCTAAGAGGCTGGGAGTCAGAACTAGGATCTGTTTTCCTGCCCTGTCATAGACTTCCTGTGTAACCTGAGGCAAGTCAGGTAATCTCTGTGCCTCCGTTCACTACTATATCTGCAAAATGGGGATAAGGCTTCCCTACCTCACAAGGGTGGGAGGTGCTCAGATACTATGGGGATGAATGCCATAGAGAAGCCTATAAATAAACCTCTCCTAAAGGTTAATAAAGGGGCAATGACACTGCCACCCTCCAAACTGACAAGGGGAAGTCCTGCTATTGACACGACTGCTCTCTAGCCTTTCCCTTCCACTGCAAACAAACCAGAGCAAAGATAGCAGAGTCTGGGGTAGAGATCAAACAAACTTATCTGCAGGTGGGGACATGAGAATTGCAACATACTCAGCCCGTCCCATCTGAAAGAGCCTTATGCCCAGCTGTAGAGAATTCTCAGTACCTTGGGAAAAAATGAGACATATTTGATTGTCTCTCTTCAAGTAAAATATAATACAGATTACATGACCAGTCTACTGAAAAGCATGAGAAGAAGGTAAATGGTTTCATTTTATAAAATACTGTACTTATGATGAGATCATCTTTATCTTAGCATCCCAGGATCTAATCCCGCAAGACTCGTTAAAGCAGAATTTAGACAAATTTCCAGTGACGTCAAAGGAAATTTTGCCTGAGGAAAGACTGTAGGATTTGGTCCATCATAGTAATTCCAGATAACACTAGTTAGGTTGATCTACTCTGCCCCTAGTATTTTGCAGGCATTGTTTACATCATTCTTGATATTGCTTTATCCCACCTGTTTTTGCCATCATGATGTCCCAAGCAACTCCTTTGGTAATTTATTTGCTGCTCAATTGCTTCTATTGTTTAGTATTTTTTTCTTAATGTCTACCTTAATTATTTTTTCTTCCTCAACTTCAGGACACTTCTCCTTATCCTACGACCTTCTGAAACAGAATAATCCCCTTCTTTCATTTATATTTTTACCCTGGAGGTATTTATAGGCCTTATTGTACTCCACTTAGCTTTCTGTTTTCCAGACTATGTAAATCTGGCTCCATCAGTATCTCCTCATGTTTCTGGTACGTCAATCCTTTTTTCTCTCCCTCTAGTACAGGGGTAGGCAACCTATGGCACGCGTGCCGAAGGCAGCATGCGAGCTGATTTTCAGTGGCACTCACACTGCCTGGGTCCTGGCCACCACTCCAGGGGACTCTGCATTTTAATTTAATTTTAAATGAAGCTTCTTAAACATTTTAAAAACCTTATTTACTTTACATACAACAATAGTTTAGTTATATATTATAGACTTATAGAAAGAGACCTTCTAAAAACGTTAAAATGTATTACTGGCACGCGAAACCTTAAATTAGAGTGAATAAATGAAGACTTGGCACACCACTTCTGAAAGGTTGCCGACCCCTGCTCTAGTAGATGGTGCACAATATAGCATGCATCCATCTAGCTAGTTATCTGTGTGCATACATTTTGCATGTGCACAAATGTGTGTGCAAATGGAGCACTTAGATTTTTACAATCTCTCTCTACCTTAATTCCAGGTATTAATGTAAGATGCAAAGAGGCTGATTCAGATGTACATATTAGCATGTAAAATCCAATTATTTTTCTGTTGAAAAAAAGTTAACTTCCCTCCAGGCCACTTCAGTTTTATTTTTTCCAGGGAACAATGAAGAAAAATGAGAGGGGAACCCCACCAAATTCCTGCAGGCTGTACTAAGGAGGAGTCCAAAGTGCTTTAGGTGATGGTGTTTTTTCACACAAATTTCATAATTTAATTACAACTCAAAATGCTTAAACAGTAAGTCTCACACCACACCTTTGATGTAGGAATTATTCCCATATGATAGAGGGGAAACTGAGGCACAGGAGGAAGTTGAATGACTTGTCTGAGGTCTTCCACAGCAAACCAATGACAAAGCCAGCAATAGATTACTGATTGCCTGAAGCCTATTCATTGCTTTAACTACCAGATAATACTCCCTAATTTTGGTACATTATACTACCAAACAATCTCATTTATCCAAATAAGTATTCAACAATCATCATTTTCCGAACTCTCAAGACTTAATTCTATGTACTTTCCATTCAAATAAGTAAAATATCTGGATATATCTGATATGCCCAGCCATATGAGATAAACATTAATTAGATATTTCTGACAAAGATCAGCAGTCAAGTAGTTAGCAATTCTGGAATTTAGGATGAGTACTCACAATTAGTCTCCAAAGTTAACACACCATTAGAATAAATGGAAGAAACCCACCCTTCTCCTGGGTGCTATTTCCCCCCTCAGGATATAGACCAGTGATGCCAGGATGTCAGCCAGGATCTCTCTCGATCCAGAATTTTGGTTTGGCTCGTTATAGACATAGGAACCAGCGATGGGAGGAGTTGAGGGCACCCAGCAACTTTCAGAATCGAGCTGCAAATTTGCAAGAATTGTTGTCAATGAACCAACACTAGTGCACATGCACATTCCCAGCCTCAAAGAAAGAGCCAGGAACTGTGCATTCCTTTTTTATCTGGGCTTTTCTCCATTGCAGCCCGGCCCACCTGAACACTGTCAGAACAAGTTTGGGTTTCTGAATTGTGATCTCCACATTTCTCTCAGGGACTACCTTTGGAGTCAAACTTCTCTAAAGTCAGACCTTCATCCAGATTGTCCTGGAAAGACTAAGAATATGAGGATGCACTTCATAAAGCCACCCCTACAGTCCCTCTGATGGAGATGGATTATAATTTACAAATGATTAAAACCCAATTAACAACACTAAAATAGACCCCAAAAGACTGTAGTGCATCTGTTTATATTTTCAATGCTATCTTCACAGCCAGAAGGGCTGTATCCTTTTGTAAATGAAAACTTAGATAATAAAGAACACATTCTGCAGGAAATCTGGAGGAAGACCTTACATCCTTGGAAATCACTGGTTTTCTGCGCCCAGAAAATTGTCTATTGTCCCGGGTAATATGTTAAATGCTGGTAGTGCACTGACTGTGCACCAATAGAACAGCCATTATGTATTCCACAGTAACACATACACAATTATTTGCCTGCATTATTAAGATGGGGAACTTGGCCCAATCCCTATCATATATTCCTTCTGAACACTTCCAGAGCATGAGCTGGGTGAAAAATGTTTTTTTTCTGTCCTGCAAAAAATTCTTGAGATTTAAACTTTTTTCCTGTCCTGAATTAGGACAAAGTCAAAATTTGAAAATTTCCATGAACTGAAAATATGAAAAATTGGGTCAATCTAATCACTTAATTTTGATTATCTGAAAATGTTTCATTTCAATTTTGACCTTTTTACAAAATAATTTTAAAGTTTTGAAACAAAGTTGTTTTGAATTGAAAATTTGAAGCTTGTTTCAAAATTGTCAAAATGGAATGTTTTGATAATTTCAAAACTATTTCCCCCAAATTCAGGAAATTCATTGAAACTGACCCCCTTTCACCAAAAAAATTTGGTTTTGACAAATCTGCTTTTTCTGATGAAAAGAAGCTTCAACGAAAAATTCCCATCCAGCTCTAGCAAGAGCAATGTTAATTGTTTCTTGGGTGCCAGAGACAGGCAAAAAGGATTTAATAGAGCGTTTCTGACAACACAAGTAACTATTTAAACAGGCCTGTGAAATATATTTGCAGCTCCCCTATGTTATGATACTGTCTCTTCTCCCATAATCTCCTGTGCAACTCTACTGTCTTCAGATTATGACCTCAAGGACACCTCTGCATGGATTTGTATAGGTCTGACTGGCTCCGCAATGGTAACATGGACTTGGCCTGTTCCTGCAAAGATTTAAACACATGATTAACTTACTGTATGCGATTAGTCCCTTACTAAGATTGTTCTATGTTTGTACAGTGCCTAGCACAGTGGGGTCCTGTCCAAGACTGGAGAGCTCTTATAATAATAAGTTGAGCACATGTGCAGTCTTTGCAAGACTGGAGTCTTATTAAACAACTCTGTTGATGAGGCACAAGAAAGAATTCAATCCGTCTCTCTCATAATACTGTTTGCTAAGCAATGCTAATAGGAGTAAAATAATTTACTATTGTCCCTAAAGGAAGCAGATATTAATTTGACTATATACAAGGAACAGCTCCGTGGAGTAAAAAGGTGACATTTTTGCGTAGTAAATGTTCAGAGTAGAACTGCACTGTAACATGCCTGTGGCTGCCTAACCAATAGGCAGTGGCAAAGTATCACTGTTTTCAAACAATTCAAGAACTTCATTCCTTAAAAAAAAAAAAAAAAAATCACTCCAGAGGATAAATGTATGTGAAAACTTTACAAGAATGTTTAGCTGCAGCTGAATGCTTTACAGCTCTAACTAGATTTGTGTTTCTACTCTCCTGTACATTTACCATCAGGCTTTTAGTCGTTTCACGAAAATATAAATTCCTATTTCTAAAGAAATAATTTACTAACCCTGACCAGCTGCAAGGAATCCAAAATGTCAAAAGGTATTAAGTCCAGAAATAGTTGTAGCCAGATGCAAAACATTATTCTTTCCAACGAAGGTCCTTTCTTGACACTTGGTATATGTATGTATGCATTTAGTTATTAAAGATAAATTGAGCAATGGTTACTTGCACTTTTTAATATATTTTAAATTTGCAAACACTTGGTAGAATTTATTCAGCCCATAAGTTCTCAGGGTGAAATAAAACAATGGCTAAGATCTCTCGTTGCAGAGATTTTCCAATAGCTTTGTGCTTTAGGGAAAAAAAACTCCGAGGACCACAGGCAAAAACAGTATAAACGGAACCATCTGACTGGGGATTGCAAATGACCAATGATGTCTAAACTATGCAAGTGTAGTGCCAGACTGGCCTGAGATTAAGTTTCAGTGTGGAATGACCTCACTACTTACACAGAACTCAGCTCTTCTTTAGGTCTGACAATTAAATTAATCAGGAATTTTACTGTACCTATGTCTACATCTCTTTCTGTGAAGCTCTTCAAAGTTCATCAAATCACTGAGCCTGATATTCATACGCTTACATGCTATTTGGGACCTTGATTACTATGTTCAGTGGTTACTGTAGGCAGTGACTGAAAATGTTTATAAAAGAGACGATAAAAATCAGACAAAGAGGCTCCCTGTCTGCAGCCATCTGTTGTGTTATGTTTGACAAGCACCAGAGAGGAGAGAAACGTTATCTGAGGACTGAATAACTTCCTAAAGTGAGAGAGATTTGGGTAAGTTCATTTGTTTTTTTCTGTACCTTTTCTTCCTGTTAAACAACTTTTTCCCATTACTGACACACAAAGAAAGGAACCAATGATCATCCCAAGCACCAAATATTGCAGAAAACAAGCATCATCTGGCCGTGATAGGGGAGAAGGAATTTGTGTTTAAAACTGGCTATTGTTGATAGTTGAGTGACAGAATAGCTATTCTAAACAGCTTACCCAAAAATGTAGATATCAAAGATTCCAGCAGCTTTATTTCTTTGCTCTGCCTTCCAAGACCCATCCCCATTACTTCAGGTAACACCTTACGGTAGCTGAGCTATACCATTTGCTAACGTATTTATCCCTTTTAGGGGGAAATTAGTTTGTAAGAAGCACACTGTAGCCAACTACCAAAGACGGAAGCCTCCAAACTAAAGCTGGAATCTGAAAGAATACTTAGCAAGTTACACAAAGGCAGAAAGAGAACGCATTTGTATTGACCCTCAGAGGAAAAAGTTGGCAGAACACTCTCAGTGAAATAAAACAGTTGGGGGGAAACACATGTCCTGCAATTCCTTTGCTTATGATAGCAAGTATCATTTTCAATGGGCTTGAGAGAGTGAAAAACCCTCTGCTTTTTTTGGATTAAAATGAATTGATTCAACTGTAAATTAGCAACAGATGATATGTGAGCGAGTGAGTGTGTGTGAGAGACAGTATTTACAGTTTTGGGCCATATTTTCCACTCCCCAAAATTTTTGAGCACAATAGAGTTTAAAAAAATGATACTCCACATATGTAAATCAACCTAGAATTATAAACATGCTGCATATTGCCAGTGTCATCACTGCCAGACTTTAATTGATCCTTTAGCAACAAGGTCCCAATTCAACAAAATACTTCAGTACATACCTCAAGCTAAGTTCTTTGCTGAATATGGAGACGTTTAAGCATGTGCTTAAATGTTTTGCTGAATCAGGGCCCAAATCCTGGAATGATAAACAAAGGGTGGTTATGAAACACAGGTGAGCCCTCATATGACAAATGAAATAGCACAGTTTAAAACTGTTTAAGTGGATTGATTTAACATAGGAGGCAGCCATTGTAACTGGCATGCAGTGGCTACAGCTTGTCTACTTTGGTTAAAGAAAAAGGGGCCAACTTCTGTTCTCATTCACACTACTGCAGACCCACAGGGTCAAATTCACCATTGGCATAAGTGGGCACATCTCTGAGTTCAGGCAAGTAGCATCCATTTAAACAAGCAGGAAAGTTAGTCTGCTGACTACAGGGGGTTTGTATGGATGTGAATGTGGACAAAACTGTGCCTCAATTGATTATTTTCCTCAGGAAAATCTCAATTTAATTCCTTACAGAAGAGACCCATGAAGGAGGACATTTCTTCTCTGTTTTAAGTTTATGTATAAAGGGTAGTTATAGATCCGATCCTTATAAAGAAAAGGGTAGAGCTAGGCACAAAACCATGTTTTCTAATGCCATTTTCCCCCTCTTAGTGTAATCAAAATTTGTGAAGTTATTTCGCAAATTGCTTGCTCATTTTTGCAACCAGTTTGTGAATATCCTGTGGGCAGAGGTTATCTTAAAGTAGAATTTGCTAGTTTCATTTTACACTTGAAACACCATAGGAAAAGCTAATGAGAGAATATGAGAGAGAGAGAGAGAGAAACTATTCTGATAAATATTATCTGTTTTAACTTCAAGATACATTTGGTCAAATTCTGCTATCAGTTACAAGGCATCCAACACCATTGTACCTATTTAACAAAGCACAATTTGACCCACTACTTCTTTCCTAGGTATATGTATTGAAAACCTCCCACACACAGTGCCAAAGTGCAAACATATAGGGGCAGATTCTGACTTAAATTGTAATCCTATATAGGGCTAAATCCTGCAGCCCTTACTCAGGAAAAACCACCATTAAAGGTAATGCTGGCTTTGCCTGAGTAAGCACTGACAGGAAGTGGCAAAATTCTGCAGACATCTCCAACCTGATGCCAGAAAACATTGTAAGAAGACTGGCACTCACTGAACCTCTGTTCTGATTGAAAGCTGAGTTTCCCTTCATTTACATGGAAGGACAACAGCATGAGCTTTCCCCTCTCCCCCGCAAAGTGATCTGGAATTCTATCTGAGTAAGATCATCATACTTTGAGCCAAAATACTTTGACATTTTAAAACGGTCTTGTTCTCAGACAACCCTGTACTGTCAAAGGGCAATGTCAATGCAAGTAGTATTAAATTTACTTCTTCCTGCTGTATTGTGATATATGGATGAGTATACACACTATACATGTGTGTTGCTCTGCCTGTCTGCTTTGTTCTTATAAGCAGAACTGAGCAAACTATGCACAGGGAATTAATTCAATAAATATACCCCCTTTTCTCAGTTCATGAATTATCGTAACCAACTGATTTTTAAAAATGTCTCTGTGGTTTGGAGTTGTTTGACAGAGTGGTTATGTGAGCAAATTTCAGTCTATCAGTTGTGTACAGACGCTATGCTTAGGCTATTTATTCTTCATTATTTGTTGAGAGAAACTTGTCACAAAAGTCATGTTGTTGTTTCTGCTTCCTGATTAGACCCCTGAAACTTTAAAACAGGCAGATAATTAATAGCAAACACTCTCATCCACACTTGAATGGAGGTCTCCATAGCCGCAGTCAAGCCCAAAGCATTTGTGTGAATAGCCATATATTTGCAAACGTAAGAAAATAGGGGCTGGAACTTCAATCAAGATTAAAAAAAAATGAGTACTAATTGGCACTCATTTTTGAGCACCCAATTTAGCACACCCTCAAAGGGGATGGATTTTTTAGAACCACGGAGCACCTGCCATTTGAAAATTAGACCTCTGAAGTTGGTGTCATGTTTCATGGCACACAAACAAAGAAGCTAGATAATAAATACTCTTGTTGGAAAGTTATAACAGAACACTACTTTATTACTTAGAAATCAGAATAACACACAAGAACCCGAAACCAGAGAGACAAAAAACAGGCTGCTCCCTGAAATAGAGAGGCACAACTCACCCAATCTTAATTTGAACATAATAGCTGACAGTCTAGATTATGTGCTTTCCTACAGAGTCCCCTAGCCTGCAAGCAGGATCAGGAAAACACCCTGACCATTTAAAGTGGCAACTTACAATTTCAATACACCATAGTTGAGCACCCAAAAGTTGAGGCAGTCACTTTTAAAAATCTTGGCCATTGGTTTAAACAACATTCTGATGTTGGACTCTCAGGCCATCAAGCCTTTGCGGTTGCGCAGGAATGGACCAAATGGCGAACGATTGCTATGGCTGATTGTCTGGCTAAACGTTGAAGAAGAAGAAGATTGGTTTAAAGCCAATAGCCATCCAAAATCCAAGCAATGTAAGCTAACACTGATTGACAGCATTCAGCCAGATGTACTTGCAAGTGGGAGGCAATCAAACATAGAAACCCAAAATATCAGGTTTCTTATTCTTGTATATCTTGCTACACACAAGAAGCAAACAGACTGAACTGTGTGACAATCCAGGATGCACAGGGCCACATAAGCCAGCATCAGATTTGTTATTGTAAGAACAATAGCATCCTAATAACTTTAATGTTAGCTATATTGCATCTTTCATCTGAGAGAACAAATACGTTTATAAGTACTGTATGATATTTATTCCTGCTAACTTCCCAGCTATAACAAACAGCATCACAACATTTGTTATAACTGAGAAGATTGCATTTTGGTACTTCCAGCACTGATGAGTTAGCAGGCAATGTCAATGTAAGAAAGGTTACAGACATTTTTTGAAGTGTCATGAATGGGAGAGTAGAGAAGGGCAGATATGCATCTGGATAGATGCTTTACTACTTTGTTTGATAATGGAAGGAAGAGAAAGAATTTTAATGTTTGTTGCAAACTTTCTTATTCCTGAGCAGCTGGAAAATTGCATAATAGGCTGTCGTGAGCCATGAAATATAGACGCGAACTTCCCCAAAGCTTAGGGCTTTGGCTCTTGTGTTCTCATTTGGGCCTCATCTCTAACTCTTGTTATTTATTCATGCTTCTTAGATTTGGCTATCTATTTGAATTTTCCTTCTGGAATAGTACTTGCCCACACTAGTTTCACTGAACCTTTCCAGGGGGCCGAGTTTGCATGATTTCATAAAAATTTATTTTTGCTGAGAGTTTCAGGTTCATTCAAATCGCAAAAACTCAACCTGAAACCAGCTAGTTGAATTGGATCTGTCAAACTGACAAATGCCAGTGTTTCTCTAGAAGACCAACAAATTGCTGGTTTTGCAATTAAACTCTATTGTGAAACTTGCTAGGGACACTCAATCCCCCGCTTTTTGCTGCAATCCCAGGGAAGCCAGAATCTCTCAGCAAAAAGATTCAGCTAAATTTCTTGAGAACCTTTGGCTGCTTAGATAGTCAAGTTGAACCCCCTAAACCAGGCAAGTTAGAAACTGTTGATTTCCAGTTTTGTTACGAGAGTTCTGCACAGCTCTAAATAGTACCTGGGTTTTGAATAGTGGGACTTTGTTTCTTTATTATAGAAATTGTTACATTTTCACCCCCAAAGAATAGGGTGTTTTTTTCAAATTGGGACCTTCACAGAATTGTCTTAGTGGCTAGAACAGTTGCAGAGAGTGAATGAACCTGATGAGCTGAACCTGGGTTTGCTATGCAGTGACTGTACCAATGGTTCTCAACCTATTTACCATTATGGGCCGCATATGCAGCTCTGTGTGTGTTATGTGGGCTGCATCCACACAATATATAGACTACATGTATGGCCCTGAGAATGCCACATGGGTCGCAGCTGTGTGCTGATTGGGCCACAGGTTAAGAACCACTACTGCAGACATAGCCTCAGTGCCCTGTGCACTGCTCTGGCAATGTACAAGTGCCTTAAAATGGCACGTGCACTTTGCACTCACTTTAAGTAACAATGTAAAGAGAACAATGTATAATTGAGACTCAGGCCAAGTATGTTTTATTCTTCATCCTTCCTTGTGCTCATGTAAGGAATTTGAAACTGAAGCTATTTACAATATGTTGAAATCAAATGCCTGTCTCCCTCTCTGTCGTCTGGAGAGCTGAAACATTGTGGAGCCTATAAACCAATCTAGTATTTTAGAGCACGGTTTTCCTATGAAAAGTGCCCATTTAGAGCCCAACCCCAGAAGTTCTGAACACCCACCGCTCACATTAGGTTCATTTGCCAGGATCAGGCCTTCATGTTGCAAATTGTATTAAGAATCTACTTTACTGTAGTTTTAAATCTGAAGTTAAATCTCAACTCAATGAAGCCCCAAAGCTTCCAAAAGATTTTATTTTAAATTGCTTTCCTATTTCAGACTCCCTGTTTGTGTAAATTGTTTGTAAAATCCTTTTACACAGTGATTCATTCATAGCAGCACTGGCTGCTAGATTTCCTCCAGCTAGTGCAAGTCATTAGTCCAGCTGCAAAGCCCTCTTTAATTCATGCAATGGTTTGTGTCTTGTGGACATTCTGTGGGTTTCTTTCATGCTTTAAGCTCCAGTTGGGCTATTTATAAATGTCATTTTCAAGTGTTGCACTCTGTTAAAACTGCAATCACGGTTGTTTTACACTGTATATTTATATAGAAATGTGGCTAGTCAAGAAGCATAGAAACCTCAGTTCTGAATATAGTAAGTTCAGTCTAGAGCTCCCTGTGCACCCAGAATAGACTAAGTGAGGCAGATCCTCCCAGGTATGTTTTTTTTTTAAACTTAAAAATGTATCATTAACTTACAAGAACACAATCAAGACTGACAGGAGAGAGCCAGATTCTTGTCCATTTCATGCCCTGTGTGTACGCTGTTTGATCACAAACAGCCTAGGGCACTGGGAATGGTGGTGGATGGTCACTCAGCACACCTGCAGTTATGACCATGTTACACCACTTGTTTTGTGACAGATGGTAGATTTTTCATTTTCAAGAGAACATTGATTTTAGGGCAGGTTATATGTAGGACTGGTTAGATATCGAGAGTTCCCATCCCTAAGAACAAAAGACTTGTGGGCACTCAGATACCTTGCCTACACACAAAGGCCTAGCTGCTGTCTTGTGCACCATTAGCAGTGCTGGAGCCCCCCCGGCATTTGGACTTGTGTAGAAATCTAGCTGAATCAGTCAGAATTCCTCGCAAGGGCTCTCCAAAAGCATGCACCAGTGTGCCTGTTGCACCCCCCTGGAAGAGGGTGCAGCATCCTTCCCTAGCCCAGCTCCATTGGCTGGTGTGGAACAGATGGGGTAGGGACCACAGACTTACCCTCATTCCTTTCCTCCTCTTTCTCAGCATTTATTGCCTGCAGAAACCTCAGAAGGAAGCAGGTGCTACACTCTTAAGGGATGTCTGCACAGCAGAGGGGAGCGTGCTTCCTAACACAGGTAGACAAACCTGCTAGCTTAAGCAAAGTTAGCATGGTAAAAATAGCAGTGTGGCTACGGCAGCAGCTCAGGCGAGTCATCCAAGTACCTGGGTATGCACTCAGGCAGCTAACCTGAGCCACTGCCCACACCGCTCTTTTTAGTGCACTAGCTCGAGCTGAACTAGCACCTCTGTCTACCCACCCTGGGAAGCAAGGCCCCAGCTGAAGTGTAGGTCGACCCGCAGCGTGATCCTGAATAGCCCCTGTGCAGGGGAGCAAGGGAAGGTGAAGCTCCTTATGCCTTTCCCTGCTTGCACAGCCAAGCAGAGGCTTGCCAGAATCTGGCTGTCGAATGGAAATGGAAAGTGCTGAGAGATAAGGGACTTTATGCTCTGTGGATCTGCCAAACAAAACAAAGCTCCACTAATTCTTCTTCCAGCTCCCCCCTAGGAAGAGCACGGTCAGAATTCCCATTCCTGGCCCCTCCCTTCTCTAAGAAGAAAGGATACGTCCCCTCCCAGTTATACCCTAGCCGTATACCCCTCCTGTTAGAAAAAAAGAGGCTGCACCCTCAAGGGAAGATTATCCACTCCCTAAATGATTTTTGGCTGGTGCTGGTCCCACGTGTCCATACAGAGCTACTCTGGGCTCAGTGCCAATGGTTCACTGCATGTTGCCTGCTCCCTGGAATGAGGATGCGGATTAGGCAGTTCATACTGAGAGGGCAGGTCGAGGGTTCCAAGTAGGGTGTTCGGGCCAGTGGCATTCACTGCAGGCTGAGACTCAAACTTGTCCCAATGTTTCCAGCTGGCGGATGTTCTGAGTGTGCTCTATGTCTGTATACGTGTAAATAGTTAATATTAGATGGCGCTCAAGAACATGTAGCATAGCCCCTCCTGGGTGTTGCAGGACCAGTACATCTTGTGGAATGCAAATAGGTTTCTTTGTGCAGCTCTTAACCAGTGCCTGTAGTGGCCAACATAAGCCCGGCAGTTAGCCAGTCTGCAGTTGAGGAATTCCTAGTCTCCCAAGTGTTAACTGTCCTCTTTTTTTTTTTTTTTTTTTTTTTTTTTTTTTTTTTTAAACTATAGATGGAGCTGGTAATAATCTCTATGTTGCATAACACTTTCCATTTTAAGAGTCTTTTGACAGTTTTTGAGAAGCTCCACTACATCCATTGTTTGCAGTAGGCCTTTGAAATCTGACAGGGAGAAGGCCCTTGGGTTAAAGATATGCTTTTTCTTTGTTCCATGAGATTCTATTCAGATTTAGTTGAGTTAAAGACATTTGGAAATTGCTATTTCCCATTCTGTGCACTGAATGAGGCTGGGTCTCATGGAAAAAGTTAGTAGTAGTTAAGGTTGCCTGGGTAACCAAAATACTGACAATGCCTAACTTTTGAGTGCTTGATTTGCAACCTAAATAATTTTAAATGCAGTTTTGTATCTAATTATATGAAGGTTAATGTGACATTATGGGATGTAATCCAGGCCAGTGAGGGTCTGGGTCACGCCTGCTCTGAATGCCTTGCTGTAGTAGCTCCCACCTGGGCTAAAGACAGCCTTCCAGCATGCGAGCCACACACTGAGTGTCTGTGTGTAACTGCAGCCTGCCAGCCACACTTGGGTTTACATGCTGTGTTTTACTGGCCGTGGTTACTTCTGCCAGGTGACCCCAACAGACTCCGAGTCCCCGATTTCCCCCCAAAATGTGTGTCTTATACTGCCCAGCCCTCTCCTGGACAGTCCAGGGATATTAGGTCTGTCCATTGTCCCTTTAAGAGAACATACAACAACTTGCCACCTTAAATGGAGTTACCCAGACCATCTAACTTAAACACACTGGGTTAGTTTTAGTTAAAGAATAAAACAAGTTTGTTTAACTACAAAGAGACAGATTTTAAGTGAATACAAGTAATGAGGGACAAAACTCAGAAATGGTTACAAGAAAAATGAAGGTTAAACACTTCCTAGTGCCCAGCTTCACAAACTATACTTGATTTAAGGTAGAGTCCTTACCAATCCTTTGGAATTACTGACCAAACTTTTTACATCAGGACCCCTCCCCCAAAGCCCAACAGCTGTTTCTTTTGTCTCCTCAGGTATAAAAAGGGAGATTGCTGGAAATATCCAATATATATATATATATATATAACCTATATTACCTATATCCTGCCACTTCATAGCCAGAGGATGGGGAAGGAAGGACCAGTGATTAGGGCACTAGCCAGGGCCTTGGGAGATCTGTGTTCAAGTCTCTTCTCCATCACAGACTCTTATGTGATCTTGGGCAAATCCCTAAGTCTTTCTGGGTATGTCTACACTGCAATTAGACACCCACGGCTGGCTGGTGCCAGCTGACTAGGGCTGGCAGGGCTCAGGCTACTGGGGGGTATTTAATTGCAGTGTAGATGATCTGGCTTGGGCTGCAGCCTGCGCTCTTTGACCCTCCCACCTCATAGGGTCCTAGAGCCCGGGCTCCTGCCAGCAACTGAACATCTACACCACAATTAAATTGCCCGTTCGCCCAAGTCAGCTGGTACAGGCTTTTGATTGCAGTGTAGACATACTTTCAGTGTTCCCCATCTGTAAAATGGGGATGCTAGAACTTCCCTGTACCACATAGGTGTTGTGAGAATAAAAAAAAAGATTGTGGGATGTTCACGTAGTAGGTTAATGGGGATCACGTAAATACCTTAGATAGATAGCTTCTTGTCAGTCTTACTTTAATATTGAATGTACCAGCAGATCTTTTTATAGAGAAGTCTGATAGCATAATAGATATGAAGCCACTATAGTTCTATGGAAGTCACTCTAAAATCCTGTAAGAGTTAGTAGAGATTACAATCATCCTTCCTATAGGCTTTTGGAACCATCCCATAAATTATTACAGTGGGGAAAAAATATAAGATGGTCCAAAACCAATGAGTTAGTTTTTGTTAAATTCTGTAAAGTTTTTCCAAAAGGGCCTGTTACATAAAAATAAATTAAACTTAATACAAAAGATGCACAAGGACCGCTCAAGACACAATAAGCCATTTAGACCCAGGTTTACCTTCCTTCCAGCCAAACTGAGGTTTTAGAAATGTTATTTAATAATTGGACCAACTCTCTCAGGATCCCCTTCCTTTTTAAGCAGCCTGCACTATTATTGATACTGGGTCCCCCATTTGGGGGATGATTATTGGAAATGGCCTTCAGATCACCTGCAATTCAAGTGACTAGACAGCTACATGATACAGTTTGCACTATTTCCATTTCCACCCATAACGCTGTGGCCACAGAATGAGATATCAAGTTGAAGCTCCTTTCAAAGCATAACTCTGCCCTGGACACCCTCACATGTGCCAGATGGGCATGTGAAAGGGCTGCTTTGTGACTGGAACGGGCCAGAATTCTCCCTAGGGAGCACACACCAAGCAATAGCTCACTGCTGTTGGAGAGGGTGCAGCATGTTCTCTGCTCTGTGTCCTAACAGCTCCACGCATTGGTGCAGGGTGATGGGATCATTGGCTATGTCTACACTACAAAATTAGGTCGGATTTATAGAAGCCGGTTTTATAGAAACCGGTTGTATGCAGCCGATTGTGTGTGTCCCCACCTAAAATGCTCTAAGTGCATGAAGTCGGCGGACCGCGTCCACAGTACTGAGGCTAGCGTCGACTTCCGGCGCATTGCACTATGGTACCTATCCCACAGTTCCCGGAGTCTCCGGCGCCCATTGGAATTATGGGTTGAGATCGCAATGCCCGGATGATGCAAAGCAGTGCCGCGAGGGGTTCTGGGTACATTGCGTCAGGCCCCTCCCCCGCCGTCACAGCAACGGCAGACAATAGATTCGCGCCTTTTTACCTGGGTTACCTGTGCAGACAACATACCACGCCAAGCATTGAGCCCGCTCAGCTCAGCTCACCGTCACCATATCTCTTCCGGGTGCCGGCAAACGTGGGACTGCATTGCTAAACAGCAGCAGCAGCTTACTGCCTTTTGGCGGTAGACGGTGCAGCATGACTGGTAGCCTTCATTGGCGATCTGGGTGCTGGCAGCTGTGGGGCTGGCAGCCGTAGGGCTGCATTGCACCAGCCCCTTGCCTTTTGGTAGAAGATGGTTTATTACGACTGGTAACCGTCGTCATCGTACTGCAGTGGCTGTCGATCATGGGCACCCGGGCAGACAATGATGGTTATCAGTCGTAGTATGCTATTTTCTGCCAAGTGCCCAATATTGTCTGCTAAGCACCCAGAAGAGGCCGATGGCGATCTGGGTGCTGGCAGACATGGGGCTGGCAGCCGTGGGGCTGCATTGCACCAGCCCCCTTGCCTTGATGATGATGGTTATCAGATGTACTATGCATAGGATGGGGCTAGATTGCTACACAGCAGCAACCCCTTGCCTTTTGGGCAGTAGATAGCATATTACGACTAGTATCCATCGTTGTCATACTGCAGTGGGCATCAGATCGTGCAATAGACCTGAAGGCTTACTGCCAAGCGCCCAGTATTTGCTGCCAAGCACCCAGAAAATGCCAAGGGCTATCAGTCATGCTGCACCGTCGTCTTAAGATGTAAAAAATAGATTTATTCTGCATTCATTTGCTTCCCCCCTCTCTCCTGCTAAACCCAGGCTTTTGAGTTCAATCTTTGGGGGGGGCCATTCTGTGTGACAGTTGTTTGTGTTTCTCCCTGATGCAAAGCCACCTTTCTTGATTTTAATTCCCTGTACCTGTACGCCATGTCGTCACTCGCCCCTCCCTCCCTCCCTCCCTCCCTTCTTCCCCTGGTCCGTCAGATACTACTTTCGCGCCTTTTTTCAGACCAGACGCCATAGCCAGCACTGGGATCATGGAGCCCGCTCAGATCACCGCGGCAATTATGAGCACTATGAACACCACGCGCATTGTCCTGGAAAACATGCAGAGCCTCCTGGACATGCCAAAGCCAAACCAGGACCAGCTGAGGAGGAGGCGATTGCAGCGCGGCGACGATAGTGATGAGGAAATTGACATGGACCTCTCACAAGGCACAGGCCCCAGCAATGTGGAAATCCTGGTGTTACTGGGGCAGGTTCATGCCGTGGACCGCCGATTCTGGGCCCGGGAAACAAGCACAGAGTGGTGGGACCGCATCGTGTTGCAGGTCTGGGACGATGCCCAGTGGCTGCGAAACTTTCGCATGCGTAAGGGCACTTTCATGGAACTTTGTGACTTGCTTTCCCCTGCCCTGAAGCGCCAGAATACCAGGATGAGAGCAGCCCTCACAGTGGAGAAGCGAGTGGCGATAGCTCTGTGGAAGCTTGCAACGCCAGACAGCTACCGGTCAGTCGGGAATCAATTTGGAGTGGGCAAATCTACTGTGGGGGCTGCTGTGATCCAAGTTGCCAGGGCAATGAGAGACCTGGTGATATCAAGGGTAGTGACTCTGGGAAACGTGCAGACCATAGTGGATGGCTTTGCTGCAATGGGATTCCCAAACTGTGGTGGGGCGATAGACGGAACCCATATCCCTATCTTGGCACCGGCGCACCAAGCCACCGACTACATAAACCGCAAGGGGTACTTTTCAATGCTGCTGCAAGCCCTGGTGGATCACAAGGGACGTTTCACCGACATCAACGTGGGCTGGCCGGGAAGAGTACATGATGCTCGCGTCTTCAGGCAGTCTCTTCTGTTTCGAAAGCTGGAGGAAGGGACTTTCTTCCCAGACCAGAAAATAACCGTTGGGGATGTTGAAATGCCTATCGTGATCCTTGGGGACCCAGCCTACCCCTTAATGCCATGGCTCATGAAGCCGTACACAGGCAGCCTGGACAGTAGTCAGGACCTGTTCAACTACAGGCTGAGCAAGTGCCGAATGGTGGTGGAATGTGCATTTGGCCGTTTAAAAGCGCGCTGGCGCAGCTTACTGACTCGCTCAGACCTTAACGAAAAGAATCTCCCCATTGTTATTGCTACTTGCTGTGCGCTCCACAATATATGTGAAAGTAAGGGGGAGACATTT
>NW_020664482.1:25687047-25747571 GCF_002925995.2 Terrapene triunguis
TTCTGTTTCGAAAGCTGGAGGAAGGGACTTTCTTCCCGGACCAGAAAATAACCATTGGGGATGTTGAAATGCCTATCGTGATCCTTGGGGACCCAGCCTACCCCTTAATGCCATGGCTCATGAAGCCATACACAGGCAGCCTGGACAGCAGTCAGGACCTGTTCAACTACAGGCTGAGCAAGTGCCGAATGGTGGTGGAATGTGCATTTGGCCGTTTAAAAGCGCACTGGCGCAGCTTACTGACTCGCTCAGACCTTAGCGAAAAGAATCTCCCCATTGTTATTGCTGCTTGCTGTGCGCTCCACAATATATGTGAAAGTAAGGGGGAGACATTTATGGCGGGGTGGGAGGTTGAGGCAAATCGCCTGGCCGCTGATTACGCGCAGCCAGACACCAGGGCGGTTAGAGGAGCACAGCAGGGCGCGGTGCGCATCAGAGAAGCGTTGAAAACCAGTTTTGTGACTGGCCAGGCTACGGAGTGAAACTTCTGTTTGTTGCTCCTTGATGAACCCTCTGCCCCTCCCCCACCACCCTGTTAACTCTACTTCCCTGTAAACCAACCACCCCACCCTCCCCTACTACCCTCCCCCCTTCGAGCACCACTTGCAGAGGCAATAAAGTCATTGTTGCTTCACATTCATGCATTCTTTATTAATTCAGCACACAACTAGGGGGATAATTGGAAAGGTAGCCCGGGATGGGTGGGGGAGGAGGGAAGGAAAAGGACACACTCCAATTTAAAACTTTAAAACTTATTGCTATGGAAATCATCTAGGGTGGAGTGAGTGGGTGGCCGAAGGCCCCCCCACCGTGTTCTTGGGCGTCTGGGTGAGGAGGCAATGGGACTTGGGGAGGAGGTCTGTTGGTTACAGAGGGGCTGTAGCGGTGGTCTCTGCTCCTGCTGCCTTTCCTGCAGCTCAACCATACGCAGGAGCATATCACTTTGATGCTCCAGCAGCCGGAGCATCGACTCTTGCTTTCTGATTACAAGTTGACGCCACCTCTCCTCTTCAGCCCGCGTTTCAGCACGCCACCTCTCCTCTCGCTCATATTGGGCTTTTTTAAAATCAGTCATTGACTGCCTCCACGCATTCAGCTGTGCTCTGTCAGCGTGGGAGGCAGTCTGAAGTTCAGTAAACATTTCGTCACGCGTCCTTCGCTTCCTTCTTCGAATATTCACTAGCCTCTGCGAAGGAGTAAGATTTGCAGCTGGTGGAGAAGGGAGAGGTTGTTAAAAAAGATACATTTTAGAGAACAATGGGTAGACTCTTTCACGTTAGATTTTGCTGTTCACAACATCACACAGCACATGTGCTTTCGTTACAAGGTCGCATTATTCCTCTTATATTGAGAGTCTCCTGGTTTGGTGTGAGAGATCACTCACGCAGTGCCAGGACACAGATTTCAGCTTGCAGGCAGCCATGGTAAGACATATAGTCTTTGGGCTTTTTTAACCTTCTTAACATGTGGGGATGGTTTCAAACAGTTCTGCCCTCATTTCCCATACCAAGCACCCGTGCCATTTAAAATGGGTTTGCAATGTAAAAGGAGGGGCTGCGATTTCAGGTTTAACATGCAGCACAAACCCAACTAACTCCCCTCCCCCACACACCCAATTCTCTGGGATGGTCACTTCAACCCTCCCCCCCACCGCGTGGTTAACAGCGGGGTATATTTCTGTTCAGCAGAGCAGGAAGGGGCACCCCTGAATGTCCCCTTAATAAAATTGCCCCATTTTAACCAGGTGACCGTGAATGATATCACTCTCCTGAGGATAACAAAGAGAGATAAGGAATGGATGTTGTCTGCATGCCAGCAAACACCGGGACCATACGCTGCCATGCTTTGTTATGCAATGATTCCAGACTACGTGCTACTGGCCTGGCGTGGTAAAGTGTCCTACCATGGCGGACAGGATAAGGCAGCCCTCCCCAGAAACCTTTTGCAAAGGCTTTGGGAGTACATGAAGGAGAGCTTTCTGGAGATGTCCCTGGAGGATTTCCGCTCCATCCCCATACACGTTAACAGACTTTTCCAGTAGCTGTACTGGCCGCGATTGCCAGGGCAAATTAATCATTAATCATTAAACACGCTTGTTTTTAAACCATGTGTAATTTTTGCAAAGGTACACTCACCAGAGGTCCCCTGTGTGCCCTCAGGGTCTTGGGTGAGTTCGGGGGTTACTGGTTCCAGGTCCAGGGTGACAAACATATCCTGGCTGTTGGGGTAACTGGTTTCTCCGCTTCCTTGCTGCTGTGAGCTATCTATGTTCTCTCCATCCTCATCTTCCTCGTCCGCCGAACCCGCTTCCCCGTTTCCAGAGAGGGACTCATAGAACACGCTTGGGCTAGTGGTGGCTGCACCCCCTAGAATGGCATGCAGCTCCACGTAGTAGCGGCATGTTTGCGGCTCTGCCCCGGACCTTCCGTTTGCGTCTCTGACTTTGTGGTAGGCTTGCCTTAGCTCCTTAATTTTCACGCGGCACTGCTGTGCATCCCTGTTATGGCCTCTGTCCTTCATGGCCTTGGAGATCTTTTGTAATGTTTTGCCATTTCTTTTACTGCTTCGGAGTTCGGCGAGCACTGATTCATCTCCCCAGATGGCGATCAGATCCCGTACCTCCCGCTCGGTCCAGGCTGGAGCTCTTCTGCGATCCTGGGACTGGGACTGGGACTCCATCACGGTTACCTCTGCTGATGGGCTCTGCATGGTCACCTGTGCTCTCCACGCTGAGCAAACAGGAAATGAAATTCAAACGTTCGCGGGGCTTTTCCTGTCTACCTGGCCAGTGCATCTGAGATGAGAGTGCTGTCCAGAGCGGTCACAATGAAGCACTGTGGGATAGCTCCCGGAGGCCAGTAATGTCGAATTCCGTCCACACTAACCCAATTCCGACCCCCTAAGGCCGATTTTATCGCTAATCCCCTTGTCGAGGTGGTGTTAGGAAACCGGTTTAAAGGGCCCTTTAAGTCCACAGAAAGGGCTTCGTAGTGTAAACGTGTCCAGGCTTAAGTCGATTTAACGCGGCTAAAGTCGACCTAAACTCGTAGTGTAGACCAGGCCATTGTCCTGTTCTTACCCAGCACCTACAAGGGTGCTAGAAGGCAGCAGAGACTGAGCTCCCCAGTGGAAGCAAAGGTGTGTCTTTCTCTGCCCTTGTGCACTCATGCAGAGGCTGACCCGGGTCTGGCCCAGAATTGTGCCCTTTGCCCTCTATCAGCCTGGAAACAAGAGCATCCAACATCTCAGTGTCAAAGAATAGACTCCCTAATTAAATATGACAATGTCTTGATTAGAGACAAAGAAAACATCAATAAATGTTGGAGACCAGCAGCTGGTAAATCTGTACACAGGAAAACCAATGACCGTGGGCTTCCATTGTTAAAATTCACAGCAGAGATTACTTACCTTGGCAGATACGTATTTGAGACATACAACTTGTAGCTCTTTAGCTCAGAGGTGGGCAAACTACGGCCCGCGGGCCACATCCGGCCCCCAGCCCCTGAGCTTCTGGCCTGGGAGGCTAGCCCCAGCCCCTCCCCTCTGCTGTCCTCCCTCCCCCGCAGCCTCAGCTCGCTCGTTCCGCTGCCGGCGCAATGCTCTGGGCGGCAGGGCTGTGAGCTCCTGGGGCAGCGCAGCTGCAGAGCCCAGCCTGACCTGGTCTCTGTGCTGTGTGGTGGTGGCGGCGGCCGGGCGGCACGGCTGTAGTGCCGCCAGCCACCTGTGCTCCAGGCAGTGTGGTAAGGGGGCAGGGAGCAGGGGGGGTTGGATAGAGGGCAGGGGAGTTCGGGGTGGTGGTCAGGGGACGGGGGTTTGGATAGGGGTCGGGGCGGTTGGGGGGGGGGAACAGGGGATTGAATGGGGGCAGGGGTCCCGGGGGGCAGCCAGGAAGGGGGGGGGGGTGGATGGGGCAGCAGTGGGCAGTCAGGGACAGGGGTTCCGGAGGCAGTCAGGGGACAGGGAGAAGGGGTGGTTGGATGGGGCAGGAGTCCCAGGGGGGCCGTCAGGAATGAGAGGAGGGGTTGGATGGGGTGGCGGGGATCCAGGGGTGGTCAGGGGACAGGGAGCTGGGGTGTGTGGATGGGGCAGGGGTCCCAGGGAACGGAGGGTTGGATGGGGCAGGAGTCCCGGGGGGGGGGGGCAGATAGGGGGGGGGGGCCGGGCCACGATCCCCTCTCCTAACCGGCCCTCCATACAATTTAGAAAACCTGATGCGGCCCTTGGGCCAAAAAGTTTGCCTGCCCCTGCTTTAGCTAGTACTAAGCAAAACCATGTGTTTGTAAAAAAACGGGAAAATTTAGACTCAAGACTGTGAAAGCATGGAGCAGTGCTCATGACCTGTGCTGATAGCAAAATTAAATTGAATGTGTTTAACAAAACAGAACATCTAGGCTCACAGAAAGATAAAGAGGAACTAATGAAAATCACGCTGTTGATACTGGCAGTTTGAAAGTGAAATTAAAGGCTCATTTCCATTCTGGCCACTTGTGAGTGACGAAGAAAATGGTCATCAGATTGAATAATGTAAGTCTTAGTGGCAAGACTGGGATCAAGACTAGACTATATTTCCACAAGGAGAAGAAGAATCAATGCTTCCCAGCACTTTGGGGACTGGAGGATGCAGTGTCCACTTCTCTGTGCCCCACCAGCTCCCCACTTCCTTGGGAAGGCTAACAGCTGCGGCCAGCACATCCTTCGCCCGTGCCGCTTCCCGCCACCCCCATTGGCCCGGGACGGCGAACCGCGGCTAGTGGGGGCCGCGATCGGCCGAACCTGCCACGTCAGCAGGTAAATAAACTGGCCCGGCCCGCTAGGGTGCTTACCCTGGCGAGCCGCGTGCTGAACGTTGCCGACCCCTGGGTTAAAGCACCTTTTTTTGTGTGTGGAAAGTGAGAGACATTCCCATCCCTTTAACCGCGGGGGCAAGTTAGCAACTAGCCATGCTGTAGCTCTGCTCTGGCTGGCAGCTTTTAGTACATGCATGCAGCTTCAGTGCTAAGAGCTGCCAACGGTGCGATATAGAACTCTTGTGATTATGGATGCATCCATCATCATTATAAATTAACAGGAGCCAAATAAAAGTGAGAAGAGCAAGCGAAGGGAAAAATGTTATAGCTTTAAATCACCCACTTTGCAACCTGGCATCCCATGAATAATCCCGCAGTGGATCCCACACGAGTAGGTGAAACCATAATTCTTAGTGTTATTTTGACACTAAGGATGGCCTGAGAGGTGAATTGGCAGTAACTCCTCAAAGAATAAATCTAAGGAAACAAAAATAGAAGAAGTGTTTACAGGAGAGAAATAATAGAGCCATCATAGAAAAGGACATGTCTTCCGCAACAGTTTCCTGGCAGAAGAAATTCTGTAAGATCAAAGAACTATTTAGGAGGGCTTTGTTATTTTTGAAACAGGTTTGCAAATACTGCATTTCATTACAGTAATCATGGCAAATCCTTTAAACAGAGAGCCTGTAACAGACCAGCCTATTTAAAGATGTGTCAGCATTAGGATAAATATAGCACCAGTTGGTAATGGCCCAAGAAGCTGCTTTAAATTCACTTGAGAATATTTATCATTTAAACTCCACCAGCCTATCACCATACTATTAGATCTCACAGCCAAGCAGCACTGGGGTCTGGGAGACATCCAGCAAACTAATTGCTGGAAAAAAACCACCCACGTGCTGGAAATGTTGTAGATGGGACTTTTATTTTCTTATATCAGCACTGAGCTGATGCTCCAGCTCCATGATATTGTTGGATGATCATGTTGCTTGAGATACCGTCATGCAGAGGAGACATAAAATCAGGGTTCTGACTGACCACATGTGGTCATTAAAGTTCTGCTGGCATACATTGTAAGAGATAGGGTGACCTGGTTGAATTCCAGTTTGTGTAAGTACTTTCTGCCTCCATGAGTTCATCCCGACCTTCTATTTGGATTGTCCATTTTTTTTCTTCCTCTTCTGAACTGTCCTATAGTGTGGGTGCCCATTTTAGAAGATGCTTATTTAACTGAAAATGTATTGTATTTCATTACTGGGAGCGTCTGAGTTGGTAAATAAATGGGGCATGGTGTATAGGGCTTGTACCAAAATAGCTCACTGATACCCCAGAAAGACTCTGGAGCATCCATAAAGTTGTGCTCCCTGCAACTCTGAGAAGAGCAGGCTGTATATTTTCAGCCTGATTCTCTTCTCCTTTGCAAACCAGGAGGAGTACCACTGCAGGAAATGAAATTGCACATGTAAAGCCTACATAAGAGAGAGGGGAATTAGACCTTTTATCTTCCAAAAGAAAGTAATCCTCAACAAAATAGGTCAAGTAGGAGCAAGGGGCTCACACATAGCTTCCTATAGAGCAAAAGTGAGGGAAGCCCACTTAAAAGTTGGCAAAGCTACTGTTGACAGGCCCAAAGTGGTGTTTCCCTCTGCATGTGCCTTCTTATCAAGCTGCTACATCAGCATGATGCAAATTGGGATGAGGTAATGTCAGCTCATTCTCCCACACAAGCAACTTCCCCTGCCCTTGCACAGTGGAGAGACCAGACACCCCCACAGCTGCGCTGCATACTTCAACAGCCAAAAATCCTGAGGAGATAAGAGAGCATAGAAAGGGCTAGAGTCCGCAAGGGGTAAATGTGTGTGCTCACTAGAGCAGGGAAAACGCCCATATGCCTCTGCCAAGGGAACAAGGAAATGTACCAGGATTGCACTGTGTAACCTCTGTGGATGTAACACCAGGATGGATAGCATGAAACAGCCTTGTAACATGTGGCCGTATTGTTATTTGTTGGTACTGCAGTAGCACCTAAAGGCACCCATCATAGGCCCTCGTGCTAGGTGCTGTACATGTATTTAATAAAAAGACAATCTTTGCCCCCAAAGGGCTTACAGTCTTGGTTGTAAACTGGGATTCCCATCACTGGGTTGGCCCTTCAATAGGGAGGCAAGCTTAAAACTAGGCACAGGAACTAGGAACACTCTGATCAGGCCATTTGGAAGCTTTCTGTACTGCATGTGGTTATAAAAGCCACCTCAAGATGCCTTAAACAGCTCCATACCAAAGCTCAGCAAACCCACAGTTTGTAAAAGTATCAATCAGTAGGTGAATTCAAATACAAATCTTTCCAATTTTGCTCCAAAATCAAACTTCGAGTTCTGACAACCGATCCAGAACAACTGCTGATCTAATACAAAGTAGATTATCCTCAAACAGGGCGAAAGTACACCATGAGAGAGGGTGCTAGCTTCAGCAATGCAGGTGCTGCACACAGCTATTTGAACAATACAATTTTTAAATTAAATTAAACAATCATTATAATGGATCATGGCCCCAGAGAAAAGAGAGCAAATTATGATAAGAACAGCGTTCCTAGACTTAATGTTAAAGATGATTTCAAGGGGGAGGGGCAGGGGCAGTAAAATTGGGTTTATGCCCTTTATAACTATTTTACAGTGAATAAAGAAGGCTTGAAAAGTGTGTGTAGGTGGGTGGGTTTTTTTAAGATGACTTTCCTCCCCTCTCCCCCAGCATTTATGTTAGAAATTCAGGGCCAGTCTGGCCTGCCAAACCCTAGCATGATTGGAGAATTAGTGAAATGGCATCATAAGGACCAAAAGAGTGAAATATGAACAACAGACCAGAGATGGGAAGGAAAAAATAAATTAAGCTAATAAATTAGACTAATTAAAACTTTGGGGTTTTTGTTTGTTTTTAAAACATCTATTTAACATCAAGGCCTAGATTCTGGAGAAAGGAAATCTTAGTTAAACATTCAAACTCCTTCTTTCCATTAAGATGCAAGAGCTAACATCTTCTGAGATCTACCCTCTTCCATCCCTCCTTAGCAAAAGTTGAGTTGACATACCTGGTAATTCTGAAGAAAAAACCAAGCAGAGTCCCTTCCCCACTTAAAAAAAAATCAATAATAAATTAATAATAGTTTGCCGGTCACTTTTAAGAATCAGACTTCAGGTACCATCAAATAGGAATTAGTTTTAAAACGTGGATATCACCATTTAAACACAATCATTTGCCCAGCCATTGTTGGTTTTAAGTGGTTGCATCTGGTCCACATCGGCCAAAAAAATCATGTTGACATGTGAGAGCAAGAAGCATTAAAAAAAGGTCCTAATCTGCAGTGTGAAAAGGGGTCATTAGTAGAATTATACAAAAGGGTGAGAGAAAGAAAAAACGCAAAACCCAGCAAAGTCTGTAGCAATCCCTTAATTCTCACTTCTGGTTAAAATGTGATTAGTTATGAGTTACAGAAAGTGCACTGGTCCTTTACCAGCTCATTTAAGGATAACGGCGTGAGAAGATTCAATTATGAGCAATAATTTCTACAGTAACATTTAACTGTTCTTTGCAGGACTGTAGCATTTGGTTCTTCAACGCACTGTATACTAATTGACCCCACAACTGTCACAGTAACAACAGGTAGCTTCAGGTTTGGTCATGGTGAGAGTACTAGCAAAAAGGGATGCTACAAAAAGGGATGAAAGCCCCCCTATAAATGCAAAATTGAACCATGTGATTTGCACGATAAAGTTATTTGCATTTGAAATCATTGCTGCAGCTTCTGAGTGATGCTCTGTACAACATTAGCTTTCCGGCAAAGATGCGTCAAAACCAGAAACACCTCAGACAACATCTTGGAATTTCTCAAAATTTCAGATTAGACTCCTCAGATTTATCTGTCTTGTAATTTGGGTTCCAGGTTGTATCTAAAACCAGAAGGGACATTGGTTTCACTTTTGATATACCCAAAGTCTCAGGATGAAAACTGATCTTATAAGATTTCTGGCATTTGGGCTGTAACCTCGTGAGAAAAATTCATGAGATTGAAGTGTACTTGAATCCTAAGCTGAACTTTAAAATGTATTTTAGAAAACCCCTTTTATTCAGATATTTTTATTGTTTGTTTGGTTGGTTGAGGTTTTATTTTTAAATCTGATGCCACAAGTATTATGCCTATATCTTACTGAAAGTGAATGCTGGGGACTAGATCTCCATACTCATGTTGAATACCACTCAAATCCACAAGTAATCTTATTGACTTTAGTGCGACCACTTACAGAGAATGGTGATACTCAGCACGGTTAAAGGTATCAGAATCTAGCTGTATGCTTGTGACAAGCGAAAGGAAGCAAGGAGAAGGCAGCTTGTATAGCCAAATAATCTTTTACCTGAGCAAAATACTCTTGCTCACATCAAGCCTCCACATGACAGCATAGGCAGCTAGAAATGGAATGTTCACCAAGCTAGGTCCTTTCAGTAACCACCATCTTCCTGTCCTTAAAAGTCAAAGCACCATCATCAATGTGAAGTGACAAATGTGGATAGGAAATGGCGCTCACCGTTTCCTTGCAGGCAGTCTGTAAGTGGTATGCAGATAATAAAATGCCAACTACATCTATGAGCTTTCATCCCATCCCTGTGTTCAAGGGAATCCAGATTCTTAACCACCTGAATTAAAATTAGGCCATCCTGTAATCAGTGACATTATTCTCTTAAACTAGGTTAAGTCAATTTCCAGTTAGCTCATTCTAAGATACCAGGATCTGATCACCTCAAACCGTGGGAAAGTTAGCTTTAAAACTTTGTGATTTGGATTCATCTCTATTTCCAAACTACAGACAGGGCCGGCGCTTCCATTTAGGCGACCGTGGCGGTCGCCTAGGGCACCAGGATTTGGGGGGGCGGCATTTTGCTGCTCTCGGCGGCGGGGGGGTCCTTCCGTGCTCCGGGTCTTCGGCGGCAATTCTGCGGCGGGTCCTTCACTCGCTCTGGGACCCGCCGCCGAAGTGCCCCGAAGACCGGGAGCGCGGAAGGACCCCCCCGCCGCAGAATTGCCGACGATGACCAGGAGCGCGGAAGGACCCCCGCCTAGGGGGCCAAAAACCCTGGCTCTGCTCCTGACTACAGAGGTTGAGTTGCTGCATAGTCTATTTTAAATTACTGTACTAATGACAGACCTGTCCGGCAAGGCTTTGACCAGTCTGGTACTAAAGATATACAATTAGTTATTTGCCGTTGTCTTTTGATTGGTTTAACCTTCTTGATGAGTGTCACCCCTCTTGCAGTCATTAATTACTTTGATACAGGTGGCTCCATTTAAAAGTAATCTGTTTTACTTTCTAGAGAACATCTGGCAAAAAATAAAGTACAGTATGGCTTACAACAACCGTGACATTTCTTAAACACTTAAGCTTCAATCTAGGCATGAATTTGGAATTGTTAACTGGATGCTTTGGGATTAATTTGTTGTTTAAAGCTGAAATTCCATTCGTCATGTATCTGTTCAGAGGTCCTGAAGGAGGTTAGAACTATGTTGTGTGGGAGAAGGAGGATGTAGAGTCCTGGTAGCTTTGTGAGGGATTTTTTGTGAACTTTGTGATGTACAATTTTTCCTCATTTTTCTTTTTGAAATGCTTTCAATATTAAGCAGGCCACAGTTCAGCACAGAATACACTATCTCAGGGGGCTGGGGAGTACTCTATTAAAGGCTAGCAGAGAGAATACAAGAGCCTTTTCACTCTCAGAAGAGAGCTATCTTCTGTTATACTATAGGTGTTGCTTTTTCATTTAATGGGGGAGGGGCCCATCCCCACTGCAAGTAAAGATCGTTTGATATTTTCAGCTATTACTCCCTTTAAATCATTGCAAGTAGCCTCTACCATAAAATACATGTAGTTGGCCAAAGTGTACTGTAGCATCTGGTGGTTATTTTAGCATTGAGACAAATGGCAGTTCATATGATAACTGCTACATACAATATAATGATCCATAGTAAAGTGTACTAAAGCAACAAGCTTTAGGCCATGGACAATCTGGCACTAAGTCAAACAATTTTAAAATTTATATTGTTTCACCCACTGTTTGTGTTGTGTTTCTGGATTAAATGGACTGTAAACAAAAGAGGAGTTTGGAACCGTAAAGACCAAGGGCAGAAAAGGAGTTTCTCCATTTATTTTAAGTCTGAAATAAAATAAAACTGGACCTACATAATTCCAGTAAATTGCATTCATTTGAGAAAAAAAAAAGTCAGTGCCAAAATATTCTCTAGAGACAGAAAAGTGTGGATTTAATTCTTCCATTTCAGAATATAATGCAAAATAAGGATTCCCAACTTCTCCCCAGAACCCAGAAAATTTAGTCCTTTACTAGGTACTGTTCACCTAATGAATAGATCATAGACTGAAAGAAGATGTTTGATTCTTTTAATTAATTATAACTCCATTTCATGTTGAAAGTTTTGCTGTACCAAGATATTCAGCAATCTTTATCTGCAAGTAGGGTGACCAGATGTCCCAATTTTATCGGGACAGTCCCGATTTGTGGGTCTTTTTCTTATATAGGCTCCTACTACCCCCCTCCCCCAGTCCTGATTTTTCACACTTGTTCTCTGGTCACCCTATCTGCAAGTATAATTTAGTCTAATAATGAGTCACAGGCTTTTTTGAATACTTAGACAGCTCTCTCTCTAAATCAGTCTTTTCTGTTTATAGCATTTCTATTGCCCTTATGCACATATCCTACTTTTATTAAGAACACAGGCATTTTTATGACCCTGTGATAAGACAGTCTTTTGCCAATAGAACAAGCTTTAGGAAAACTGCATTATTCAAGAGACTTCCCCACTGCCACAAAGAAGCTTTTTTCAGTCAACAGAACTGATAATTCAGTGCTAAAATGGACTCACTGTATCACAAACAAGGATGATGTTAATGTTTTAGATGCCATACTCTCTGAAACTTCCATTGTGGAGAACCTTACAAACTTCTGGATCATGAACAATTAAAGCCAGCACAGATAGACCATGTGGGATGGGTTACCTCCCACTCGCATTCCCCACTGCTGGGGTGCCACCTCATGTACTGGGGTACCACTGAACCTACCTGTTCCACCAACCTGGGCTCCCTTACACTGTCCTGCTGAACCAGGCCCTCAAGCCGCCTCCTCCAGCACACACACAGGTAAGGACACACCCAACTACAGAAAGACAGACACAGAAAGACAGATCACTCTGCATGGGAAGACTCAGGGCTTGTCTACACTGGCACTTTACAGTGCTGAAACTTTCTCGCCCAGGGGTGTGAAAAAACACCCCTGAGCACTGCAAGTTTCAGCGCTGTAACGTGCCAGTATAGACAGTGCCGGTAGTTATGCCCCCCATGGAAGTGGTTTCAGTGCTGTGCTGCGACTACACAAGCCGCGTTAAAGTGCTGCCGCGGCAGCGCTTTAACGTTGCCAGTGTAGACAAGCTAGGGATTTGCCTAGTACTCAAGTGCACTCCCCCTCTGGAGAGTAAACCCAAAATTGTATTGTCTGGCTGTGCACAGAAAACTGTACAGCGTAAGCTCATGAAATTCGCTCCCTCCCTCAATGTGGAAGAAGATATGCACAGCTTTTTACAAACTGGGTTTAGAGAAAACAAAACAAGTTTATTAGCTACAAAAGATAGATTAAGTGATTATAAAGGATAGCAAACAAATCAATGCAGATTACTGAGCAAATAAAACAAACATGCAAACTAAGCTTAATACATTAAATAGACTGGTTACAAGTAGTAATTTCTCACCCTAAATGTTGTTTTATGCATTTCTTTCACAGGCCAGACACCTTTTCCAGCCTGGGTTCAGTCCTTCTCCCCTCCTTTCTCTTTATTTCTTAAATGTTTTCAGCAAGTCATCCTGGGCAGGGATTCAGTGAAGAATGAATCCTGATTAACTCACTTCCCTGCCTTAAATAGGATTTACATATGGCAGGAATTCTTTGTTTCCCAGTTTGATCCCCACCCCCTATTAGTGGAAAAATACCAGTAGTCCAAGTTGGAGTCCAGTACAGGTGACATGATCACATGACCCTGCAGTGTCAAAGCAGCCATAAATCCTCAGTAAGACTTCCCAGGAAGGTGGGAGATTAGCATCTTCTAAATCCTATTCTCCCTAATGGCCCATCCACACTGATTGCATGCTATCTGATGGGCATTCCCCAGGTGTAAACCCACTTGTAATTGTTACATAATCCAGTGGTTTTCAAACGTTTTTTCTGGGGACCCAGATGAAGAAAATTGTTGATGCCTGCGACCCAACGGAGCTGGAGATGAGGGATTTGGGAGGGGCTCTGGGCTGAGGCAGAGGGTTGGGGTGCAGGGGTGAGAGCTGCAGGGTGGGGCCAGGAATGAGGAGTTCAGAGTGTGGGAGGGGGCTCTAGGCTGGGGCAGGGGGTTGGGGTGTGGGAGGGGGTCAGGGCCCTGGGGTGGGGCCAGGGATGAGGGGTTTGGGGTGCAGCATGGGCTCCAGGTTTGAGGTAGGGGCTCAGGGCTGAGGCAGGGTGTTGAGGTGTGGGAGGGGATCAGGACTCTGGGGTGGGGCTGGGGATGAGGGATTTGGGGTGCAGGAAGGGGTTCCAGGTTCGCGGGGGCTCAGGGCTGGGAATTGGGGCGTAGGGTTGGGAGGCGGACTTACCTCCTGGTCAGTGGCACAGCGGGGTGCAGAGGCAGGCTTCCCGCGTATCCTGGCACCGCGGACCGCTCTGCGCCCCGGAAGCGGCCAGCAGCAGGTCCGGCTCCTAGGCGAAGGCGCAGAAGTGGCTTTGTGTGACTCTCGCCCGCAAGTACCGCCCCCCCCCAGTTCCCGGCCAATGGGAGTGCAGAGCTGGTGCTTGGGGTGGGGGCAGCACGCGGCATCCCATTGCCCCCCTGCCTAGAAGCCGGACCCATTGCTGGCCGCTTCTGGGGCGCAGCGCAGTGTCAAAACAGATAGGCACTAGCCTTCCTTAGCTGGGCAGCACCCCCAACAGGACTTTTAACGTCCCAGTTGGCGGTGCTGACCAGAGCGACCCAGTGCCTGATATGCCGCAACCCAGTACTGGGTTGCAACCCGAAGTTTGAAAAATGCTGACATAGTCCATATTCCTAACTTCAGCTACAGAAATGATACATGCATACAAATAGGATAATCATATTCAGTAAATCATAACCTTTCCAATGATACCTCATGACCCATCTTGCATAAAACACATCTTAGTTATGCCATATTCATATCATAACAATATCTCTATGAAGAACATTGGGCGTAGTGTCACACCATGTGAGATGATTTTTAAAGAGATTTATTTCAATCAGGTTGATACAATAACAAAGTACTATCAATCATGGAGTTTTGGAGTGCAGGAATGAACTGGAGATACAACAATAATAATAAAAATCATGCTACCACTTAGTTCTTTATCACACTTTTCACCTATAAATCTCTTTATGCAGCAAAGTAGCACAAGAACTTGAAAAGATTAGTTTTGCTAATATATTTCACCAATAAAACAAGCATCTATATATAGATGTAGATACAATATAAACCTGCTGAATCTGTAATAGGATGAGCATAGACAGACCCTTGCACCTGCACATATCACTTTGCACAGTTGGAGCTTTAGTCATGGTCTCCCACTGCCTTTTCAAAAATGAGTAGTGTTGTATATTAAGATATTATAACGTGCCACCCACTAACCAACGTCTGAGAAGTCAATGAAAATCCCAGGCTATAACAACTATTAGACACTGTAGGCATGGAATCTTAAGAAAACTGGAAACCTGATTTTTCTTCCTTCTTAATATATATCTTCTAAGCAAGTCATGTGTTGATATTCATCTATTCCAAGGCCAGAAGGGATTGTGATCATCTAGTTTGACCTATTTGATAATAGCAGCTAAGATACTGTGAGATATTGTCACACCTGGTGAAATTGGACACCATGTTGAGTCCTATTGTTTGCATCAGTACAGATGCCAATACACATTCTATTAAGAGTGCAAAACTTTTGAATTCTGGCTGCAGCTCTGTCACTGTGGAATGAATATTTCCATCTGACACTTAGCTGATATAATCCAGAAGGCTGGAGAAGCTAATATGTTATGAATCAATATTGCACCAGCCCTCTGCATCTGGTGGTGAGAGTTGAAATCCCACAAATTCGGTAATGTCATGAAATGTAAAATAGCAAACAGAAAACATTGGCCAGGATTGAAACAGGGCTGCTAACATTGGCCAGGCTTTTGCGAACAGGGGCTGCTAACAGGGAGTTTCGCAAGGGAGTTCTCCAGGTGAAGGAGGAGCAATACAGCACCCTTTTGGGGTAAGTGACTGTCTGTAGTGTGTGTTTATTTGTGTTTGGGGGTTACTTGCTGTGTGCTGAGCTTGTGTTTGTCAGTCTGTTTGGTTGTTTGAAGGACTGTGTGCTGTGGCTGGCAGTTGGAAGCTGTGAGCTTCAAAGGAAGGTTTGAAACCTAGAAGCCTCTGGTAATTGGCTGAGCCTTAATCAGTGGGCGGGGCATTCATACAGGCCAGGGCTTTATAAAGCAGCACACAAGCGACCAGGGAGCTTTTGCGAACAGGGGCTGCTAACAGGGAGTTTCGCAAGGGGAGTGGGAAGGGGCGAGGGTCCCTTGCCGGTTCTATCTGTTTTCCCTTTATTCCCCTTAAAACTGTAAACTTCTTGCTTAAACAACCCTTTCAGCGGACAGGGGGCTGCAGACGAGAGTTTGACAGAGGGAGGCTTGCGATGGTTAGGAAGACCCGCAACACCTGTGCCAGCACTGCTTCTGTCTCCTCCACCTGTGCCTGTAGCCAGACAGAGCGCCTCAGCATGGATGTTTCTACCCAGATCCTGGTGTGGTTTTGCAGAGACTGTAACTTGCAATTTCCACTTACTGATATCCAGGCTGGGGGGACCATCCAATGTGAAAGGTGCCTGCTGGTGGAATCTCTCAGGCAGCAGGTGGGAGAGCTACAGGAGGAGGTGGCTAGGTTGAGAAGCATCCGAATCCACGAGCAATTCCTGGACAGTGTCCATGTGGAGACAGCTGAGGTAGCTGTCCCAGTACACAGGACTGCTGATACACCACTGGTGGAGGAGGAGATGGCTCAGGGTGGACACTGGCAGCTGGTTACTTCTGGCAGCAGGCAGTGCTCCACCCCTGCTCCGAACCCTCCCGCTGTGGTAATAGGTAATCGTTATGCTCTTCTTGATACAGGAAAGAAGGCATCACCCCCTACAGTAAAGGAGGAGAAGCCTCATACCCCTAAGGCTGGGAGGTCTGCTGCCACCACTGCGAATAGGAAACGTAGGGTAGTGGTGGTCGGAGACTCTCTGCTGAGGGGGACGGAGGCGCCCATCTGTCGCCCTGACATTTCATCTCGGGAGGTATGCTGCCTGCCGGGAGCCCGTATCCGAGACGTTACGGAGGCATTGTCGAGGATTATCCAGCCCTCTGACTACTACCCCATGCTACTCATCCATGTGGGCACAAATGATACTGCGCGGTGTGACACTGAGCGGATCAAGAGTGACTACAGGGCTCTGGGAGTACGGGTGAAGGAGTTTGGAGCGCAGGTGGTATTCTCTTCGATTCTTCCTGTCAAAGGTAGGGGCCCGGGCAGAGACAGATGCATCATGGAGGTGAATGCCTGGCTGCGAAGATGGTGTCGCCAGGAGGGCTTTGGCTTTCTAGACCACGGGATGCTATTTGAGGAAGGACTGCTAGGCAGAGATGGCGTTCACCTTTCGAGGACGGGAAAGACCCTATTTGGACACAGACTGGCTAACCTAGTGAGGAGGGCTTTAAACTAGGTTCGACGGGGACAGGTGAGCAAAGCCCGCAGGTAAGTGGGGAACATGGAGACCTGGGAGATGGGTCGGAAACGAGAGGGAGTGTGGGCTATATTGGCAGAGAAAAAGGAGGGTCAGGACAAAACTGGGAGGAAAGATCAAACCAGTATCTGAGATGCCTATATACAAATGCGAGAAGTATGGGTAATAAGCAGGAAGAACTGGAAGTGCTAATAAATAAATACAACTATGACATTGTTGGCATCACTGAAACTTGGTGGGATAATACACATGATTGGAATGTTGGTGTGGATGGATACAGTTTGCTCAGGAAGGATAGACAGGGGAGAAAGGGAGGAGGTGTTGCCTTATATATTAAAAATGTACACACTTGGACTGAGGTAGAGATGGACATAGGAGACGGAAGTGTTGAGAGTCTCTGGGTTAGGCTAAAAGGGGTAAAAAACAAGGGTGATGTCATGCTAGGAGTCTACTACAGGCCACCTAACCAGGTGGAAGAGGTGGATGAGGCTTTTTTTAAACAACTAACAAAATCATCCAAAGCCCAAGATTTGGTGGTGATGGGGGACTTCAACTATCCGGATATATGTTGGGAAAATAACACAGCGGGGCACAGACTATCCAACAAATTCTTGGACTGCATTGCAGACAACTTTTTATTTCAGAAGGTTGAAAAAGCTACTGGGGGGAAGCTGTTCTAGACTTGATTTTAACAAATAGGGAGGAACTCGTTGAGAATTTGAAAGTAGAAGGCAGCTTGGGTGAAAGTGATCATGAAATCATAGAGTTTGCAATTCTAAGGAAGGGTAGAAGGGAGAACAGCAAAATAGAGACAATGGATTTCAGGAAGGCGGATTTTGGTAAGCTCAGAGAGCTGATAGGTAAGGTCCCATGGGAATCAAGACTGAGGGGAAAAACAACTGAGGAGAGTTGGCAGTTTTTCAAAGGGACACTATTAAGGGCCCCAAAACAAGCTATTCCGCTGGTTAGGAAAGATAGAAAATGTGGCAAAAGACCACCTTGGCTTAACCACGAGATCTTGCATGATCTAAAAAATAAAAAGGAGTCATATAAAAAATGGAAACTAGGACAGATTACAAAGGATGAATATAGGCAAACAACACAGGAATGCAGGGGCAAGATTAGAAAGGCAAAGGCACAAAATGAGCTCAAACTAGCTACGGGAATAAAGGGGAACAAGAAGACTTTTTATCAATACATTAGAAGGAAGAGGAAGACCAAAGACAGGGTAGGCCCACTGCTTAGTGAAGAGGGAGAAACAGTAACAGGAAACTTGGAAATGGCAGAGATGCTTAATGACTTCTTTGTTTCGGTCTTCACCGAGAAGTCTGAAGGAATGCCTAACATAGTGAATGCTAATGGGAAGGGGGTAGGTTTAGCAGATAAAATAAAAAAAGAACAAGTTAAAAATCACTTAGAAAAGTTAGATGCCTGCAAGTCACCAGGGCCTGATGAAATGCATCCTAGAATATTCAAGGAGCTAATAGAGGAGGTATCTGAGCCTCTAGCTATTATCTTTGGAAAATCATGGGAGACGGGAGAGATTCCAGAAGACTGGAAAAGGGCAAATATAGTGCCCATCTATAAAAAGGGAAATAAAAACAACCCAGGAAACTACAGACCAGTTAGTTTAACTTCTGTGCCAGGGAAGATAATGGAGCAAGTAATTAAGGAAATCATCTGCAAACGCTTGGAAGGTGGTAAGGTGATAGGGAACAGCCAGCATGGATTTGTAAAGAACAAATCATGTCAAACCAATCTGATAGCTTTCTTCGATAGGATAACGAGTCTTGTGGATAAGGGAGAAGCTGTGGATGTGGTATACCTAGACTTTAGTAAGGCATTTGATACGGTCTCGCATGATATTCTTATCGACAAACTAGGCAAATACAATTTAGATGGGGCTACTATAAGGTGGGTGCATAACTGGCTGGATAACCGTACTCAGAGAGTTGTTATTAATGGTTCCCAATCCTGCTGGAAAGGCATAACGAGTGGGGTTCCGCAGGGGTCTGTTTTGGGACCGGCTCTGTTCAATATCTTCATTAACGACTTAGATATTGGCATAGAAAGTACGCTTATTAAGTTTGCGGATGATACCAAACTGGGAGGGATTGCAACTGCTTTGGAGGACAGGGTCATAATTCAAAATGATCTGGACAAATTGGAGAAATGGTCTGAGTTAAACAGGATGAAGTTTAACAAAGACAAATGCAAAGTGCTCCACTTAGGAAGAAAAAATCAGTTTCACACATACAGAATGGGAAGAGACTGTCTAGGAAGGAGTACGGCAGAAAGGGATCTAGGGGTTATAGTAGACCACAAGCTAAATATGAGTCAACAGTGTGATGCTGTTGCAAAAAAAGCAAACATGATTCTGGGATGTATTAACAGGTGTGTTGTTAGCAAGACACGTGAAGTCATTCTTCCGCTCTACTCTGCTCTGGTTAGGCCTCAGCTGGAGTATTGTGTCCAGTTCTGGGCACCGCATTTCAAGAAAGATGTGGAGAAATTGGAAAGGGTCCAGAGAAGAGCAACAAGAATGATTAAAGGTCTTGAGAACATGACCTATGAAGGAAGGCTGAAAGAATTGGGTTTGTTTAGTTTGGAAAAGAGAAGACTGAGAGGGGACATGATAGCAGTTTTCAGGTATCTAAAAGGGTGTCATAAGGAGGAGGGAGAAAACTTGTTCACCTTAGCCTCTGAGGATAGAACAAGAAGCAATGGGCTTAAACTGCAGCAAGGGAGGTCTAGGTTGGACATTAGGAAAAAGTTCCTAACTGTCAGGGTGGTTAAACACTGGAATAAATTGCCTAGGGAGGTTGTGGAATCTCCATCTCTGGAGATATTTAAGAGTAGGTTAGATAAATGTCTATCAAGGATGGTCTAGACAGTATTTGGTCCTGCCATGCGGGCAGGGGACTGGACTCGATGACCTCTCGAGGTCCCTTCCAGTCCTAGAATCTATGAATCTATGAATCTATGAAACAACTGTTTATGAGGGAAGCAACTGCCCTCTAGAGGGAGACAGGAAAAGGATTAGCAAGGATTTCTTGTAATAAATCTGAAAGCACAAAAACTAGGCTGCTGTTTAGGATGTGTTTGTCCCAGAAACAGATAGGTACCAATTGTTCTAATCCACCTCACACAAGCAAAGGATCCTTGACAGTCGAATAAGGCATGGCATAGTAACAAAATTAAGTTTCTAAATCTGCAAAATGTATCCTTAGTAGGAATAAAGTAGTATTCTTAATAGAGAGCACCAGTACTACTCTCATTAGATGGAAAAGTGTGTTGTGGATCATATCTTCATTCCCTTAATTCAGGATCCCTTGCTAAAGTATATACTCAATTGCTCTATCTAGTCTAATTGTAAATGATTCAAGCCATGGAGTTTTGCCACTTCCCCTGGGAAATTATATTGAAGCCCAACAGTTCTCATTGTTTGAAAATGTTTCCTGATATTCACCTCCCTGTTCCTTGTATTCATCTGCAGCCAAATTGTAATCTACTGCATGGTTGCACTTTGGATTGTCCTGGACCCTCCAGCTCCTTTTCACACTCACAGAGGTTAATACTTCCCATCACTACATGGGCACCATGATTTTTTATTCTCCACGTTTGTTTTGTTGAAAACTTAATTTCCATATACTCTATGCTGAATTCAAACAGTTCCTGGTCACTTGATCCATGCTTCTCTATGATCCTATTTACCTGCTATGTAGGACCTGTCACTAAAATCTGAGTGCTAAATTCTTGTTCATTTTACAGTTTTTAAGTAGATAGTGCAACATTACTTCATAATTCACTTTTCAGAGAGTTTCTTGCATTCCTTTGGCAGGACTCAGTGTATTTCAGTAGTCACCATTAAAAAGCCATCATTTAGTAAGGTATACTAGCTCGGATACTGCTGAAACTTCCTCCGACTGCACATTTATACCAGTGCGGTAACTGCTGGTAATGTGGGCAACCAGTTAAAGAAACTTGTTAATATATGACTATGTCCTACCGTATCAGAACATGCTCCAGGATGCTTAAGAACTAGGACAGGATACAATAGTAGCTGGACCACAATTAGAATATGAGTGGGTTTTTTTATAATCTCTTCTGAAAACCATACGTTTGCTGTTAATTATCAGTTGGGTTTCCCTAGACCAGAGGTGGGCAAACTATGGCCGGGGGGCCACATCCGGCCTGCGGGACCGTCCTGCCCGGCCCTTGAGCTTCTGGCCTGGGAGGCTAGCCCCTCCCCCGCGGCAGCGTTCTGGGCAGAGGGTTGCGCGCTCCTGCCAAGCAGCGCGGCAGCGTGTCTGGCTCCGGCCGGGTGGCACGGCTGCCAGATATGCTGCTCTGAACGGCACGGTAAGGGTGTCGGGGGGTTGGATAAGGGGCGGAAGTCCCGGGAGGGCAGTAGGGGGACAGGGAGCAGGGGGCGGTTGGATGGGGCAGAGGTTCTGGGGAGCGGTCAGGGGATGGGGGGGGTTGTATAAGCGTGGGGTCCCCGGGGGCCTGTCAAGGGGCGGGGGTGTGAATAGGGGTCAGAGCAGTCAGGGGACTGGGAGCAGGGGGGTTGGATAGGGGGTGGGGTCCCGGGAGGGGGCGGTTAGGGGACAAGGAGCAGGGGGGGGTTTGGATGGGTTGGGAGTTCTGAGAGGGGCAGTCAGGGTGCAGGAAGTGGGAGGGGGTGGGGGCCAGGCTGTTTGGGGGAGGCACAGCCTTCCCTACCCGGTCCTCTATGCAGTTTTGCAACCTCAATGTGGCCCTTGGGCCAAAAAGTTTGCCCATCCCTGTATTAAGTGAATTGAAAAGTACAATTTCTGTTGTTGTTTTTTACAGTGCAAATACTTGTAATCCCCTGACTGCCCCCCGGGACCTCGCCCCTTATCCATATGTCCCTTCATGCTTCAACCAGCATTACAGGGGACATGTCCATGCTGATAAGTTCTGCTCAATAAGAATCCAAAGCAGTGCGGCCCGACAGATGTTCATTTTCATTGTCTGAGTCAGATGCCACCAGCATAAGGTTGATTTTCTTTTTTGTGATTCCAGTTCTGTAGTTTCTGCATCGGAGTGTTGTTCTTTTAAGACTTCTGAAAGTATGCTCCACACCTTGTCTCTCAGATTTTGGAAGGCACTTCAAATTCTTAAACATTAGGTCGAGTGCTGGAGCTATCTTTGGAAATCTCACATTGGTACCTTTTTTGCATTTTGTGAAATCTGCAATGAAAGTGTTCTTAAAATGAACATGTGCTGGGTCATCATTCGAGACTGCTATAACATGAAATATATGGCAGAATGTGGGTAAAACAGAGCAGGGGACATACAATTCTCCCTCAAGGAGTTCAGTCACAAATTTAATTAACACATTTTTTTTAATGAGCGTCATCAGCATGGAAGCATGTCCTCTGGAATGATGGCCGAAGCATGAAGGGGCATATGAATGTTTAGCATATCTGGCATGTAAATACCTTGCAATGCTCGCTACAAAAGTGCCATGCGAATGCCTGTTCTCACTTTCTGGTGACATTGTAAATAAGAGGGCAGCATTATCTCCTGTAAATGTAAACAAACCTGTTTGTCTTAGCGATTGGCTGAACAAGAAGTAGGACTGAGTGGACTTGTAGGCTCTGAAGTTTTACATTGTTTTGTTTTTGAGTTCAGTTATGTAACAAAAAAAATCTACATTTGTAAGTTGCACTTTCACGACAAAGAGATTGCACAACAGTACTTGTATGAGGTGAATTGAAAAATACTATTTCTTTTGTTTCTCATTTTTACAATGCAAATATTTGTAATCCAAAATAATACACACTTTGGTTTCAATTACGACACAGAATACAATATCTATGAAAATGTAGAAAAACATCCAAAATATTTAATACATTTCAATTGGTATTCTATCGTTTAACAGTGTAATTAAAACTGCGATTAATTGCAATTAATTTTTTAGTTAATCGCGTGAATTAACTGCGATTAATCGACAGCCCTAATTTATTCAAGTAAGAACTCTGAAGAACACACAAATAGAAAATATAAAGACTAGTCCCTTTTGGATAAGAATCGACCCTTCCAGTTCTCTTACTAAATAAGGGCACAGCAGGTTTGTGTTTTGGCTGATTTCTGATGAGTGAGTGTTCAGGTACTTCTTGCTTGAAGTAATTTTTCAGCACTAAACCAGTCATGGATGCAGTTTCTGAAATGAGTTGATGTTCCATGCTAGATTTGGTGATGAAAAATTGAAACTGTTCCAAGCTAAAGGGAAAAATGACCTGCAAGTGAGTTGGGAACTTCTTAAATGAATTAGTCCTCAGTGGAGAAGAAAAATTAGAGACTTTGAAACTGCTGAAGTACATTTGGAAGAGCACAGTTAAATCACTGTGAGATGTGAAAAGCGAGGATAGGCAGATGCCACGAAGCATAGAGAAGACACTGTCCAAAAGACTGGCAGTGGCAGACTGCCTAAGTCTACGCTCCCTTCAAAACAAACTGTGAAATGAGTAGCAACAGCAAATCCATTTTTGGTTTTTTAAGAAAAGAAAATTTACATGAAGCCTTCTTTTCCTACAGAAAGCACCTCGAGGAGAGATCTGTTCTAATATCTAATAGTTAAGAATATTAGTACAAGTGTGGAAATAGAACTTGGGAATGATTCCTCCCCCCAACTCCCCGAGTTAATTTTCAAAGCATCAGTGTTTAAATACCTGTGGAAAGAGACTTTCATACCTCCAGTACTATTTCTAGAGGGGAGCATTAGTGCGTTCCTCATGCATATTCACACTCTGGCACATCACATTGTTACACTACAGTACACAATCCCATGATTTTAATAAAATTATTTTCTTAAAGTCTGCTTAGAAACATTAGTTTATTACAATGGTTTCCCGTGTTCTTTCTCCAAGGCACCTTGACATTCATTCTTATCATTCTAATTCTTATTAATGGCCTGCTTGGTGACCTTGGGGAAGTCACTTCCCCTCCCTCCCCATGCCTCAGTTTCCCCACCTATAAACATTAGAATAGTGATACTGATCTCCTTTGTAAAATGTTTTGAGATCTACTGATGAAAAGTTCTGTATAAGAGGTAGGTATTAACAACTATTATCATCCCAGTTTATTGAGAACACGTGGCACACATGGAAGACAAAATCAAAGGTTAGCAAAAAATAGACAGCTTGGGTGCACATGCAAATCCAGGCATTTAGTGTATCTTGAGATTTTTATGCTGACTGATCTAGAAAGTTCTACAGTTAGCTTTTTTTTCTTTCCCATAATTAAATAAAATGTACAGTGGTAGTTAACAATCTAAGTTCTTTGTACCCAGTTAATCATGCCTAATACAAGTGTGGGCTAAAGGCTGATGTATGTGAAAATAATTGCTATTTGATGGCTCTGAAAATGGGTCTCCGCTAGATTGACTAATCCTATTTCTTAGTGGATTATGTACATTGGAAAACAGTCAGACAGGGCCTAGTCTGATAGTCCTTGTATACCTCCAACTCCCACTGAAGCCAAAGGAAGAGTTTTGGGTGCACAGGGACTGTAGCATTGGTCACTAAGTTGGCGCAGTTTGCAGTTTTTCCTAAAAGGAGGGTTAGGTTTAAACAAACATTTAGAGAAAAAATATCCTCTCGTTTTATTAGAGGAAAACCCCGTCGGTCAGAGAAGTAGGGGAACATTTAGTTCTGCCAAATTAACAAAACATATACATTTTTAAGTGAAGAGTTTTTAAAAAGTTACAGGAAACCTAAATCCATCCAAATGGTAAATCTCTATTTTTTATTGTCTAGCCCTAACTTTTAAAATGACTAAACTGATCCCTTCCAAATATATATTTTAAAAAAGCTTCTACAGCACGGGTCGGCAAACTTTTTGGCCCGAGGGCCACATTTGGGAATAGAAATTGTATGGCAGGCCATGAATGCTCATGAAATTGGGGTTGGGGTGTAGGAGGGGGTGAGGGCTCTGGTTGGGGGTGTGGGTTCTGGGGTGGGGCCAGAAATGAGGAGTTCAGGGTGTGGGAGGGGGCTCCGGGTTGGGGTTTGGGGAGGGTGAGGGCTCTGGCTGGGGATGAGGAGTTTGGGGTGTTGAAGGGTGCTCGGGGCTGGGGTCGAGGGATTTGGAGGGCAGGAGGGGGATCAGGTCTGGGGCAGGAGGTTGGGGGGGCGGAGGAGGCTCAGGGGTGCAAGCTCCTGGGCAGCGCTTACCTCAAGCGGCTCCTGGACTAGCGGCACGTCCCTTCTCTGGCTCCTATGCAGAGGCACAGCCAGGCGGCTCGACACACTGCCCCGTCCGCGGGCATTGTTCCTGCAGCTCCCATGGAAGCTTCAGGGTCAGTGCTTGGGGTGGGGGCAGCATGCAGAGCGGAGTCCCGGGGCTGCCCCTACATGTAGGAGCCAGATGGGGGCCATGTCGCTGCTTTCAGGAGCTGCGTGGAGTGGCCCCCGACCCCGCTCCCCAACGGGAGTTCGAGGACTGGATGAAAACAGCTGGTGGGCCAGATGCGGCCTGTGGGCCGTAGTTTGCCCACCCCTGTTCTACAGGCTGACACTCTGCATTCCCAGTTTGATTCCAAAGTGAATTATTATGATTAAGGAGAATTTGAAATGGAAACATTGACAAACTGTTAAGTATTGTAGCACCAGTCGGCATTGAGTAGTATCTGCTAGAGCTGGTTGGGATTTTTCATTGAAGTGTTTTTTCAATGGAAAATGTCATTCCTGCAAAAATCAAACTTTTCAGCAGGAAAATCTAAGTTTTGCTTTTAATTTTTCTACTTTCTACTGGGAAAATCTAAATGAAACATTTTGTTTGGGTCACCCTGAATCAAAACCTTTTCGTTTGTCAACCAAACATCAAAATATTTTTTTTGGACTGGCTAAATTTTAACCTGTGTACATCTGAGCAGCCATAGTGTCTCATGGGAGTTGTAGTTCAGGAGCCTTACACCCCCATTTCTGCATATGGACCACACTCCCTAGCTGGCCTTCATCTCCCATGATGCTAGAGATGTCCATTGCTACTAGAGACTTTCTTTACCTCAACTGACTAAAGCCTGTGTTTTAGAAGCACAAGGTGACAATGAATTGTATTCCTGATATGCACACTTGCAATGTAGCAGGTGGCCGTGATGACCTACAGGCAGTCATGGATTATTACAGTTAGACCTGGTTGAAAAATTTGACAAAACTTTTTCCCAATCAAAAAGTGCAGTTTCGGCAAAACCAAAATATTTTGATTTCAATAAAAATTTCATCTGGAAGGTTTCTTGGGTCCAGGATGGAATTCCAGTTCAAAACGAGAGACAAGGAGAGAGAGATCAGCATAGTCCATAGCCTGGTGGTTAGGACTCTGAATAAAGCAGAGCAATGGACTAGAACCCAGGTCTCCCACATTAGCAGTCTGCCCCGGCCTAATTTTAGGTCACATGCAGACCTAATCCCACCCTTCCCCCCCATACCTGAGTTGCCACAGCTGCCACTACCTCCTGCCCCTGTGGTGGGCTGTCCTCCTCCTGCTTGGAGTCAGTGCACCAGTGGCTATGTGGCTGCCATCCATTGCTCCTTGATGTCCTGTGTGCATGTTGTGGAGTGAGAGGAGCTGCCATTCCTCGGCAGGCATATCCTGGAACACAGCCCAGCGAGGTGGTAGTGGCTGGGAGAAGCAGAACACACTGACACCCCAATGCCAACCCCACGGGCAGGAGGAGGAGAGCTGACCTAACCCAAGCCCAAGAGGGTTTGGTTGTTTTCCCACCCAACCCAGACCTAGCACTTGTAGTCTCGTCCCAGTGGGTTTGGGTTGGATGCAGGGCTCTATCCCTCTCCATAATGGTTGCGGAACCACTGGTACAGAGAGTCTGTCTCTCAATTGCTCCAACTGGAGCAGATCCACATTGTATAAATATTCACTGGGGGTGAGAGAGACAGAGACAGAGACTCTACAGCCCAGTGGTCAGGACACTCACCTGGGATGCCAATAGCCTGGTGGCTAGCTAGAGCACTTGCCTGGAGCATGCAAGACCCTGATTTCAAGCAGAGACTTGAAACTGATCTCCCAGACCCCAGGCAAGCACCAGGCTATTAGCTCCTTTGGTCTCCCTTGTACTCGTTTGGGTTTGTTTGTTTGGGTGAAAACATTTCAAGAAGTTTCATTTACTTTTTGCATCGGAACAAAAACTGATTTTGAAACCTTGAAATCTATTGTGAACCACAGTTGGTTTTCAGGCAGCCCAGTGTGTCCAAACACATGGGGTTCATAAGCTCACAGCCAGATTGTCCATCTTCCCAAACCAACCATCCTCCAAACCAGGACGACAGTAATCTCACAAGTATTGCCTTCATAAACATCACCACCACTCTGATGGACTGTGATGATTTCAAACGGTCACCCACCTGCTGCGTGAGGACACCCTCTCCTCCTCCTTCACATCTCTCCTCCAGGCTGACTTCACCCATGGAGCTTACAAGTCACTTCAATCGCTAGGCCAAGGAGTCTTGGGTCAGTGGGTGAGGGGCAGTTGGGGGAAATCAACATTTATGTAATTACAAAACTAAAGTAAATTGAGTAGTGACTGTGTATGGATAGCAAATGCTAGGAAATCTAAACAGTGTGTGTGTGTGTGTGTGATTGCCACTTCCCCTATAATACAAATGGTAAATATTTCATTGCCTTCATCTCCTCCTCCCTTTATACACGGTTTGTCTTCAAACTGTACACTCTTTGGCACACACAATATATATACCTCTGATTTTATACAGCACTTAGCAAAATGGGGCCCTGATTCTGAATGGAGCTTTTGAGAGCTAATGTAATATAAATATTTAATAATCATAATAAGAATTACAATAAGAATTTGTAAATACTGTAACAATGTGCCTCGAAGTATCACCTTTAGCAAATGGTGCTTTTATCTTTGCTGCTTAGACTTGTGCATGGCTTTGATAAGAGGTACAGATGCTTTTTTATAGGGGCCCAATATAATATTTCAGAATGTATGGCACATGGTACAATACCCAGCAATGATTCATGCAGAAGCTAGTCACAAATTAAGTCTGCTTTTGTACAAAACAAAGAAAGGAAACAGAAATCACTTATGTGAAAGGAGGAGAGTTGGGACCAGTTAATGTCTATAATGCATATATATTCTATGGGCTTTTAAAAATGCAAGTTATTGATTCAATACCCTGTTTTGGCTGCTTTGGAAGTAGAGCTGGGTGACTAATAGATTTTTTGGTTCGTTGGCAATTTTGAAAAATAAAAAAATTGTTTCAGGTCAAACCAAAAACAAGGTTTCTCAAAATTTTTGGTAAATCGAGTAGTTGAAAAAATATTGTTTTAGGTCAAAACATGTTTTGTTTGACCCAAAATAAAAATGTTTCCTTTAGATATGAGGCATTCATGTTTTTTAAAATTTTAAATAAAGTTAAAAGATTTTTTAAAATGTCATTTTGAATAAAAAAAATCAAAATGGTTTCTAAAATACTGAAACAAAATGTTTCAATTTTTTTTTATTTTGAGGGTTTTTTTCAAACACCGAAACAATTCACCAAAAGCGACACAAATTCGCAAAACTTTTTAGTGTCGCCAAATCTGCATTCCTCCCCCCCACCAAAAAAAAACACAACTGTCACTTTTTGACCATTTCTACTTGTAAGTACCTCGAGGCAGGGAAAACACCTTCCTGTGCACATATATTTTGTAGGCACAATTGGGTATGAATTCTAATTGAAACCAATGGCAGCTTCAGCAATAGAAGTAAGTGATAATTTGAAACTACGCTATTCCATTCTTGGGGGCAAAATTTGCCTTTGAAACACAAATGCAACTCGGATTAAATTCAATGCAAGTAACACGCACCAATGCAAGGCAGAATGTGACAGAGTTTACATAGATATGACAGAAAAGAGCACATCAGTAGGGCTTCATTGTACAAACACTATGTGTGCTCTAAAAGCATGGTGGCAATTTTGCTGAAAATGTTGTGTATTCTAAGTAGCCGTGGTTCCCAATAAGATAACAGGCTAGGTTCATTTGTTTTTCAAAATAGCTGGAGATTGCAGATGTCCTGTCAATATTTTAACAAGGGGTGCCCACAAAATTCCATGCTCCCCCAGTCTATGAACAAACCAATGGGATCAGGGGTGGGGAGGATAGGTTGCTGCAGAGAGGAGGGGTAAAGACCCATGGGATCTATTCATTTGTTTTTCCATTTTAAAGAAAACACTTCCACATAATCATAATCAAGGATGGAGTCAACACCCTCCCGCCCTCTTTTTTGTGTTTTTGTTTGGTAAATAAACTTGCATTAAAAGCACTTTGTTGGCTATTTTTATACTTTATTGCTGAAAAAATTATACTGAGCTTATTGATAGTATAAAACAGTATTCAGCTTGTTTAATTAGAAGTGGGGAAGGATAGGGGCAGTGTGTGTGTTTGAGAGAAGGCCTTGTGAGGGAACCAGGTATATGCCACCCTGGGAACATTTTTGGAAAATAACTGACATTTAGTGTAATCAGGTACTTTCCACAGGGGAAGGTTTGTTCTTTATGAGCCCTAGGAATTGCAATACTGGACCAGCACAGTGACCCTTCTAGTCCAGTCTCTTGCAGTTGCCAGTAAAACATGCTCCAGAAAAAAGAAAAGCCCATAATAGATAATTATGGAATAACTTGCCTTTGCGAGAAGTTTCTTACCAACTCCAGAGAGAGAGGAGGGGCAGGAATTATTCGGAATGGTTAGAAAGGGGGGTGAACTCCCTAAGGGGCAGGAAAGCCATCCCAACTCTCCCTTCAGCATGGCAGGAGAATTTTAATAAGGGGTTCCTGAGAGTCCCCTCGAGCCTGCAGCTGCTAAAGATACCTGTTAATCAGTTTACAGTTAATAATTAAACCATTGCTTTGAGATAAACCAACAGCCCCAGATTAGTGCAGTGGATTGATTAAATTCCAAAGATATCAAAGTCACTGGTAAAGTTGCCAGGTTCTGGCTAAATACTATAATTGGCTGTTTTTTAAAAGATATATCCAGTGTTTATTCTTCAAAAGGAAACATGGGAAAATTCTTGCAATGGCAGAAATACGGTAATTCTGGAGGACTGACCCAGTGACTGATATCTTTGAAGGGCTTTTGCCACGTATGCTCACCACTAATCCACAGGGGTTGCTAGCCTCTCACACTCTGCTTGACATGGCTACAGCAGTACAAAAGCTTCAAATCAGCTAAACTGCATTTCTTTCGCTGAACACCTTCAGGATGGCCTCAAGTGCAAATTTCAGGTTTAGTTAATTTGTACTGAGGGCACTCAGAGGCAATATAATGAAACAATTTCTGTTTTTCAGTCTGAAAGGCAAAGGCCCAATCAGGCTCTCTCTGATGTCAGCTGTAAAATTCCCATTGCCTACTATGGTAAAAATCAATTTTCTTTATTGTCTCTTTTCCAGGAAGCCAAATCAGACTTCCCTATGTATATAAATCTATGGATACAATTCATGCTGGTGCAATAAGCCAGCACGAGGTCCTCCACACCATTTAAAGCATGCAGCTGAAGTGGAGTCCCTTAGTTTACCCATAGTGGTGTATGGATAGGTTCTCTGCACACCTGTGTGCTGAAGAGGTTTGTGTGTCAGCCTAGCACAGGCTGGTTTGGGAAGTGGCAATCGGAGGAGAATGGAGGATAGACCATACAATCTGCCACTATGTGGTCAGTTTCCCTATTACCTTATTCTAGAAGTATGGAGGGACAGCAGCTACTATATTCCAGCCCATAAACTGCGGTACTGACCACAGAAATGGGGGATCAGCATATCTGCAGCCCCTACACCCTGCTTCTTTGGGATAGTGGCTTTTGTCTCCTCAACCCCTCCAGTCCCATATCCTTTGCCCACAAAAATGTGATTAATCTGATTGTGGATGGATTACTAGGGGTGCTTTGCCTTTCAGTTGTGTGTTGCTCTGTAAATTAACAAAGCTATCTCCTCAGCCTTATCTTCATTATTCATCTATATTCTCTCACACCTTTAAATCCCAGGTACAAAAGGGAAAACTGATCCATTTTCACTTTGCACCTAAACGCATTTGCAGATTCTTCACTTGCCATTTGAATCTATGTAGGTCTTTTTATGCACTCTAACGGGAGAATAAATGAATCCTGAGAGGATGAAATTCATTTATGGTCAAAGGAAGAAGGGCTACCACAGTGTCTGTGCATTTGAGAGTTAAAGCTGCTATAACGTGAGATTCAGAAAGTTATTTGAGAGTCGACTGGATAAAAACCCATGGCAGCTGGTCATGATGCAAAAGTCTCTCACACACACTCTCTCTCTCTCTCTGTAGGAGCAAGACAGAGAATCCTCTTTTTGCAGTGCTGTATCACCCGCCACTAGTCCAAGGAATAGCATTCACTCCAGCTTCACAATGAGTTGTTTACTGGCCTTGGCTGCCTGTGAGAGCAGCCAGAAGAGAGCGGAGAAAAAGGAGAATAAACAAAATGAAATCAGGGTATGTGAGCTGTTTGGCTAAGTTTTAAAAACCAAAGTTTAAAAGCAGACTCAGGATCCCAAGCAGAGGGCTGGAGAAGGCTGGGAGAAAAGAAACTGACCACTACTTGCCATAAGAAAGCAAAGCTGAATAATTTGTCCACTAACATTGCTCTTCCTCCCAGACAGAAGACACCCCAAAACCTTTTCCTAGCTGAAGGGCCGGCATTGAAGGTAAGAGAGAGAAATAAAACTCCTGGTTAATTGGTAAGTCAGGAGCCAGATTTACTGAGACAATAAGATTTAGCAGACTGGGCTATAAAGACCTGAGAAGTGCTACCTCTCTGGAGATTGTGAACTTTATAATGATCTCCATAAACATTTGAAATTCAAACTACGTCAAACGTTTTCAGCAGGAACCTAAGGCTTTCAGAGCAAACTGAAATCTGTTCTTGCTCATTTTTATCTAAACAGTTGCACCTAGAATTTCATTATCTTTATAAAGTTTCATTTTGCAGCCAGAGGGTGTTCTATGGTGCATGCCTGAGGCAGAAATCTCTTCTTTACCCTCTTTTTTTTTTTTTTTTTATATTGGGGTGGGGGAAACACAATCACTGTAGTTGTGGAAACACAAAGTTTGAGCTTTCAGACCTGGGTATCCCCTTGCTTTACAGTTGCTAGTCTAAAACAATACTCTGCTACAAGCACACACACACACACACCGGCTGCGTCAGCCAACCAACTGCTCAGGAAATAAGCTTTATCTATTGTCGAGCAGTACTTAAGCTGCTAATTCTTAACTCTCAAGGGTGCTTTTCCTCGGCAAAGCGCGTCGGGGGAAAACACAATCAGCCCAATGACTGGTGACTAAAAACACAGAGGACGGGGCGGGATCACAGCTACTAATAATACCTTCTTATCCAATGAAAAACATTTCCTATTGAGACCCCCAAGAGTTCCCCCTGCTCTCAGATCCTGCATAGACATTGGGCCTTTTCTTACGTCCTGTTTCCTAAGGCATGATGGCTGCAACGTTCAGCAGTTTTCCTCCCCTAACAAAGGAATGGAGATAACTGCTAGTAGCCTCACATTTTAAAGGATGAACGACAATCAGTAAACAGCTAGAGCAGGGAGATTTTACTTATGGGATTAAACAAACCTTCATTTAAAAAAATGGATAAGTCTATGGACTGCCAGAGAGGAATCTGTCTGAGATCTGCTAACTAGGTAGCTGTCTGGAGGCATGATATCTCTAGCCCTGTATCTCTTGGGTAAGTTTCTATTTTTATTTATTAATTTTCTGGTTCAGTTATAAAAGTGTACAGATTTAATGTCAGCTCTGAGAATCTGATTTTAATACTTTTTAATTCACTGGGTCAGACTGATGCCTGCTGTAACCAATAGAATGATTTCACTAGAAATAATTCTAGCCCACTAGGTTTGAATTGTGGAATATTTTAGTACTAACCTAACAATACTTTTATCTGGGGAAAGATTTCATTTCTATTGCCCAAGCCATAATATTGTTTCTATGAAAGAAGTGCTAGTTTCTCACAGTGATGTAGCAACATGTTTACAGTGAAAAGATTATCTCCAAGTTTTTGGAATGCAAACTCTGCAAAACTACTTACTTGCTATGAATTATTGCAATGCAAACCATTGCAATGCACGCTATCTCCTGAAGTCAGTATGACAAATTAAGGACCTCTGTCAGAGTTGTGTTTAATTAGCTAACTAACGTGTTTCAGCTAATCCAAAAAATAGCAGCTTGTTCAATAATAAATTGTTTAGAGCATTTTTTAACATTTTGCATTCAGTATCTCAAAGATACTGTTTAACATAGGTTTAAACAAGCGAGCTCTATATTAAACAATGCTAATTTAGGCTGTCATCCTGCAAAGATTTATATGCACAGCTTTATGCACTGTGACAGTGCATACAGTTAAGCACATGCCCAAATCTTTGCAGGATCAAGGCCCTAGAAGCTATATTTCCAGAATTGAGTATAAGAGTCAAAATTTCTCATTTTGTAAAACTGTTTTATTTTAAAGAATTAAGGGGCATTCATTTGCAGCCAAATTCTGCTCCCTTTTAATCAATGGAAAAACTCCCAATAGGGATTTCAATAGGGCCATGGTTTGGCTATAAGTATATATAAAAACTTATCAAATGTAAAATTTATTAGGCATATAAGATACTTAGTTATTAAAATGTGATGCTTTTAAAAAGACAATTACAATAAAAATCCCTTAGTTTTTTCACCATCTCAAGAATGATTTGCAGCAGATACTTTTAAATAATAGTGCTGAGTTTTTCTTTAAGACCAGGCAGTTCTATAATTTATTATTACTCCAATAGATGAATACAATAGTTAGCAAAACCTAAAGGATGAGGAAGTTCAAAGCTCAGTGAGGATATCCTCTCACCCTACAATTCTTTTTCCGTCCTCCTTCTCTTACTAGTATTATGAAAGCCAAAGCAAACCTATCAGGAAGCTAACCTTACTACTTTAAAGAGTTCAAAGCTTATTAACTTAAAGAGTCCTGAAAAACATGGGGAGGGGGAAAAAGGACTCAGTGTACATTTCTTTTTACTCCTTAGAGACTAAAAATGAGACTTCTCCTGACTAGGGTATAGGTCAGTTGATAAAACCAGTGTCCTTTAAATTCTGGAGATAGAAGTTCAGAACATACAGAGAAAGTACAAATAGAACCATGCCTGAATGCAGTTACCTATTAACTTTCATTTCAGAAGATGTGGTTTGACAAGGAACACAAAGAAAATACATCAACTTGTCTCTCGTCAGGGCCGGCTCTAGGCACCAGCAAAACAAGCTGGTGCTTGGGGCGGCACATTTTTAGGGGCGGCATGGCCGGCGCCAGAATGCCGCCCCTGCCGCCCCTAAAAATGTGCCCCGGCCACCCTAGCTCACCTCCGCTGCTGCCGCTCGCGCGCCGCTGCTCGCCCTCCCTCCCAGGCTCTCAAACCTGGGAGGGAGGGGGAGATCCCGAGCGGCCGCGGCGTGCGAAACAGCTGATTCGCGCGCCGCTGCTCACCCTCCCTCCCAGGTTTGAGAGCCTGGGAGGGAGGGGGAGACTCCGAGTGGCCGCGGCGCGCGCGCTGCTTCTCCCCCTCCCGCCTAGGCTTGAGAGCCTGGGGGGAGGAGGCAGGGCTGAGGATTTGGGGAAGGGGCGGAGCTGAGGCGGGGCCGGGGGTGGGGTAAGAAAAAAACGGGGGGGATGGGGGGGGGAAGACGCGGCCAAAATTGTTTCTGCTTGGGGCGGCAAAAATCCTAGAGCCGGCCCTGTCTCTCGTCATGTTTTCTGGCAGAAGTGAGATATTAATGTTAACAGTTTCTAAGTGTTGCAGATCACAAGCAGCAGAAAAGATGCAATCCTAGCAGTAGCACTTTTTTTTTTTTTTTAGAGGCTGTGTGACATAACAGATAGAACATGGGACTAGGAATAGGAAACTTTATATTCTAGTATCTAGTACTGCCACTTTTAAGGGTATGTCTGCACTACAGAATTAGCCCAGGTTTTTACCCAGGTGTTGCTCCTAGCTCCTGTCCTATCCACCCTCAAAAACTTCTCACCCGAGAGAAGTGCTTTCAACCCTGGGTTAGAGCCCAGATTCTGCTTTCACTGGAACTAGTAACCCACCCACTTTGCAGTGAGGATGCAGGGTAAATCACTGCAGTATTGATAGTCCACCAATGCCTTGCCACAATTTCACCCGTGTGCTCAGAACAGAACTTCTCCCACAATTGACTGGGAAAGAATCAGAGCAGCTCAGCTTACCGCAGCATGAAGGATCATGGGATGTGCCCGCAGAAGTCCTAATGACACACCTGGGGGAACACAGCATCAGTGAGGACACAGTAACTTGGATGTGGTTTTACAGCGTGGTCACTCACATCCAGGCCAACTCTGCAGAGAATTCATACCCTTACATGCAGGTTGGGTCTAAGCCTGTCCCCATTGACTTCAGTGGTGCAAAACCAGACCCGCTAAGTTCTGGATCTGTTTCCAAAATAGGGAAAAACCATAAGTAAAACCCTGCCATATCTCATAGGATTAACAGCATTACAAGGTTTACTAAATGTTTGCAAAGAGCTGTCTACGTGTAAATCACTATAAAATTGCTCTGTATTTTTATTAATATTATAGGATTTCTTCAGTCAATTGACCACAATTGTCAAAGTATTTATATCCATATTCTTCCAAGTCTACTTATGTTAATTTTTTAAGATATATTTGTGTTTGTTAGAGTTCACCAAAATGTGAAATCTAGTTATAGAAGATTGCAGCCCTAGCTTGCCTGCTGGAATTTAGACCAGGTTGGTAGTGAAGAACATTCATTACCATGACGCATTGTTGGCCTTCCATACGTAAAGCAAGCTGATTAAATCAATCCAGTCCCTGGCTATTTGCATGGACAGCTGTTCACTGCCACAAATGACATTCTATTTAACTATCCCAACAGACAGACATAGGACTGAATGGGTATGGAGCTGAAATCCCCATCCATCCCCAGTGGGGTCTTACCAAGTCAAGTGGGTATAAAGGATTGCTCTGCTGCTATGCTTGTTCCATAAATAATATGACTTTAGTCTCTGGGGACATGAAGCCACCACCTTTCACAAAAGCTAAATTATTTTACTGGAAACAGAAGTTATCTATTCACCAGAGCAGACAGTGGTGGTACATGTTTTGCTCAAATGCACCATCTCCTGCATTTACTCAAGAGAGACTATGCTCTGAAAGGGTGAAGACCTATTCAGTTTCAGTAACAGTTTAGCCTGTCCTTAAATGAGAGAGCTTTCTGAATTATTTGTAGTTTTGTTTTCTAGAAAATTCAAAAACTATCTTTATCTTGGCAAGTTTGAGCAAGTGAATTTGAACAATGTTCATCAGTCATTCAACTTTAGAAATGAGTACATATGAAGGCAACAATAGCTTGCTTTTGTATCATAGGTCTTAATGAAATATACACAATATGCTTTTTCATAATACTTTAAAAAGTTATGTATGTTCACAAAGAAAGTCACATCTGAAAAGCTACTTTTTTTTAGCATTTTGGGGGTTTCACTTTGGAACCTACGGATACGGTCTTCTCTCTCAAGATGTTTTTGTTTTCAAGTTAAACATGAGTTGTATTGCATTACTCAAAAATAACACCACCTCCCCTCAAACCATGCTGTAGTTTTCCCACCATTCTCTGTCATTCGTGGAAATATGGCATCTAGAAATTGAATTATGGGAATGAAATTATGAGGTCTCTGAATCTGTGTTTTTGTAATGACAAATCATTCTAGCTTTATTCCATTATTATAGCTTTGCTCCCTGAAGGAGTAAAATGTCACAACTCTCGCTGTCTGTTAGCTTTCAGCACTGGGGGGTGTTTTCTCTTATGTATTTTCATTATAATTTATTGAATTTGTTTACAGTTTACAAAACAAAATAAAAGCCTGATTTACTGGAGAATGCTGGTTAGGAATATGACATTTTCCCTGTGAGAGGGTAAAGGTGCTTCTCTGAAAACACCAATCAAACCTCCAGGTCAGTTTACATCAGTTTTGACAAAGGTACCCGTGACATATAAGATATGGATGCCTAAGGCCCAAAACCATGTGGTAATCTAACTCCAAGAACGTGCTGAGTACCTTCAGCTCTCAGGATATGTCTAGACTGCAGTGTAAGCCCAGGGTTCAAACTCAAGCTCAAGTCTAACCCCCCTTCTGTCTATATACAAATCATGCTAATGCAGGGCTCGGTCCCAGGAGCCCACGAGTTGGAGGATCCGAGCCTGAATCAAGCTGGGACCCTGTTGCTCTGCAATGTAGACGCAGGCCCATTGGACTCATGATCTGGGAGTCCACCAGACGTATCTCACAATCCCACAGGCCAACTTTCTTTGTCTTCTGGACAATCAAGTTTGATGGACAGTCAATTTTCCCCCCACACTGCACCATAAACAAAGAGCTAGTGCAGCCATATTTTGGGAGGGCACTAGGAAGTCTTGGATATGGGTTGTTGGACTCAGGCCCGCATAATGCAGTGTAGATGCTGGAGCCTCATGTTGGGACCCCAGGTTCAACAATTCCTAACTTGTAATTACAAATGAATGTAGACTCTCAAGCTCTGGGTTAACAAACCCAGGGTCTCCTAACTCAAGTTCTACTAACCTTGAGTTTACATTGCAGTGTAAACATACCCAAAAATAGTCAGCTCCTTAGCTAGTACAAAGCAGCACCGTTCCAGTGCAGTAAATGGTAATATAGTATAGACCTGTTTACGCGCGAATCTGCTTAACGCGCAGTAGCGCCATGCCTCCCAGTGCTACCTATTTAACACGCGAGACTCGTTAACACGTGGTACAGGAACTTGCTATGTAGTGCTACAGATTTGCTCACTAACTCACTGACATAGAAATCGACAGGAAGTGCGGAGCAGAAACATGTTGTACGTCTTTATCACCGATGGGAGGGGAGGGGGGAAGGGGCAGCAACATTAAAGCGCTGCCCTGGCAAAGGACCCTCCTTAAAGCACTGCCACGGCAGCGCTTTAACGTTGGACCCTACCAGCAGGGCTGCCGATGGGGAAGCAAAAAGGGCGCTTTAAGGTCAATCCTTTGCCGCGGCAGCGCTGGGCCGCCGACGGGGTGTGTGTGTGTGTGTGTGTGTGGCCGCGGCAAAGGACCCTGCAGTGCTTTAAGGTCCCTGCCCCTTTAGCCCCCCCCCCCCTCGGCCGCCGACGGGCGGGGGGGGGCGCAAAGGGAGCAGCTGTCCCGGAGCCGGCGATTTATAAGGGCCTGGGGCTCCAGACGTCGCTACCACAGCAACGGTATCCGGAGCCCCTGGCCCTTTAAATCACCATGGGAACCCCAGGCGGCCTGGAAGGGTTGGCCGGGGGATGCTGACCCCCTAGCTCTGCCCTTTCTGCCCAAGGCCCCGCCCCTTCTGGGGGCCAGAGCCACCCCCGCTCTGTACTGGTAAGTGCCCTGAGTTACTTTCACCCCGTGTAGTAATAATAATGTTTTTATTAGATTACACATTTGAATTTATATTCTTGCAAAGCGCCGTTAACAGCTAGGCCTGCAGTATGTGGGACGCTGTGAGTACGTATGTAATCCTAGATAATTATACATGTATATATAGATATCTTAAGATATTTCAGCATGGCCCTCTTAACCCGCAGTGCGTTAACACGTGGTCGTGGCAGCTTGACTCCCGACATCTGCGCGTAAACGGGTCTGTACTGTACGTCCATTCATTCCAGCTGAGGATCTGGTCCATAGACTTTAATGGGAGTTGCGGGTGTTCAGCACCTTCCAGGATCAGGGCCTTTGAGAGAGGAAAGCCTTATTATATCAATAAGATCACCTACCAAACCAGTGCAGGGTGCACATCCTGCAAGATCTGGAGCACTCCTGTGGGATGCTGAGTGCTCTCAACTCCCACTGACTTCAGTGGGGGAGGAATGAACTCAGCGCCTCAAAGGAGATCAAACCTATAATCCCCTCACCACAGAGTTTTATAGCTGCAAAAGCCTGAGACTCATTTGTATTCTGATGGAGGTGAGTGAAACTTCACTGAAGCTGGTGGGCATAAGACACCATTCATTCAGGATAAATGTAAGATGCAGCTATGCTCTTTTTTACAGTAAGATAGATGAAAGTGTAGGAGCCACTTCCCAAAACACAGGCCAGATGCAAGGCTGGTCAGAAATTTGACTTATTGGGCAGTGGGGTTTTACTGGGAATTATTTGATAGAGGTGTGCATGTGAGAGCAGAAGCACCCAGAGAACATGCAGAGAAGCAGGCCAAAAGCCAAGCAAGACAGCAAGAGAAGCACTGAAAACATGGCTGAGAGAGAAATCCAAAAGAGAGAGGGAACTTTTTGTGCAGAGTGCTGGCTGGAAAGAGACTTTGAATTTTGAGCAAAGAAACTCCCTCCTGTTTGATTCTCCTTGTGTTCAGGGAAATAGGACTTTGTACATTCTTTGTAAATAAATAGAATTGCATCAAAGAAATACCTGACCCCAACATCAATTTCTCCTTCTAATGGAAACAACCTGCTAAACTCCAAACATTAGCTAACTGCTTAGGTCACAAGCATAACAGGGTTTTTTAAAGAATTTTTCACTGATTGTTTTCTGTATTGCATTCTCTATTGGATTTTCCAGATTTTGCATGGTCTAGTGCTATGCTGGCAAACAGCAGCACTATATTAGATCTGGGTATACCAGTGTAAAGAGAGATCCACCCAGTAAGAGACTTGGGCATGAAAAAAGACACATGCAAAATGACAGTCTCAGTCTTCAGAAATCATATTGAGGTTCCTTTGAAAGTTAGGCCCAAAAGGTTGAGTTCTCTTTATACTAATAATAATCCATTAATATATATGAATTGAGGGTCAAGTTTACCACATCGATGTACACACACATTATGGTGACAGTTTGAAATATCTACTGGAAGGTAGCTCTAATCTTAGAATAGGTTAGGGGATGAGGGGTTTGGAAAGAAGGCATTTTCAGTGAAAAGGAAAAAAAAAAAAGTATCTTGCCCTGAAGGTTAGCATATGATCATTGGTTAGGTCAGTTCACCATTCCTCTAAGGAAAACGTTTTAGTGAGCTAAACACAAAACAGATACAGCACAGGGAAGTCGCCATGCACAGGAAACGCCTTGGAGCTCTCCAAGGACTGTTAGAAGAATCAACAACAGTGCTGATCAATCCAAAAGGAAACAAAGCGTGATCCTTTAGGATTATAACTTATATAGATCAGGTTTCCCTTTCCACATTCAGTGAAGAAGAATCTCTAGGAAGAACAGCCTTAATCCTGGCTCCTGTTTTGGCCACTTTATACTCCTCTGCTAGTGCAAAAAGGAGCTGTAGAACCCTGGGTGCAGGTTGGGGAAGAGGAGGGGTTGCCTCCCCAAACGGAGGCAATGCGTGGGGGGCACATAGGGTTACATGCCACTGCTCCCTCTCCCAACTGCTGCGAGTGCTGGGGGCTAGGACAGCTCAGTGGGGACACTCCAGGCAGGCCCAGCCATCCCTATGGGGTGGGACCCGCTTGTTCACCAACACCCCTCCCCCCGCCCCACAAGCTGGGCCCTAGCAGGACACTAGCCTTGCTCCCCACTTACTCGGATTGGTGTGCAGCCCTTTGTCAGGCAGCCACAGGCCAGCGATGGCAGCGGCAGGGTCCTGGGAGGAGGGGCAGGGCTTGTCTCCAAGGTGACCAAGCCCCACACCATGTCTGCATCCAGCCATAGCCCTGGCCAAGGCCCCAGGGTTCATGCAGAGCCACCGCGGGTGGGCAGTGCAGGCGCTGGGCCATCATGGGCAGTGGGAGTTGGGACACCGCCCAGAACCACCATAGTTTCTCCTATCCCACCCCTACTGTGGGAGAGGCCAAGAGAAAGGGGGTGTGGCCAAGGTGAGGCTACCCCTGGCTGCTAGAAGGGCCTGTTGGGACCCAGGATTATGCCAACGGTTCAGTTTGCCCCAGATCTGGAGTAGCCTAAAACTTTGCTTTCTGTCTAATGCATTTCCTCTGGTATCGACAGCACTTAAACATGATGAAATCCTGGCCCTATTGAAGTCAATTGGCTTTTTGCTACTGACGTCAGTGAAGCCAGGATTTCACCAATTATTTCAGCCTCAACACCCATGAGGTAAGTAGCATTTGTGCTAATAAATATGGGAAAATTAAGATAATATAGGTGCTGAAGATACACAGCAAGTCAGTGCCAGAGCCATGAAAGAAAGCCTGACTCCTTCCCTTATTCTAAGGCACTAGAAAACTCTCCCTTTCACTGTAACCTACATGTCATCTTCCTAACAGTAAATTGCTTTGTTAAAATACGCATGTTTGTGTGTGGGAAGATCTTGTTTGGCTCTTTGGAGTGAGAGGCTTTAAAGGGACAACTTAAAAGTCACACACTATCTGAATAGATTTTCCTACTATTGTCACAGATAACACCTAGGATTACTAGAGTTGCAAGATTAGGAAAAAAGTCTCTTTTCTGCTTTCAGTTACTTTGTACATTTAACAGCACTTTGTTTATAGACAGTTTAATTGTTTCCTGTTGTCAGTCAACCAGTTTCTTCTGTTCGTACGGCTTTTTCACACATCAACAGGAAACAGAAAAAAAACTTTTGAAAATAGGAAGATGTAGTGCCTGAATCTAATTCTAGATTAACCTTATTTCAAATAAATGTCCAATTAAAAATAAATAAATGCTGTTTCCTCTACCAGTAGTCAATGGAGTCAGTGAATACCTACTCCTGCTGTGTGACAGGGGGCAACCTTTTGTGACCCTGCTCCATGTTATGTGACTGAGGCCAGGAAATAAAGATCAGTCTTTTACCGGCACTTGTCTCATATCTTTACAATACTGCCAGACCTGAGCGGTCAAAAATCATGAGTTCCCGAAAAGCAGATTTGTCTGAGCCTTTAGACTGCACTTAGATCATGTTTTCAGGCTCTCTCTCCAAAACTATAAGCAGGGACATCATTTGCTAAAGGCAAGGGGGAAGTTGTCTTCCCTCCCCCAACTTTTCATAGGTCTATATGCTCCATTATCTCTTCCACTTTTTGCACACCCTTTTCCCCCCTCAATTTTGGATGACATCATTAGGAAAGCAATAATTGCCTAGTTTCTCATTTGTGATCCTCTTTGGGACAGAGGACACCCTATATGCGGATACTACTTTGCTCCTACCTCAGAATTTTTCTGAAATGACCCCCCTAACCATAAGGGCAAATATCTATATTGCTATAGATATAGATATATAGATATATTTAATGAAAGAGTAATGTAAGCCTATGCTGGGGCTTTAAGACAAAAATCAACATATATTGCAAGACTCACAAAGTCGTGTGAGCTGGGCTTTATTACTATCCCAAATGCTAGCTGGCATTCTGAATTCAGGGTTGTTAATTTTTTAATTTAAACCTTGTAAGACATTAAAAATGCTTGATAACTAGATGCTACCATGACAGGTCCATTAGAAGTACCTTAGATTTGTCACACAATCTCATTTTGCATTTAGAAAACAAACCATATCTGTAGAGTCTGTATTTACAGAGATGTGTTCCACTCTCATATCAGTAGTTTTCATGCAAGTCTAGAAGAATCTACATCTTGCAGCCCTTATGCAGGATTATGCCCTAATAAATCTGAAGAAAAACTAAAACTGTCTTTAGAACAAAATAAATTCCCATCCAAAATCTCTACCTAATCCAAGTAACCTTAGACATAGACAAAAGGAAGAAAATTCCAAATCAGTGATTATAGCGACTTTGAACTTAACTCATCTCACTAGGCTTCGGCAGACACGATGCATAAGACATGTTTTAGTGCAGTGTGTAGTGTTACACACTGTGGAGCCATATTTTTACATTCTATCAACTGGATGCACAATAATGATGCAAAAGCCTTTTCATGCATACCACTCTTGCCAAGAGTAGGAAAAATTGTCATGCTGTGTGTAAGGACAATACATAATGGTCTACTACTGGGGCAGAGGCTGTTTGTACTGAATCATACAGCCAAGGCCCCATGACCCTTAGATCCCTGCCTCTTTGGTCATGGAAGGTCTGTACGCTAGTCTATTTGCATGAGGAAATCCAGAGCAGTTCTGTCGCATCACCTCCTGGCCTATGGCTTTTCTGTCATCCACACAGGTACAACCATCTTCCAAAATTTGATCCTATTTGTGTAACACTATTTTGTGTCATGAAGTGCATTAAGCACAATAATTCCATCAGAATTTTGAAAGGTTTTGATTTTGTCAATCTGAGTCAAACTAAGAAAATCAACAAGCCATGTAATTTTATTTACCCACACGACCTCTTAAATGTTCATGCTCACAAAGTTCAATTCACTTTACATCTCCACTAAGTTAGTATAAAAAGCAAGGGAAAGCAACAAATGTATTGAGAAGATGTGAATTGTAAGTTTCGATTCCAAAGTTGTTTTGCAAAGTAAAAGTGATCCAATTAATGTATATTTTATGTATAACATATAAAACAGACATATAGCACTGGAAGGGACAAGAGGTCCATCTCCAACTGTTCTGAGGGGGACTGAAGTATACCTAGAATTAAGGTTGCCAACTTCGTAATATTTGAAAGCCAGACACTCCATCAGGAGTTCTGGAACCTCCTCTGTGGTGCATCTTGCCTGCCCTGAGGCCCCCTCCCCTTCCTCGGTCCTCTTTCCTCTTCCTGGGTCAGGAGGGACTCGCCTGCGGAGCCACTGCTGGGAGCGGTAGCTGCCCAATGTAGGTAGGAGGCAGCTTTGGCTGAGTAGGGGCTGGTGTGGGTGATGACCCGGCGCCTCCCTGCCCACAGTAACTGGACTTTGAGTGTCCGGTCAGTAGATCTGAGTGGACACCGTCAGGTCCCCTTTTTGACCAGACTTTCTGGTAAAAAACCAGGCACCTGGTCACCCTATCTAGAATGTTTAGGTATACTTACAGTTAGCACTGAGTTCATACTGTATTATACTGGGCTTCCAATGGCTAACATGTAGGGAAAGAGACATGTCAATAGCAACAAAAAGAAGGCAGCTTCATGAATAAAACAAGACGAGCTCAGTTTCTTTCCTTTTTTTTTGGAACAGTTCATTTATTGTGTGTCAAGAGCAATATTTTCAGTGCAAATATACTTCTTTTCCAAATTAAAAGCTCTTAGGATGCCAAGTAAATATATTTGATAATTACAGTGCCCCGAGAAGCTACGACATGCAAATTATGAGTGTCATAGCGCGTAAGGACAATGGAGTCAGAAACAAAGGGATCATGTATTTTAGGAAGGACAAGAGATTTCCTTAATTTTCACTGCATGGCAGGTGAAAGTGATCCCTGTAACACATGAGAACTGAGTGAGAGCAAGCTTGACTGTCAATTATCTGTTGCGACACTGCTGGCTTCACCCTCAGTGGGGCTGAACTGGCGTAACTGACAAAAGATGTAGAGTCACGTGAAGCTCCCCCTTCACATTAGATGTAATGCTCACAGTAATTCACTACTCTAGTGTAAAAGCACTTTTCTATATTCCATTATGGCATCACGTCTAATAACTGCTGAACTAGAATTTGTACATTCTGTACAGCGGACAATGAATCTAAAGATCTGGCCTGCCTGAAAAACAGAATTCTAAGTTATTTTGTTTATTTGATGTGCACTGAACTTGGCATGTTAAAAACGTGAAACTAAATCTTCTTAATCTTTCCCAACAGAGTGATAATTGTGGTGAGCATGATAGGCAGGGAAAATTTGCTGTTGATTTAATTCTGGTTAGAGAGAAGGAGAATGTATCTAATATTTAAAGCATTAAAATTATAGACCCTGACACCTTGTAATTCCAAGTGAATGACTCAGTTTGAGTAATTTGTCAGCTTGTTTAACCACCTTAGTGTTAGATAGATAAACAACATGGACTCATATTTTCAAGATCATAACCTAGTTTGAACAATAGTTGGTAGATAATTCTCAGACTGATGCACCAGGAAAGTGAAATTTGTCCATGTGACTCCTTGTTAAATGAAAAAAAAAAAAATTAAATGATCCAGCATCTTTTCTCCAGAGCACTGGAGCTGCATTGTATGCAGCTCAGACTGCTGGCACATAACGTAGCTTGATTGTGAATAACAATGGTAAATATTTCAAAATACCCTTTAAATATGCAAGTCTTTGTTTCTGAATGCACAGTTTGGGGCTGCCAAAATGCAGGACCACATGCACAAATTGGGAAAATTGAATATCCAACTATCTGATGTAAGTTTTGGGTGAGTAGAAACATAGGTTCCCAAAATTGTGCCCTCCAAAATTTGGACACATATGGAGCCTCCGTTGAGGCCACATGGAAAATCTGGCTCTCAATGAGGAAAAAAAAGAAATCTACTTATGCAAGTTAAATTTCAACATAAACATTAGAGATTGCTTCTGATGGAGATAAAGTGCAGTCTGTTTATGTACAGTATGTGGGTTAGAAGCCAAGAAGTTAATATAGTAGACTGAGGTTTAAGTTATGAGGCAAACCATCCCTGTTGGAACTACATATATTTGTGAACCTGGTTACTTATTGCCTTAAAGGCAGGCAAAATATAAAACCTATACAAATTCATTTGATATAGATTTAGCCAGCTAAATGTGTAGGTCAACCTCTGATTATTTTTAGATTACTTCACAATTAAAGCAAGTGCATTTTTGCATAGCTTAGTAGCACCTCTTCCAAAACGAATCTCTGTGGAATTTTCTTCTGTGTTCTGTTTCCTACTGGTTGGCAATGAAATTCAATTTGTCATGAATTTAGTAAGGCAGACATTGAAATAGTGAAAGAGAGACAATGTGTGGATTACAAAGCTGAGAGATACCAGAAGAGCATTTTGCCCCCTACATTTTTTTTATAAAGACAGTTCACATAAGGAAGCATCTGTTTGTGCTGTAGAAAACATCTGAATGTTGGCTTTGATATCATTTGTCATGCCACACAGCCAACAACTATCAGATTAAGATATGTCTTCTTCTGATTTGAATGTGTGTTAACCAGGATCCTCATAGCAACTGCGCATCTCAAACATAAGTAAAGATAAAGAAGTTTACTGAACATTGTTTAAAAGCGTGTGCCAAAAACTGCCAGGAGACCACAAGCTGAATTCAGACAGAGCAGTGCACATACAGTTAGCAATTGCTAGAAAGCCCATGAATAAATGGGGCAGCCTGGGATAGAAGTTTTTTGCCCCAATCCTGGCTCCTCCAGAACTTAGAGAGAGGCTGTTGTGTAAGCCCTCTGTGACACAGGTGCAGTTCCAAGGTAACGCTTAGAGATCATGGCCATGGTCCATCTGATCTGACTTCACACTAACTCCTATGCACCTACTTATACATAGATTGGTGCTCTTAGCAGGAATAGTCTCTAATGGACAAGGCAGGGCACTGATCAGACAACTGGCACATAATGCTGCTTTTGCAGTGCCTACAGTACATGTACGGTTTTCTGGTCACTCCTAGATTGGGCCAGAATTCATGTCTGTCGTTTGGTGAAGTTTTGTGATGAGGAAAATGAGAAGTTTCTGTTCTTTTCATTGTAGTAGAGTAGGTTTTAGTAAAGTTTTGAGCAATGGACATTTTACAGTTGGCTTACAGATAACTTGCATGCAAGAAATATTGTCTGAGAATGTAACTTTTTCCACTGGGAATACAATACAGAAAACACTTGATTTTACTAGTTAGACAATATGCATCCAATTATCCTGATTCAATCCATGCTTCATTTCAATTAGTAGTTTGCTTACATATTCTAATTTCAAAAGTGTTTTCAATTATTTCAGAGAATCATAATGTATCCAATACCACCTAAAATTTGCTATTTAATGTATATTGCCACAAGATCTCTTTTTGATGCAGCTCCACCTCCGAACTAGTGGTTCCATCTGTCAAAAATGCTCTATAGTTTTACCTACCAGGTCAGTTGTTAGATCACAGAAAACAAGCTTTACATTCTCTATTTGGTTTGCTATATTTTTACAGTGCAGACGCTCCTCCTGCAGTTGTCTGACCTTGTCCCACTTTCTCCAGAGATACAGCCATGCCCAAAAAATTATTCTCTCTCTAATCTGAGAAACTTTCTGATTGCTTCTTTGTACAGGCCTTAAAAATAGACTCAAGATAGAACAGTTAATGAGGGTACCTCAAAAGGGTTCCAAGTATTTAGTTCCAATAAGTGTAAAAAACCAAATGCTTATCAGAACTATCCAAATCTCTAGAGCCTGCTAAATTGGGTTGGAAGTCTCATGAGACCAGATTTTCTATGGGATTTCCAATACTTCCTGTTCTGATCCTAGTCAAAGACCAGAAGTGAAAAAGGAGCTTTTTGGAAAAGCTTCACTAGAACCCTTTTCTAAGGAATACAGTTTAATCATCAAAACACTTCATGAAATCATGTTTTTGCCAAAATCTTGTTTGAGAAAAAACTAAAGAGTTCTAAACAATTTCAGAATGTCCCTTTTTGGCCTTTTCAGAATGAAATGTTTTAATTTTTTTAAATGACTGTTTCAGTTATTTAAGTATAATTGATTTTTTTTAAACAAATGCAAATCAAAACAAAATGTTTCAACTTGTAACTAAATATTTTTCAGAATTTTCTTTCACAGAGAAATTCAAAATGTTGGGATTTCGTTCTTAATCGGAAAAATGACAAATGTCAAAATCCTTCACAAAATGGAATTTCCATTCTCTGCATAGCTCCAAGAGCTTATCTGAACATTTCAGATTTTTATTTGGTTCTAGCTATGGGTGATGTGTTAGGGTTAGGTTTTTTGGTTTTGTTTCCCAAACCTGATGGTCCATTCCTATTTAAGATTTTAGGAGGAGATTTATTTCAAGAAGTTGCCAACTCTGACTGAAGCTATTCTGGGAGATCCCCCCCCCCAACATGACAATGTCATTTTCTTAAAATATCCTATTAAAATCTCACGGATTGCTTTCAATAGTCACCGGGAGATTGATGCCGATTCCAGGAGACTCCAGGCCAATCCTGGAGGATTGGCAATCCCATTCAAGGCACAAATGTAAATTAGGCACCCAACTCCTATAGACTTTCAGTAAGAATCTGGATGCTTAACTGGCCTTTGTGACAAACTCTCCCTCCTGATGTATTTCCAGATCATTTCATATTTCTTGGTTTAGTATATAAGAAAATATATTGTAAACCAAATACTACCATTATCACAACATTTCTAAAATAAAATAAAGATACCTACTCCATGATACCTACCTATGGGATGTATCTTTAAGAAAACATACCTGATAAACATTTAAAAACCCTGAACATCTACAGCGGTAAGAATATGCTCAATAACATGTGAAAGTGGTGGTGGTGGGGAAAAGGGGCTGTGTGTTTTCATGTACAGAAATTTTAAATGATAGTTGGGTTGCAGAACTGACGGTTTGTGTCTTCCTCAGGATGACAGGACATCACAAATATGAGGCACCAGAGCTTCAAGCCACAACATTAGAATTCTTAAGGAAGAGTGCGCTCACTAACTTATTTTATGGATGCCACTGAATTCAGCTTTGAAGGGCTCCAAAAGCACGTCACAGACCTGGAATGGGAAACCACAGCAATAATCATACCTGTTTGACAGATGATTCCTTTAAATACAACCTGTATGGGGCCGTATACAGCGTGGTATTCATCCTTGGCTTGATCACAAACTGTGCCTCTTTGTTTGTTTTCTGCTGTCGAATGAAAATGCGAAGCGAGACAACTATTTTCATGACAAACCTTGCCGTCTCTGACTTGCTCTTTGTATTCACTTTGCCTTTTAAAATATTTTATAATTTCAACAGGCACTGGCCTTTTGGGGACACTCTGTGCAAGATTTCAGGGACTGCATTTCTCACCAACATATATGGCAGTATGCTGTTCCTCACCTGCATTAGTGTCAACCGTTTCCTGGCTATTGTCTACCCATTCAGATCTCGTACCATTCGGACAAGGAGAAATTCAGCCATTGTGTGTGCAGGAGTCTGGATACTAGTCCTCAGTGGAGGAATTTTAGCTTCATTGTTCTCCACAACCAACGTCTCTAGCACTAGCACAACCTGCTTTGAGGGTTTTTCCAAAATTGTTTGGAAGACCTATTTGTCTAAGATCACTATATTTATTGAAGTGGTAGGATTCATAATTCCTTTGCTAATCAACCTCACATGCTCTTCACTGGTTCTGAGGACTCTCCGGAAACCTGCTACATTATCTCAGATTGGGACAAACAAAGAGAAAGTACTAAAGATGATTATTGTGCATGTGGCCATTTTTGTAGTATGCTTTGTGCCCTACAATTCCATACTTTTCTTATATGCTCTTGTGCGATCTCAAGCCATAGCAAACTGCTCTTTGGAGAGATTTGCTAGGACAATGTACCCAATCACATTATGCATTGCAACAATGAATTGCTGCTTTGACCCCTTCATTTACTACTTCACATCAGAATCTTTTCAAAAGTCTTTCAATATACACCCCCAAATACAAATGGACTCCATTTCCAAGACTGAAACACCTCTAACAATGAAGACTGCACTGCCTGCAATACAGGAGGAAGTGAATGACCAGGCTATTACAAATGGAGGTGATCCAACTGCTGAATCACATTTCTAATGGCTTGTCTACATATAGAGTTATTCCTGATTAACTATCCCTGATTCACTCCCAGGGATGAAAGTAGGCCGGTACGGGCTGGTATGATGTACCAGTAAGAAGCCGGTACCGGCCCGTATGCAGCCGACCTTAAAGCGCTGCCATGGCAGTGCTTTAACGTCGCTGCCCCTTTTGCCCCCCCATCGGCAGCCCTGCCAGAAGGGACCCTATCGGCAGGGCCACCGACGGGAGGGGCAAAAGGGGCAGCTGCCCCGGGGCTGGTGATTTAAAAGGGCCTGGGGCTCCTGGCCGCCGATACCGTGTGAGCGGCCAGAGCCCTTTTAAATCGCCGCTGGAGCCCCGGGCGGCCCAGGCCAGGCAGCACAGATGGGCTGGCTGAGGGAGGCTGACGCCCTGCCCCTTCCGCAGGCCCAGAGCCAGGCCCCCATACTGGTAAGTGTTTAATATTACTTTCACCCTTGTTCACTCCACATATGGATATTCTTATTCCAGAATAAGAGTGTCTTGTTCCTATTTAGCTTAACTCACTTGAATTTAGCTTTCAAAGTGTCCACACGTGGAGTTAATCGGAGATTTCTCCATGTGTAGATAAGCCCATCAGATAACAGGTTTCTCAGTTTTGAGAACTCAAGATATGTAAGTCAAGGTAGATCTCTCTCTGGAGATTATTTATGGAGAGAATGGAGCGGATTCTTGCATTGAATGATGCCAACATTTGGTATGTTTTCCTAGGATTAAACATGGGACCAGTCAGGAAATATAAAAACTTTATCTTACTTTAGAAATCTCAGTCAATTTTTTCCTGCCTTCTGAAAATACAGGATATGTTAAGTCAATTTCACACATATGTATGTTTTCTTTCAAACATATAATAAAAAATTTCAGCTTTACTATGAGTGTATGTTCTGGGTTTACTAGATACAGGGTTCTTTTTAAATGAGAGTAGGTATGGGTTGGTTTGGAGCTTAATTAGTTCTCTTACAGAATGCAGGAAATGGTTGTTTGTTGTACTAATAATAGGAAAGAGCAAATAATTAAAGGACTTTGATATACAAAGTCACCTGCAAGATGCTGTATTCTTTTGAGCTGCATGATTAAGTTAGCTTTCAATTGATTTTAGCACTGTATTAAACACCAACTGTAGATAAAAGAAAAAGCATATTACAGCATTGTTAAGACTGGTGTTTCTACAGCCCATGATGTTACTGCAAAGTACAGGGCCAGTCCTTACTCAGCACAGTCAGCTCAAAGCAAGGATCTGATCCCACAAAGTTCTTGCTCCAGCAACTCTCTTAATAACATTAATAATACACATTTTCTGGTTGATGGTGTAAGTCTTTTTCTAATTCAGAGCTATCAGGGATAAAAACAGTGAGACCACAATGAACTGAAGAGAGAGACTTCCATTTAACCATTTGTTTTAATTCTCACATGTTGAATCTCCTGTGACATTTCAAGCAACCCATTAGGTCTAATTACGTCTTGAAATGGTTGGAGTTTAAATGCTTACTTACTAAGTGGATTGCAAAAAAAAAATAATTCACTTTGAAAATAATATTTATTTAGCACTACCATTGTTTTCAATGAAAGAGAAACAGCCATACACTGAGCAAGACAAAGAAAGATCTTGTAGTTCAACATATTTTAGCTCTTAAATAACTACAGCACCTGACTTCTGGCACTCAGGTACAGAATGGCTATATGATAAATTCCCGATACACAATCTCACAGTCAAAATGATAGAGTGGCCAAACCTTGATAGCTTGGCTTTGCATTATTGCCATCTTGACTAGAAACTAACCTCTCGTACTGGGATTTACTGCTGCATAAGTGTCAGGGCAACAATGGGCAGTCAGCATTTCCAGACAAGAAAGAAAACATGACAACAAGGAGAAAGGATTCTAGCCACTTGGGGGTGTAAGTCAATAGCTGGAACAGGTGGCGGGGCAGGGTACACCAGCATTGCCCTGGTGAACACTCTTTGATGCTTTGAGAAATACAGGCAACTCAAATGATAAAATGAATTAGCTGGCATTTTACAAAGTTGCAGGGTTTGCTCAGCAACCAGTCACCATGCCTGCTTTGCATCACCAAAACCACCATCAAGTACAAAACATACATCCAATTTTAACCAGATTGTTTTGCTCCCCCTTCAACAAAATGCTTGGACCTCTATAGGAACATGTGTGCTCAAGGAGGAGTTTGTTCCTGTAATTCAATACAGCCATTTGAGTCTTATGCCAAGTGGAAGAAAAGTTCCCCTTCCATTCCCCCCCCCCCCCAATCTACACCTGCACTGTACCATTTACAAGGATTTCTGCAATTTCGATTTCCTTTGCGTGATGAACCTGTTTCAACACTTGCCATAAGTCGTATGCATTTCAAAGAAGCTGCTTCCATCGCTTCAGATCAAAATCCAAGATGTGGCAAGAGAGATTTGTTTGTGGCAAACTATCTTTCACACCGGAGCACTGACAAGGAAGCAGTCGGGTCTGTCAAATCAATAACAAGTCTGGCACGCCTTTACAGTAGGTATTCCAGCTTTCCACGCGCACCCCCTCCCCCCATTACTGGCTCTTGAATGTTGATACCTAAAATGTTAAAAATTGCATGTACTGGGGAGACGGAACTTTATTGTGGGTGGGAGGGAACAAGGAATGAAAAGGGAAAGGGGTATCATTGGAAGCTAGATTACTGAATTAATGATGCATTTCTAAACTTTTAATCAAGCCCTTTTCCATTGAGTAAGGAAAAACAGGGTAAACAAGTAAGCTCAGATCTCACAGGCAGGGTCCATTTATATTATTATTTCAGTCTTACAAAAGAGAAAATGGAAACTTCTGTGTAGATGCCAGCTCTCTCTCAATGGAAAGCTTTGACTTTCAGCTTGTGACGCTCTGTTCATTAAATCTTCTTTCTACTTTCATGCAATAAGCATGATTCTTGAATTATGTGGGGGTAGTTGGGATGTTCTTAGGCCAAAATCTGTTCTCAGCTAATGAATGCAAGGGAGTTTCATTGGTGAGAACAGAATTTGGCCCACTGTGTCAAAGTTGACTACAAAGGAGTATCTTGTTACCAATGATCTTGGGAAACCTCATGCTCTACTCAACTCTATGCTTTTACTAGTTAAATTTGCAGGACTTTTAAAAAAAACCTAGAAACCACTGTCTAGCCTTCTTAAGGAAATGTTAAAAGAGGAGGGAAAGAACTGTATGTGACTGGATACCATCCAGCCTGTACATGCATAGCTTAACTGTAATGCTAGTATAATGGTTGTCTTTTTCTAAGTGAAACTAGTGCCAATGCTTACAAATTTCTGTTTGCAGTTTTATGGGGTGAGAGCTGTGGTTGATATTCTCACATAAAATGTAATACTATCATCATGTGCCAAAATGCTAACTGAAAAGATTCATTATTTTGTAATTTAATACGTTACAAGTTATATGGAGATCATATGCTGACTGGCATATCTGGTAGGACAGTTTTTTGACTGATTTTTTTTTCTAGGTCAGGTATACCAAGTAAATGCCTGTATGGTTTGTATATAAGTAACCAATGAATTGAAAGGGAGGAAAATAATTTTTCAGATGCTAGTAAGCAAGGCTGCAAGGAACTCTGGTGGCAAATGAAAAAGTGGATTCCGTTTGCCTGGATAACTTGCAGCTGGGTCCTCTCCCTCTTCCCTTCTGCACCCCCTCCCCCATACACACACACACCGCCCCTGGCCAAAGGGCTTCTGTTAATGAATAGCACAAAACAGAAACATTAATTTAGATGCAAGAAACAAATTAAGGAGGTTGATGCTCTCATCTAGCTGAAACTGTGAGAGACAGGACTCAAGCTATAAACTTAATCAAGGATTCCATCTATTCGCAACCAGCTTTTCCTTTTTACAAATGCCACTTATGTGAATCACAAAACTATAGCTTACTATATAATTTTGGGCCACTAATCTTTCTTTAACTCTGGTGCTAAGCTGTAGCATTCGCAAACACTGATGTGTGAAGAATATCTTCCACTTGTGTATATATGCATATCTATGTAAAATGCCATACGAATCTCATCTAAGGGTTTTGGATAGTAATGTTGTGAATTTCTAAAGAGGTTGGTTATATTAAGGCCATTATGTGCAGCTGTGGGACCACATTTTATGTGGTAGTTCGCAAGACAGAGCTACTTTTATAGCAGAAGAAAAGTGTGTGTTTATCGGATGGGGTAAGTTTTCATTGGCTTTGCAGAATGAAGGGAAACTATCCAGACTAAATTTTAAATGGCCTTCAAGAGCAGACAGGCACCAGAAGGTCACATAGAGAGTCTGTACATTGGGTCAGGGTACCCAGAGGCCGTGCTGGCTTGGTGAATAAGGAAGAAGAGGAAAAAGCACCCACACCACAGGTGAGTTACACAGTGATACATGAAAGTAAGTTCTCTGCCCCATGAGTGCCACTATACCCTATTAGCCATACCCTCCTCTCAGATTTTGTGGGGAGGGACTCCAACCCCTAAGCATCTCTAATAATCCCAATAACATTCTTGGGGGCCTCTCATACTACACTGCTTCAGGAACAATGGGAGTTGGAACGCCTGCTTTCCTTACACATCCAAAGGCAGTGGGCTGTAGCCATTGAAGGGCTTCCCCACCAGTGGGGAATTTCCTCCTTTCCTCCACAACCTTTAAAGAGGGGCATATTTTCAGCAATATGGGTCCCTATCCCCAGCCAGCACACTGCGGAGGCACCAGCCATGCTGTCCCAATTGGCTTCTCCTCAGTAACTCCTCTGTCATTCCCAATGGGCTCAATTGCTATAAATTTAGGAAGGAGACAGCCACTTCCCGGGGAAAGTGCCATCTCAGGACAGGGAACGGCAATAGGTAACAGTGACTGCTCTCAAGAAGTTTCTGTGGGCCACGCAGTGCCCCAAAAGTTTACAGCATAAAGAATGACTAGTGAGGTAATCAGATCAGGACCTAGCTATATATTTAGTATCTTAGGAACAGGCAAATATAAAGGCTTTGCTGCATCTGAAGGGATGTGTTGTCCATAGTTCACTTCAAGAACACATGTCAAAGCAATGATCTGTTCATGGAGTATGAGATGTTGGTTTCCATTAATCGACTAGGAGGGGAATATTTATTTTGATTAAGATTAAAGGACTAATCCCTTTGAAAATAGAAGCCCTACTTTTCTCCAGATTGGAAACAGCTGTAATTTGAACTACCATATACTGCCTTGAGACCTGACAGAGCCCTCTAATAGAGAGCTACTCAGAATTGGGTCTCTGATGCACTTCTCAGAACCAGGGCTGTAACTGCCAAGTGTACCAGCTTGCTGAACGAGGGGATGAGTACTGGAGTTATTTTATTTTGTGAATTAAATGCACCGATGATTTAGCTGAGATCACTGTATTTAAAATGATGCACTCAAGACCTGAAAAGTGAAAAACAACTAGTTAGTATCTGAGGGCTTGTCTACACTGGCAATTTACAGCGCTGCAACTTTCTCACTCGGGGTGAAAAAACACCCCTCTGAGCGCAGCAAATTTCAGCGCTGTAAAGCGCCAGTGTAGATAGTGCACCAGTGCTGGGAGCCGCACTCCCAGCGCTCGGAGCTATGCCCCTCGTGGAGGTGGTTTTTTTACAGTGCTGGGAGAGCTCTCCCCCAGCGCTCTGCCGTGACAACACAAGCCACGTTAAAGCGCTGCCACGACAGTGTAGACTAGCCCTTAATGTTTTTATAAGCTTCCGGTGGCTTTTTTCAGAGTAGAACACCAGTTGAAATAATATTTATTAAACTTAATGCTACATGCAATTCTCTTTATGAATCTTTAAACTTCACCCTTATCCTATTAGATGCAAGATGCACTAACAGTTCTAACTTATGTAAAATATATTAATGCAAGAAGGAAAGTAGCTGGTTTCCCCTTCAGGATTAGTTAGTGCAAGTTTTCCCAAAGACACTAAGAAAAATCTTGCATTAGCACTTCTGTCTGTGGAATTTTTACTATAAACATGTAAATATTGTATATAATTTTATTTAGCATCTTGAGTTTTTTGCGGTGTTCACTATTATATTTGTATAATGAAGATGGACACCATTTGAGAAAAAAAGTGAGTATATTCAGCAAAATAAATTAATATGAATACACACAGATTAACCAAAATAACATTTAAACTGAAGCTTTTCTATAGACCATTTGAAAAAACAAGGTCCATCACACAAGCAGAATTTCCTGGAGAGCATTAGCCTGGGAATCTGGTCATTCTCATCTTGTTTTATATAAATACCCAAGCCTTTTTTTGTGGTAGCACTTCATTTGCCTTAGGTCTCCAGGACCAAGCAACACTTCCTTTGATGTTGCTCTTATTCATTAAACCACTTCTGAAAGTCGGCATCATTAGACCGCAGAAGTCAGATGATGACACATCCAGAGTGGTTGCCAGAGAGAACTCATTTGATGTAGTTTATTTCCTTTAATTCCCAGCTGTCTGTCTGGCTGAGGACAGTAGAATCAAACACATACTACACTAAAGGACCACAGCAGTGTCTCTGAAGGCCAGAGTACCATTTTGTCATCACTTGTGTAACACATTATTTTTTCCCCTCGGGGGAAAATGGATCTCTGGTTTCCCCATTTCACTCCTTTTACTACCTATTTTTGATGAATTGCTGGGTGATGTTTCCTGTGGAGCCTGTCAATACTGCTATGTAAACCAGAAAGAGAGGATTGCTCCATAATGATAGTTGGAGATTCCTCCAACAGCCACTATTTTAGTTCTTGGCCTTTTAATTGATTTCAACTGGAACATTGGCACAGACCTGGCCTGAAGACTGGATTCTATTGTTCAATGAATTCTGAAGACTTTTCCAGAAATTGGATGGAACGTGTTACCCAAAGTCAGCATTTTGCATATGTTCTCTTTGAAAAAAGCGGGCTAGCAGAAAAATGATTGACCCTAAAGCAAAGATTGACCCTGAGAAGCTCTTCCCTAGGGAACCTGAGTCCCAGGCATTGCACTTGAAAGCTATATCAACTTCTGTGATCAAGTCATCTAGGAATAAATGGCCTTTCTGAATTATTTCATTTTGCTAAATTCATATTAGCTGCAATAAGACTACCAGAGAGAATGCTTCACACCAGAGAATCCCATTGTTCAGTGAAAAATCAATGAAATCAGAACACAGCTACTCAGATCATTCCAGTGTTGCCTTTTACATAAGCTGAAGCACATTAAATTCAACTTCTGCAAAAGGAACACTGGTGAAAGACAACCAAATCCCTGCACTTATTTACTGGCGTCAGAACTATAACTTTTCAGTTGGTCATGTCTTTGCAGCGTCATAATATTGATAAAACATAACCTCCCCTGTCACATTTCATATGTCCAGAGTAAGACAGTAAATCATCAGAATAAGATCTCTGGTGATTACTGATGTCAGGTGTGTTTTTTCAAAGTCAGGTGCTAAACCTCCTGGCCCCAATTCTGCAAGGCTTGATCATGTAAGTATTTAGATTTACAAAAACACCTCTAAAGAAGGGAACTTAAGTATATACTCATAATTACCTTGATATAGGGTTTAAAAATACAACAAAATTAATACTCAACGGTAACGAAAGTGCAGCAGTACAATTTCATATAATCCATCATCAGCAAACCAGGTGATTTACAAGCTAGAAGTCATGTCGCCCTTCAAACAATTCCCCACATTTTCAATCACCTGATCAAAAAGATGAGCTTTGCAATAAAGACTTTTTTTCTAGAATCAAGTTCAGGTGCCTTTTTCCTTATCAAATCATAAGAAGCAAGAATGTGAGCACAGGTAAAGCCCTCCCTCTGCACTCCTGTCTGGAGAAGAGTCCTTCTGTTCTATATGTAACATTCAACCCCCTTCCTTACCTCCTGCTTGATGAATTGGCAGAATGACAAGGGACACCTGCCAAATAAACCAACTTCTTAAGCTCTGCTGATCCTGGATATAGTGCCACAGGAGGTGCAGAAGTGTTGGAGGATGTTTCCGGCAGACCAGCTGGTGTAGGGTGCTTACAGCCCAAATAAGCAGAACCCCTCTGAATCTCAAAGAGCCTATCATACATCCCATCATACCAACCCACCACAGAACTGAACTGGAAAATAGAATTGGCCTATAGCATTCAAGTAACCCTACAGTTTTTTCTTGCCAAGTTTGTATATGTATATCAATACTTGCAACAGAATAAAGTTTGAAACCTGCTGAATGTTCCTTTTACTATCCTGGTCACTTGGGGACATTTACCAATCAGCACATGGTTCTAATGTTGGCAGGGTTTTGCATTTTACATTTGCAGGTCACCATGAACTTTCCATTTTTGCATGTGCTCATCCCAAAGATTCCCAGTCTCTCACACAAGCTGTTCAAAACGCTCTTCACAGCTCAAAAAGGGAAGGAAAACTGAACAAATATCTGAAGTAGGGACAACCCTTCCTACATGGTAATCACCATCTGACCTATCTCAACTATGCCATGTGACTTAAATTTTAAATCTCAAGTAACATTCACAACGAACTGGTTTTGTAATCCAACCAGAAAGTAAAATAGATTGCTGAATAAATTTGGATGACAAATAGATCCATGATCTTCATTTGCTCTCAGATATTCTGCAAGCCAAAATCAATCCCAGTTTTGGCAATTACATCCCCCCTTTCTAAACGCTTCCTATACAATATCATCAGATACTTTTCACTTCCTGTCCTACATTATGTAGCGTAGCTGTTCACTAGTGACCAGTAGCCATATTACACTCTACAGCACTACTGGCTGGAAAGTTCTCAGTGGGGCCCCCTTGGTTATGCTCTATCACTAAACTAAAGGTTGAAGGGAGAATTGGGTGATTTTGTGTTGCCTCTTTTCTTGGTAATGCTTGAGAAAAAGCATTGTTCTTTAAATGGAAAAAACAAGTAAATAGACTGCCCTGTCCCACATCCTTCCTGTGTGCAGGCCCATGCATACTTAGGACACAGAGCGTATCAAGCTAAGATGGGGTGAAACATCTGTAGGAGCTCATTCTTAATGTATTATCAGTGCCCTAGAGGCGGCTGCATTTCAGTGGCGGGCAAACTGATTCCAATATATTATCATAATTAAACAACAGAATTGCAATTGCATCTAGAGACCTCGATCAGGAATTGGGGCCCACTGTGGTAGGCACTTCACACTCAATAGAGAAGGATGGTTGCTTCGGTTTGAATGGGCTCAGTAATTAAGAGCCCAGTACTGCTGTCCTTGCTCAGGCAAAATTCCTATTGATTTCAGTGAGGTTTAGGCTGGGTGAGGACTGCACAATTTTAGAGAGCGAGCAGAACAATATGTTAACTGCTAAAATGGAATAGCTTTGGAGGAGGAACTCAGACTCCAGGATACAGATAAATAAGATACTTAAAATAAATAAATAAAACTAAGAGTGCCTATGTGTACTTATGGAAATAAGTGATACCCGTACAAGCACCTTTATATCCCCATTACTTCGTCCACACTAATGGGTTGTACCACTTTAACTACATCTGCTTCAAAACCAATATATTAAGTGTACAAAAGATGGGTGTAGATCAGCCCTAAATAAAATCAGTTTTAAAAAACGCTTAGGTCTACTCTTAAAATGTAGCCTAGTGATGTCAGTTAGGGGGCATGACTTTTTTTAACGGACATATACCTCTACCCCGATATAACACAAATTCGGATATAACGCGGTAAAGCAGCGCTCCAGGGGGGCGGGGCTGAGCACTCCGGTGGATCAAAGCAAGTTCGATATAACGCGGTTTCACCTATAACGTGGTAAGATTTTTTGGCTCCCGAAGACAGCGTTATATCGGGGTAGAGGTGTACTTATACTGATGTGTGCAAGTGAGACCTCAAAGAAATGGACATGGATGTGGACAAAAGATCACACTCAAGACCGCAGCCTTTGGAAACAAGAGCTTAACAAAGGTCTCCGGAGTTACGAGAGGAAGCAGTCCAGCTTAGCAGAGGAGAAAAGAGCTTGCAGAAGGCAGAGCGCAAAGGGTCGAAACATCACCTTTAAATGTGACAGATGTGGCAGAGATTGTCTCTCTCGAGTGGGTCTCTTCAGCCACGTTCGTGGCTGCCATAAAACCAACAGAGTAAGTTCTTTACCTCTCAGGGGCGCATACCCATGGTCTCTCGAGACTGAAGGATGCCTACTACTACTACTTATACTGGTATAACCCCTAGTGTAGATGCATTTATACAAGCATGGAAGTGATTTTGCCAGTGTAGCTTATCTTTCTCAAGGAACTGGTGTAAGCTATCCCAGCAGAAGCACTTTTATACTGGTATAAGTGGTGTCTATACCAGAAGGGCTTGCCTGAATATAGTTATGGCAGCAAAACTTTTTTAACTTAGACAAGGTCTTAGTTAAACCAGTGCAAACCCCTGTGGTCATGCTACAGGCATGTCTACTTATGGGTGCTACAGCAGCACAGCTACAGTGCTGCAGCTATGCCACTGTAGTGTTGGCACTTCCTACATCGATGGAAGTGGTTTTGTCTGCTGGTGTAGATAATCCACTTCCCTGTGGGGTGGGTGGTAGCTTGGTCAACAGAAGGATTCTTCCATGGACTTAGCTGCGTCTACACTGGGGATTAGATTGATTTACTAAGAATCATATTACACACACACACAAAACTGCATCTATGGTAGGGGATTGTGTTAAGTTTGTATGTGTAGACAAAGAGAACATCCAAGGTAACAGTGACCTGATACATCTGCTGATACAAAAAAAAAAAGTGCTGAATATTGTATTTGCTTTGCATAATCCTTGTGCAGGCCAAGCTCCCATTAACTTCAGATGGATTTTGATATGTACAACGATTGCAGGATCGGACATTCTGACTAATTAGATAGATCCATATGTTTCAGAGAATTTTTGACACGAAAACATCCCAAGTACTATGCAATCTAACACGGTAGTAAAGCATCTAAGACTGTGTCTAAATAAAGAAGTTGTACCGGTTTAAGTTAAATAGTATTTTAAAAACCAATTTAGCTAGCTGTATGCAGGGCCGGCTCCAGGCACCAGCTTGCCAAGCAGGTGCTTGGGGCGGCCACTCTGGAGAGGGGCGGCACGTCCAGCTATTCGGCAGCAATTCGGCGGACGGTCCCTCACTCCCACTTGAAGCGAAGGACCTTCCGCCGAATTGCCGCCGCAGATCGCGAT
>NW_020664482.1:25747671-25786215 GCF_002925995.2 Terrapene triunguis
TTTTTTGCCGCTTGGGGCGGCAAAAACCCTGGAGCCGGCCCTGGCTGTATGCAAACTCCTTGGTGGACCCTCTTCATTCAGTTCCAATTCCTAGATCAAGTTATGCTAAACCAAAATAAGGCTTTAAACCAAAATAATGCCCACCCAGGGGTTTGCGGTGGGTTAGCTAACTAAAGGTGTGAGATTTACAGCAGTGCAATTTTTTTCATTTAGGCAAGGTCTAGGGAATAATGCAACTAAGCTACATTATATCAAAGTTGGCCTCTTTAGTCATTTTAATCATGCACTGAGGCACAAATCTCTGTTGGTGACAATCGGGTCAGTCTCATCTAAACAGCTACCAGACAGAAATGATTTCAAGTCACTACCAATCTGGACTAGATTCAAACTGATAATCCATCCAATCCAGGTGAATGCCTGTGCATAAAATGACTAATACGCTGAGCCATGCACTCACCTAACAAGATTATGAATCATTAGGTACAAGTGTCTCTCAGGACTGTGGTACCATGGAAGCAATATAACGGTCTGGTCCCTTCAGAATAGTTTCAAGTGAATTTGTAAAGAACTTATGTGGTGCTATCAGCCAGACGAATAACCTAAGCATTTTGGTGACTTTAATGAGCACAGATAGCTTGCTGCCTTCACAGTACTTACAGGTTAGGACGAACCAGACATCATCACACATGGTCATTAGGTAAAAGAATGTTCACTGGTTGTGTCAGCCCTGACTTGCCCCATCAAACCTACATTTCAATGCCGCTCTCAGCAAAGCACCAGATTCTCAGGTTATGTCTACTCTGCAATAAACCACCTGCAGCTGGCCGGTGTCAGCTGGCTCAGGCTCACAGGGCTCAGGCTATGGGGCTATAAAATTACAGGGTAGACATCCAGCTCCAGCTGGAGCCGAGCCTCTGGGACTCTCCCCCTCATGGGGTTCCAGCAGTGGCGGATTAACAAATTTGCCACCCCTAGGCCCTCAAAAAATTGCCGCCCCCCCTCCCCCCGCCAGCTCACCTCTGCTCCCCCGCGGCAAGCCTGGGAGGGAGGTGGGAGACGGGGAGTTGTGGCGCACTTGGGGGATGGCGGAGGTGGAGTGGAGGTGAGCTGGGGCAGGGAGCGGTTCCCTGCCCCCCCCCCCCCCCCAAGAGTTACTCACGCCTGCGGGCCCCAGCTCACCTCTGCTCCGCCTCCTCTGAGTGCGCCGCTACTCGCTTCTCCCTCCCTCCCAGCGCTTTTGTGCGTCAAGCCTGGGAGGGAGGTGGAAGGAGGGAAGTGCAGCGTGCCTGGGGGAGAAGGCAGGCTGGGGATTTGGGGAAGGGGCGGAGTTGGGGAGGGGGCACGACCAAATTTGCCACCCCTGCAAATTTGCCACCCTAGGCCTAGGCCTTGTTGGCCTAGGTGATAATACGCCGCTGGGTTCCAACGCTCAGACTCCAGCCCAAGCCTACACTGCAATTTTATAGACCCGCAGTCTGAGCCCTGTGAGCCAAAGTCAGCTGACACGGGTCAGCCATGGGTGGCTTATTGCAGTGTAGACATACCCTAAGGACTGTTTCAGTGCATGCAAGGGAACCTCCCCACCCAACCCTCAGATGGCATAAGCTTTTCTTTAGCACTCACATGCATAGATAAGGATCATCTCACTTATTATCCAACCTGACCATAGCCAAATAAGAAAGTTCTCAAAATGTGAGAAAAACAGAAAAGAGGTTTAAAATAATGAGACCTTTATTTGTCACAGATAACATTTTCTATAAACTCATGATTCTGGGTTTGTGATATGACTCATTTACATGCTGAAAAAGATGTTTGTGCCAACATTAGAACTCAAATTGCCCCTAAAAATGTATGCGCCTGATTCTTCTCTCCTACCAGGTTTACACCAGGCTAAATCAATGGAATTATTCCTATTTACACCACTGTCAGAGAGTCAGAATCAGGCCCACAATCTCAAAGAATGTGCTTCGTATAATTCAATGTCATTTTTAGCTTCATTTTTGATTTCAGATAAGATGAAAATTTTCAAGAGCAACTGAAAGAGCTTCTGAAAAAATATGCAAATTTCCCTTTGATGGGATCAACTTAACTACAAGCTTGAATTTTAAATGGAACTAGTTAGAAGACAGTAATTTTCCAAACTAGTGCTGTGATGCAGGATCTCAGACTAGATGGAGGAATCAAATCCCAATCTCATCCATTCCCATGAGTCTGTAGTATTACACACTTAGGTGTACCTTAAGCCACATGACAATAATAGACATCTGCTTCTTTGGGTATGCAAGTCAAACAAGCTCATGCACCCTAAAATAAAACCAGCCAAGCAGTCATTTCCCTATCAAGTTTCCTGCTAAGAAGCTACAATTAGTTGGCCACGCACCATGGCATTGAAAGCCCTTGTTGGTTTGCTGTAAGTGAAGAGATTTAATTAGTAACTAAGGAAGCAAGGAATTCCTGTTGTGAAAAAAAATTCAAATGGGACAGAAAAACAAATTAGTAATAGTGTGCACATTTTTCCTGGCACTGCAGTCACCTCATAATAAACGTAATGCTATGAACTACACCTTCTTCCTCTGCATGTCCGTCACACTTTCCTTCCCTTGGCAGAATCAAGTTTAAATAAAGAAACATCACCAGTAACTCTGCAGCAAACAGACCCTAAATGGGCAAAGATAAATACAAGTAGCTGAGACCTTCCCTGAGGTGCAGGATACCAAAATTCTTTGTGAGAAACGGGTGCCAAGCCACTTGAGCTACAGATTAGAATTGGCAAGGATTTCAAGGAAGCCACATGTCTGGCTCTGGGACTGGGATAGTGTGTTGTGGTAATGAAATAGCAATCAGGGGTACAATAAAGGAAAATATGTATGCCAGCATGATTGTGGGATGAGGGGGTTATATTACTACAAGTCTCCTTTTTAATGCAATAAAAGCAAGAGGTTGTAAGCCAATGTATACAAGTACATGCAAAATAGGTTGTTAATAATGTAAAGGAATCAATTTCTATTGTTAACAATTCAGTTAGAACAAGGAGTACTTGTGGCACCTTAGAGACTAACAAATTCTCGTTCTTTATAGTCTCTAAGGCCTGGTCCACACTACCCCCACACTTCGGACTAAGGTACGCAAATTCAGCTACGTTAATAACGTAGCTGAATTCGAAGTACCTTAGTCCGAACTTACCGCGGGTCCAGACCCGGCAGGAAGGCTCCCCCGTCGATGCCGCGTACTCCTCTCGCCGAGCTGGAGTACCGGCGTCGACGGCGAGCACTTCCGGGATCGATCCCAGAACATCGATTGCCTGCCGTCGGACCCTCCGGTAAGTGTAGACGTACCCTAGGATGCCACAAGTACTCCTTGTTCTTTTTCTCCTGCTGATTATAGCCCACCTTAATTGATTACTCTCGTTATAGTTAGTATGGTAACACCCATTTTTTCATGTCCTCTGTGTGTGTGCATGCATCCGATGAAGTGGGTTTTAGCCCATGAAAGCTTATGCTCAATAAATTTATTAGTCTCTAAGGTGCCACAACTACTCCTCTTTCTTTTTGCTGATACAGACTAACACGGCTACCACTCTGAAAAAAGTTCAGTTAGAATTATCCTTCAACACCAGAAGGCCTCATCCTGTCTACATAAACACTCAAATTAGGTACTGTTTTTCTGCCTGTGTTTGCAGAGAGCCCAGCACGTCCCCAATCCTGGAGCCTTTGGGCACTAGTGTATTACTATTATATTTGAATTGTGATAGCACCTCTGAACCCCAGTCAGAGATCAGGACTCCCTGTGGTGGGCACTGTACAAACACAATAAAAATGGTGCCTACCCAAAGAAGCTTACAATCTAATAGAAATGTCAAATATTTTATGTATAATTATTATTTAATAGCCAGTGTAAATTAAAATAATGTAATTGGCTGGTGATGATTATACCAACCCCACTTCCAAACATCATTTGCTAACAGTGGCTACTTCCTATTTTAAGCATAGAGGAAAACTCTGGTCATCTCAGAAAGCACCATATGGTCTCATAGAGTAAAGACAAAATCTGACTTTTTAATAGCAATTGCTGATGGTATTTGCCCACAGCTCCCACTCTGCTACATATTTCACTTGAGGGTAATGCTGGAGATTATAAAGCGGTTCCTCGTAACATCAACTCAGTTTCCATAGCTCCAGCTCAGGCAGTAAACCCTCATCTGATAAAGTTAAATACACAGCTGCAGCTGGAGCAGAATGAGACCAATGGGTAGAACCTGGGCAGGATATACATATATATTTATTTTTACTAGCTTTGTCTCACTTGACCGCTATAGAAAGGAAGTAGAGGGCTTGAGGATATGGTCAGCGTTTGTGTTTACTTCCTTTTGTTGTAGGTTTTAAGATGCTAGAGATGAAGTTGCTACATTTTGTAAAAGGCAGTTAGTAAAAATGTTTTGTTTTTGTTTTTCTTTTAAACCTATGTGAGAGCAGCTGGTTGCTGTGGGGAAGGCTAAATGAAAGCACTGCACCTGGATCCATGGACGTGCCGGAGACAGTCAATGGACAGTGTCTGGCAGCTGCCTGCATCATTGGAGTTATTCTGACTGGGCTGAAGTACAATCCTCTCACAAAGGTTTTGGAGCTACACTAAATGATTTCTGGCACCTAACAATGAACTTCTGTCCAATGTTAGGAATTCAATGGAACCAATTTTGACTACAAATGTGCACAAGCCTACACATGGGATCTGAATATTCAGGAGCATTTGAAATCAGACCTGCTATCCAGATTCAAATGTTGCTAATAATTTATCTTTATCATGGGCTGGACCCAAACCCCCAGACTCGGGGGGTCAGGGGTGATAGTGTGTGTGTGTCAAAACCAGGATCCAAATTTTGCAGCTTGAAGTCATCTCTAATTCTGATTAGTCATAGAGGAAGTTGTGTAGTCTGACACTTCACAGTGCAGAAGAACTTAAGATCTATCTTTAGATTACTTAGACCAATATGTTCCTGAAGCCTCAGGACTATATTTTTCAAAATCCTCTCTCTCTAATCAATATTGTAATGATGAAGATCAGCCACTTGGCAAGACTTTGTTCTTGCCACATAACTTGTCGCTTTAACATCTAGTAGCAAGTATATTAATGCTGAATAAATGCCTAATTAAATTGGCACTTCAAGGTCTGTCATCGGGCATCTGGGATGCCCTTCTGCAGCAGGAAGCAGTACAACATGTACTCCTGCCTCAGTTTCCTGTTTCAGAGTCACCAGTAACTTCACATGAGCTTTCTTGCCTCAGGAATATCCTTTCTTGGGGCCAGTACTCCATAAAAAGTCCCCAACATAGTACATTTATCACCCCAGTATATATATATCCCATGAAATGTTGCCAATATACAACACTGCCTTCTGCTACATGTGGCTCTATCAATCCTCATCCCAGCCCTTCAAGCTGGAGTGCAACCCACTCTTTCCAGTGGGAACCCATTCCTCTCTCCCTGTGGCCATCTTGTTCCCATGGGTCCCCATTTCCAGCCCTGGCAATACCAGCAGATAAGTCCCTCCACTGCTCCCCTGCCTTCAGCCCTCGGCTCCAGCTCAGAATTCAGCAGGCAACTCCTGCTGCTGCTCTCTGGCCTTCAGATCCTCTCTGGCTTAGGGACATCAACAGCAAGCCCCTCTCGATGCTCCCCTGCCTTCAGCCTTCTCCCAGGAACCACATGCAATCTTTTAGCTATGGCATTTCTCATCTGCCTCTTTTCCTGGCTCTCACTCACGCATGCAGCTCTGATTCACTGGATCTCTCTCCCTCCCCCCTCAGATTTTTCCTGATTCTTTATAGCCCTAGGTGCTGCCCTGCCCTTTTAATTGACCCAACTTGGAGCCCCTGTCTTGGCATAGGGAAGCTGAACCTGTTTCATTTACAGGGGCTAGCCACCCTGTGACAAAGCCAAATGGAAAATCCAGTTTCAGATATTGCCTGGTGCTTTGACTCTCACATAGGCCAGAACCACCTCTGACATGGATACTAAAGAATGATTCCCATAGAAATCTCCAGAAAACATGCTTGGGTATATAAGCAGGGGACTCTCCAGTAGGAGTCAGGAGGTTATACTACCTCTATATTTATCACTGGTGCGGCTGCTACTAGAATACTCTGTTCAGTTCTAGTGCCCACAATTCAAGAAAAGCTTTGTTAAATTACATAGGGTTCAGAGAAGAGCCACGAGAATGATTGAAGGATGGGAAAAGATAGCCTTATAGTGAGAGACTCAAGGAGCTCAATCTATTTAGCTTAACAAAGAGAAGGGTAAGGGGGGGATATGATCACAATGTATAGCTACCTACCAGGGGAACAAAAATTAGACAGTGGGCTCTTCAGTCCAGCAGACAAAGGAATAACAAGAGCTAAAGCTGGAAGCTGAAACCAGACAAATTCAGACTGGAAATAAGATGCAAATTTTTAAGTGAGGGCAATTAACCATTGGAACCACTTACCAAGTGTTGTGGTGGATTCTCCATCAGGGTAATTTTAAAATGCAGCATGGATGTTTTTCTAAAGGATATGCTCTAGTTCAAACAGGAACTAGGCAGGGAAGTCCAATGGCCTGTGTTATGCAGGAGGTCAGACTAGCTGATCCCAGTGAACCCTTCTTGTTTGATGGTCTAGGAATCACTAAAACCCTTCTGCAGCCCAACACTTCACATAGAGAATCCAGGCCTCAAAAAGTGATAGACCAAAAATGAGTGACCTCAAATCAAGATCACGAAGGCAGCCACAGCTCGCTTAGCTTCTAAGGGAAAGGACTCCTGCGTTGGTGGATAGCCCTGGTGTCTGAGTCATTATATTTTGTGCACTGGGAGCATTAAAGGAAAGGAAGGAAGAAAGCCACATCTACATCTGGAAAACATTGTTCTAAATTAGGGAATGAAGGATAAATTACAACAAATGGGAGGTGGGTGGATACAGAAGTAATCTCTATGTTAATCTGCATCTGCTAGATCAAGCTGCAGTGGCAGCATGGAGACATTGTTATAAAATAGTTTACTCTTGCTAGCATGACAAAGGGAAAATAGACCCACATTTGATCCTATTGCATTCCAAGTCACTTACAAACCATGTATGTTATATTCCATTCCATGGTGTTCCAGAAGGAATGTGTTTGTACACAAGTGATTACTAATGAAGGAGGATATTTGAATAAAAGCCAAGTCCACTTCTCTTGCTTGAGCCTTCATCAAATCATAATCCAGTGTTTATGGTATTATAATGGGTTACCATGGAAATTCATCATTATGAGCTCACATCGGGACTGCACCAGAGACAGACTTCATGGAGAGACCATTGTTTAAAAACAAATATTTTTAATGAAAACTTTCAAAAAGAGGCAAGAAATGATGAGTGCTACATGAAAACAAAATGGGTTTATTTCAAAATCTGTTCTATTAAAAAAAGATTTCCCTATAGAGGAAACCCTTTATTATAGCAACTGCAAATCCTGTGCCTGCCTCAGCAGATTCATTTACACACCTGCACTTCACTTGGAAAACATTCCTAGTGGTTCCTGTTGGGCGAGACATACTTTTTCATTGGATTTTTTTTCAGGTCTCGCAGATTTTTTTGTGGGGATCTGGCTTTAATTTCTTTTTGGTGTATGTAACGGAGAACCACACAGGATCACATTGATATAGGTGTTTTCTAGTTTAGGTCCTTACAGTCGGTTGCACAGGTGACAACTTTCCAATTTGCAGAGGGGTGCTTGAACCCCAGCTCTGTCCTAGGCCACGCTCCCACTCCATCCCTTCCCCCAAGGCCCTGCCCTACCTCTTCCTGCCCCTGCCCCATCCCCTCCCCCGAGGGCACCGTGGCCTCGCTCCTCCCCCCAGCGCCTCCTGCATGCTGCGAACCAGCTGATTGCGGCAGGTGGGAGGTGCAGGGAGGCGCTGATTGGCGGGGCTGCCGGCAGGCAGGAGGCACTGGGCGGGGGAGGGGAGCTGGCTGCCCATCCCAGCCCCGGAGCACCCATGGAGTCGGCACCTATGGTTTGTTGGCTGGGCTCCCTTTTAGAGTCACACTGACCTGCAGGCGAAAAGGCAGGACTGATAACAGTCATGGAAATGAATCCTTCAGTGAGAGGACTTGGATGTTCTCTATGTGTTGAAGTACTGATATTTATTTTATCTATTTCGATTTATACAGAATATAATATATGAGCCCTCATCCGCTGCTCTGGACACCCTAGACAATTTTAAAACCCCACTAAAATAAACAGACCTGTCGATTCTTCCAACTCAAATATGCAGAGATGACAAATATGACTGCCTCTATATAAAGCCATGGTGCGCCCACACCTTTAATACTGCCTACAGTTCTGGACACCCCATCTCAAAAAAGATATGTTAGAATTGGAAAAAGTACAGAAAAGGGCAACAAAAATGATTAGGGTCATGGAACAGTTTCCGTATCAGGAGAGATTAAAATGACAGGGACTGTTCAGCTTAAATGACTAAGGGGAAGATATGATAGGAGGTTTATAAAATCATGAATGGTGTGGAGAAAGTAAATAGGGAATTGTTATTTACCCCTTCACATAACACAACTATCAGGGTCACCCAATGAAATTAATAAGCAGCTGGTTTAAAACAAACATAAGGAAGTACTTCTTCACACAATGCCCATGTCGCACAATCAATCTGTGGAACTCCTTGTCAGGGGATGTTGTGAAGGCCAAAAGTATAAATGGGTTAAAAAAAGGATTAGGTAAGTTCTTGGTCAGGGACACAGCCCCATGCTTTGGGTGTCCCTAAACCTCTGACTGCTAGAAGCTGGGACTGGATGACAGCTGGGGATGGATCACTCAAATTGCCCTGTTCCATTCATTCCCTCTGAAGCATTTGGCACCGGCCACTGTCAAAAGACAAGATACTGACCTAGATGGATCATTGGTTTGACCCATTATGACCATTCTTATGAAACTGACCCCCAGACCCAGCTCTCCTCAACTCCCATTTTCTCATGAGCCATGGAGAAAAGGGGGGCCTTATAGCATATATCTGGAAGGCCAATGCACTCAGGCTGTTATGATGAAGGGAAACAGCGAGTTCCCAAAGGCCCATGGCCTAATCAAGAGCACTTTCTATACCACTGCTAGAGCTGGTCAGAAAATGATTATTTTCCCAGCCAACATAAAAATGACAAAAGCGGAAAAAAATTGGGGGCCAACAACTGATTTGTGTGTCAAAACCCCAAGAACTTTCAGATTTTTCTACGAAGCAGACACTTTCTGCCAAATATTGTTTTGTCAAAAACTGAGCTTTAATGGAAAATTGATTTGTGACAGAATTTGTTTGACCAGTCCTAATGAAAGCCTTTTGGAGGCAAATATTGCCTCTTTTTCAAAGCTACCGAAAGGAAACGTGTCATTTCAGTTACAAAACTTCTAGTCTGGAAGCAAGGAGCACTGATTGTTCTGTCAGTTCTGCGTAGTGTCACAATGAGCCCTTAATAACCAGGAATGTGTCTTTTGTCAGGGCCCTTCACAATGTCCTTGTTGGTTTTACAAAAGAGACACTCACACCAAACACATTACAGTGTTACATCCCATGTTCTGTAAACTGGCCACCCGAAGAAACAACCAACCATCGACTGAGCTGAAAGGCTGGCTCTGTGCAGGTGTCCTTTAGGGGCCTTCCCCAAAAAGAGCTGTTGTATGCTTACACCTTGTTTCTCACACACATACACAGGCTCTTGAACTAAATCCAAGGTGGCAAAGAAGAGGCAGGGGTGTTATGTGGCAGAGGAAAAAATGTGAGAGATAAGCACACATGGGTTCTATTTTTCACTTTGAAAGTCTGGTTGTCTTACCGTTGTGATCAGCATGTCCAAAGCATGGGCCAGTCGACAGATTGGGAATACTTGCTGATGTTGAAGAGGAGGGGGAGATGTGTCCGATTTTACATTTTAGCATTTCACTGAGGTTTGGGGGAATGAGGTGAGGAATATCACTCTGGCCTTCACGATTTCTTGTGGTGCTCATTGTGACAGAATTAGAACAGATGCGGACCAGTATAAACAACAGGGCCCGCTCTGCACACAGAACTGCCATTGACTGCTGCTTGCCTTTCTCAGTTTCCTTTAATGCCTCTGGGGTGTTGTGTTTAACACTGTATCAAACAAGAATTCAGAGTTCTCCTGCCCATCTGTTTGAGGGCTTGTCTAAAGGGGGCCACTCAGAAAAATTAATCTGAATTAAGGATAAACCAAATGAAGGCCACTTTAATTCTTCATAAGAGTGTCTATATAGAGGTAGAACATGGTTTAACTAATTCACTTTAAATTTACACCTTTGTTTAATTCAGATAAACTTTCCTGAGTGGCCCTAAATCTCCCAAAAATAACACATGAAAAAAATCCTCTCTTTTACACTTTATGAACAAAAATCACAACATTTAGCAAAGTGACTAAAGTTTTCAGAATTAGGCAGTTGGACATTTTTTCTTACCTCTCAATGACATGAGGTGTCTGACTACGCAAGAATGAGCATGCAATGCAGGATGAGGACACTGGCTGGTATCTGTGGATGGGAATTCCACTCCACACATCAGCTGGAGCAAGGAGAGGTGGTCAGGTTCAAGGGTCATCCAAACACGCTCCTCCTTGTCATCTACAGGTGGATCCTGAGAATCAACACACTCATCAGGACTGAACATGACATGGACTTGACAGATCCTTCACATTCCATGAATATAATCAGTGCCGTTCATCCACTCTTAGGGCACTGCCTACTGTGTGTGTGTGTGTGGGGGGGGGGTGTTCTCAAGACTTTCCTTAAAGGCCAAAAGTTTTATTGCCTCTGCTCTGCCCCTGTGTTCCAGCCTCAGAAAATTCAGCTGGGTACTGCCATAACACAAACATCTGGAATCCCTGTGCTTGACTCATTGCTCCCCAACCTACAACTTGCCCTGCTAAAAAATTGAGCTATATGCATTACCCTGCTGTACACTAGGGAAAGTGGCTGAGTTGAGGTCTGGATTAGCTAGTACATGTTAGCTAAACCTAACCCAAACTTAGTCTTGGGGTCTGAAGTGGGGTCTGGAAACCTTGCATTATTACTTGCAAAAGCTGCATACAACACTTGATGGTGCACAATGCAAGTGGAAATGGTCTCTGCCACATTAAGGATAACATACCAAAATCTACCTATGCAGGTGATGATGCATCTGATTTATTTCTGTGGATGCCCAATATGTACACATTTGAAGGACGAGGGATGGTAATATCTGCCAAGTGTCATGCAACAGTGGATCCCCAAGGAAAGAACAAGGTTTCCCATGCTGTTCCCCCTCTGAGAAGCTAGGAGGCAGGTGAGCAGGCAGCCAGGTCTTTCTTTTACCTCCCCCTTCACGTTCCTCTCACTGGTTCCCATGCCCCGCAGTGCTGCACAATTGGGGAAAAGAGAGTCAGGAGGAGCTGAGCACTGACTGCCTCACACCCACCTGACCACTTTCCAAACCGAGCAACAAGAGGGAGCAAATACTTCTCCTCCCATGGGGACGGGTGGAGATGAGGGAAGTGGAGAGACCTGGAGAATGTGTGTGAAGGACTGGATAGCCTGGTTTGGACAAGCCAAGGGAAGGGAAATAAGAGCAGAGGGAGGATGGCTGAGGAGGAGAAGTAGGGAGAAAGACAACTAGCTAGTGGGCAAAGAGACAATGGAGAAGCAGAAGGAGACAGTGTGGAATAGGAGGAGGAGAGAAAACACTTAAGGTAAAATAGGAGGAGACTGGCCAAATCAGAACAATCCACGTGCTGCAAAGTTACTCCTCCTCTGTCCAGCATTCTACACAGGTTACCACCTATTACGCTAGTGACCAGGAACTAGGGAAGGAAGAACACATCGCCCCCAGGGGCCCAGCTTCTGCTGACTCACACCATACCTAACCACGGATTTCAGGCTAGGAGTGCAACCAATTTACAGTCTCGCAGCCCCTCCTCATGGCCAGAATTGCTCTGCTGCAGCCTCCCATTGAGATCAATGTAAAACTGCAAACACCAGCTTATGTTTTCGTAGGAGAGCTTGGACAGGCTACATTCTGCCCTCAGCTATACCTCTGGATAAGCCCTTTGTCTTCAGACTCTACCCTCATCGTCTTTCAGCAGAACTGCAGCAAATTCACTGAGACCAGGATTTGGCCCTACAAGCAGAATTTACTTTAACAATTCTATTAACAATGCACAAGTTAGACTAGAATCCAGCTCACCTTCCCATAGAGCCCAGAGGTATTGGTTCTGCAGAGTTAACAGGAGCAAAAAAACCAGTGGTTAAAAACTTATTTTCATCCCCAAGTGATTCTGAAAACACAGGGAGCTTTGCTGACTACGGAGGTGTCATTTTACATAGTAGCTTTCCAGAGGGGAGCACACTTTGACCAATTTCAAGATTATTACAAGTTTACGTTGCCGTCACATCTAGAGTGCAGACAGATCAGAGCCCCCGTCCCGTTGTTCTAGGTGCTGTACATACATACAGAAAATAGCCTTGAAAGATCTGCTTCCTGTAAGCTCACTGCCTTCCCTAAATCCACCACTGACACTCTCAATTTTCCCAATACTGTCACATGGACCTAGAAAGGTTAAGCATTTTAAGGGCTCCTGAAAGGCACTGGGCATTTAGTGGAAGCACCAGGCTGAGCAAAATCACCAGAAGTCAAAGCGGTAGTTGACACCATAGCAGAAAAAGGTCCATTAAAGTTAGGAGTAAGGACTGAATCTAGGGCTGGGAGGAGGAGAAGTTAGGAAAGGAGTGTGTCTTTGGACACAGGAGCTGGTTATTAAGTACATTTGTTGGGGATAAGGTCTTTTCAGTGTATATTTCATGTCTTACCATTGTGAAAGGGACTTGATTTTACATGCAGTGAGTTTCACATTAAGGATTATAGTTAGCTCGTAGTTCAGGTGAGCACTGTCCTCTTGTGGTCGATGTGAGGAATGGAGGGAGGAAGCGTAAGAAAACTCAAATAACAAGTTCAGTGGGAGAAATGGCACATACCGTTGCCATGGACAGTGTTTTGCAAGTACTTCGAGCCATTTCCGATCATCAAATGTCTCTAGCCTTTAGAGACAGAGGGGGAAAAAAGCTCCATATTTACTACTGCTCACATCCACTCATTCCCAGGACAACCCCCCCATCATCTCAGCCTGTTTTCCAGCAAAGATTTAACATGGAAATGTTAAAGTGTCCTATAACTGAGCTCATTGAGCAGAGCCTGGAGCTGAAACGGAGCCGGAGCCCAGCTCCAAAGCCCTTTTACAATACACTTACTAGTATGCACAGAAGCATAATGGCCACAGGCTGCACTCTTCCTCCACATTGGCATTAGTGTCCCTTGACCAGGCAGAGAGGGAGCAGAGCTACCCCTACCACTCCCTAAAGCGCTATCACATCCTTCTAGGGTTCTAACCTCACTCAGTGCCTCCTCCAAGCTGTCCCTTCCTTCCCCCAGCATGATTTATACATGGCAGCTGGGCTCACTAGGGTAATGAGCCTCAGCTGTATCTGCTTCCTAGTCTCTTTGCAGTTCCCCACACCTGCAGACCTGACTGGGCAAATGGAGAGTTTGCCTTGCTATATCTAGTGAATCCTAGCTTAGCTGCCCAGGCACTTCACAGGAGCCAAATATTGTGATGACGCCACATAAGCGGTGTCCATATTGACGGATGCGTAGTAAACCCTGTCATAGCCACAGAAACTAACACTATGTTGAACTTGCTAAAACCCACAAAAAGGAACCCAGTCTTTAGGGGTAAATTGCTCAGCTTCTGCCAGAATATTTATTGAGAAAGTTGGTGGAACACACTGTGTAAAAAGTGTGGCACCAAACCCCCCAAACTGAATAGAACCACACTGAATCAGCTGCATTTAAATGGGCCTAAAGTAGGTGATTTTTGACATCCTGGCAGGAAAATGGACCAAAATGCATGTATACAAAGTACTTAAAAACATTCAGAAACAAGGCTTGATCCAATGCCTACTGAAGTGAATGGGAGTCTGTCAGTTAACTTCAGTGGGTATTGGATGAAGGCCATACTGCTGTTTGTTCTTTTATACTCCATCAGAAGCAGATAATATTAATATCTGAGATATTAAATAACAGCTATTTTTATTAGGGCTGCCAATTAATCGCAGTTAACTCACATGATTAACTCAAAAAAAAATAATTATTAAAAAAAATTAATCACGATTAATCGCAGTTTTAATCACACTGTTAAACAATAGAATACAAATGGAAATTTATTAAATATTTTTGGATGTATTTCTACATTTTCAAATATATTGATTTCAGTTACAACACAGAATACAAAGTGCATACTGCTCACTATATTTTTTTATTACAAATATTTGCACTGTAAAAATGATAAAAGAAATAGTATTTTTCAGTTCACCTCATATAAGTACTGTAGTGCAATCTCTTTATCATGAAAATCCAACTTACAAATGTAGATTTTTTTGTTATATAACTGCATTCAAAAACAAAACAATGTAAAACTTTAGCACCTACAAGTCCACTCAGTCCTACTTCTTGTTCAACCAATCGCTAAGAAAAAACAAGTTTGTTTACCTTTACGGAAGATAATGCTGCCCTCTTCTTATTTACAATGTCACCAGAAAGTGAGAACAGGCATTTGCATGGGACTTTTGTAGCCAGCATTGCAAGGTATTTACGTGCCAGATATGCTAAACATTCGTATGCCTCTTCATGCTTCAGCCTTAGGTTCTCCCATACTCTTTAACTCATCCTGCTAACACGTGACAACTACTAACTGCCTTGTCTTCACTAAGAGTTTACCTCAAATTAGTAGAGCTTTTGTTTCTCTAGTGAAGACAAGGCCTAAAAGAGAGCTTGATACCACTGTTCTTGGTGAATTGCTATGGATGCATGTGGTTTTGGAAATGTGTGAGGAGCCCAGCTGCCACACCAAGAGGCACTCGATGAGTAACTCAAACAAAATAAAGGCATGAAAGTCTAGTCTCAAATCTTCTGGGAGCCATTTGGCAAGGACCAAGGACCATCACAGTAGTTTTATCTCTTTAAATACACCTCTACCCCGATATAACGCTGTCCTCGGGAGCCAAAAAAATCTTACCGCATTATAGGTGAAACCGCATTATATCGAACTTGCTTTGATCTGCCGGAGTGCGCAGTCCCCTCCCCCCCCAGAGCACTGCTTTGCCGTGTTATATCCAAATTTGTGTTATATCGGGTCGCGTTATATCAGGGTAGAGGTGTATTTTCTTCATTCCAAGGTCTCATCTGCTTTTTTCGAGCCAGCCCACTGTAGAAGTATAGCAACTAACAGATCCTGACTAGAAGGGTAAGAATTTGGCTTTTAAAAGCTCCTGGTAGGACTATAGGAACTGCCAGATTGGATCAGACCCTTGGCCCATCTAGTCCAGTATCCTGCGTCTGACAGTGGCCAGCACCAGCTGCATCTGAGGAAGGAGTAATAACCTTGCAGTGGGTAGAGTTAAATGAATTTTCACAAGAAATCTTCTATCTTGCCAGGAGAGATTCACCAAGTGAAAACGGCTGAACACAGTGATGTATGCAGTCGAGTTACCCTTCTATAGAAAGGACTAAATCAGGAATGTTAGCCAGCTCATCAGGGAACTTGTTACATAGAAACTGCCTGGTGATAGTTTCCCTGCCACCCACTGAGTGCTGTTGAGAATGACATGATTCCAGGAGCTGGGGCTTCACAAAAGACACCAAATAGCCTGAGAGTTGACAGTGCTGCACAAGGAGCACCAGCTGGATGTTTTCTTCTCAAGCAGCCTGAGTAGTGCAGATCATCCAGCACCCTGGGTGCAAATAGGCTGGAATAGCTCCTTTTCTGGAGGCAGAGCAGCACTAGGGCCTGTGGTAGGTTCTGTGGAAGGATCAGATGCTAATTGGTACAATGCTCATATAACAGACATGTAACAGTCGCTGAGGAGACACAATTTATTCTGTAGGCCCCGGGGAAGGATGGATTGCACTCACTGCTGGGCTCATGGCTTTATTAGCTCCTAAAAACTCTCCACTTTAGACTCTCAGGAAAAGAGAAAGAACGGAGACAAGAAGGAGCTGATCTTGCTATTACTGCCTCTGCAGTTATATTTTAATTGAAGAAAAAGGAAACAAAATAGGCAGAAAGGAGACAAAGAAATATGAAGAGAAATAAGGAGAGGATGAAGGAAACAAAGACCCACAGGACCTAGTTCTGCTCTCAGATACTGAGGGGCAATTTAAATTGACTTCAGGGCAGAACTGGGCCCATAGCTTAGCAGATTTTTAATGTCTTTATACATATATAGTCCTTCCTTTCAATGGGTGTCTGCAATAAATCCCTGTCTGCATGGTGCAGATGACTGTGTAGAGAGGGCAGAATATGTCTGCTCTGGGGAACTGCGGTGAAATTGAAGCTTATTGTTACCAATAGTCATGTAACTAGGTTAAAAGTATGTAAGCCTTCCTTCCTCTTCTGCATGGATATTTTGGACAGAGGAAAGTCCTCTTGGCTGGAATTTGAAACTGAAATATCACCTACTTAAAAATAGCAACTCAAAAGAAGCAGCATGTAAGAAAACACAATTTAAAACAATATCTGTCCTGTTAACACAGTTACATAAGAGTGGGCATGGAACCCAGAGCTTTTAAAAATGTAGGTGACCAGTCTGGCACTGCCGTGTGTAAAATCATTGCCTGTACCAAGTGAAATGAATTGATGGTCTCAGCCCAGTTCACATCACCAGGGCCACCCAGAGGATTCAGGGGGCCTGGGGCAAAGCAATTTCAGGGGCCCCTTCCATAAAAAAAAGTTGCAATACTATAGAATACTATATTCTCGTGGGGGCCCCTATGGGGCCCGGGGCCTGGGGCAAATTGCCCCACTTGCCCCCCCCGGGTGGCCCTGGGCCAATCGGGGGGGGGGGGGAGGCAGGAGGGCCATGTGGCCTGGACCTCAAGCTCAAAGGGCGCCTCAAATTTAGACACATTGTTAATTTTTTGGCATTTGATAAGTTTTGCAACTTGTTTTTATGTGTATCCCTATCGGACCAAAATGTGACACGCTCTCTCAGCTTAGAGCTGCAAATTTAAGTAAATAAGAGATGTGATTTGGTAAAAGACATACTTTTTTTGTTATTTGATATAGATTTTGTCACATTAAAGAGTTAAAAATGTTCATAAATATTAATAAAAATATATCGGTTCTGATGGCACAAGGTTAGACCATGTGTCGTCATTTTTTTATTTTTATTATGGCTAGAGGCCTCAAAAGCTGGAAGAGGCCCGGGCCTCTCTGGACTTCTGAGGGGGCCTGCACATCAAACCACAAGAAACACACCTTCACAGGAGGCAGTCTCAGCCGAAACCAGTGATTCAATGAGCCAGGAGACTGGCCTCCAGCTGGTCCTAGCAGGTCAGGGTCAAGGCATGCTTTGTGCCCAATGCTCGTGCTGTACCTCTTCTGCAGCATGGCAGTGCTGGAGGAGGAATCCGTCTGTCTGTCTTGGCATCTTTCAGCAGTGCTAAATTCAATCAGTATGTTCAAAATGATCATTAGAGCATTAAAGGCAGCAAGAAAGTAAAAGCCAGTTTTGGAGCAGAATTCATCCCGTTGAAAATTAGAGCTGGTAGGGAAAAGAGACACATTCTTTACAAACATTTTGGTGAAAAACATGTGTCTTTTCTTCCAATTGAAAAACCTCCAATTTCTAAAGCTGTTGACCAATTCTATTGAAGATAAAAGTCTTGGATGCAAAGTTCACAAGATCTCTCACTCTCTCTCTCTGCAAGCAGGGGGGACCCCAATGTCTCTTGCTGATTGAGCCACTAAGACCTGGTCTACACTACGAGTTTAGGTCGACGTTAGCCGCGTTAAATCGAATTTAGCCTGGACACGTTCACACGACGAAGCCCTTTCTTTCGACTTAAAGGGCCCTTTAAACCGGTTTCTTAACACCACCTCCGACGAGGGGATTAGCGATAAAATCGGCCTTAGGGGGTCGGAATTGGGTTAGTGTGGACGGAATTCGACGTTATTGGCCTCCGGGAGCTATCCCACAGTGCTTCATTGTGACCGCTCTGGACAGCACTCTCAACTCAGATGCACTGGCCAGGTACACAGGAAAAGCCCTGCGAACGTTTGAATTTCATTTCCTGTTTGCTGAGCGTGGAGAGCACAGGTGACCACGCAGAGCTCATCAGCACAGGTAACCGTGATGGAGTCCCAGGATCGCAAAAGAGCTCCAGCATGGACAGAACGGGAGGTACGGGATCTGCTCACCATATGGGGAGATGAATCAGTGCTGGCTGAACTCCGAAGCAGTAAACGAAATGGCAAAGTATTAGAAAAGGTCTCCAAGGCCATGAAGGACAGAGGCCATAACAGGGACGCACAGCAGTGCCGTGTGAAAATTAAGGAGCTAAGGCAAGCCTACCACAAAGCCAGAGAAGCAAACGGAAGGTCCGGGGCTGAGTCGCAAACATGCCACTTCTACACGGAGCTGCATGCCATTCTATGGGGTGCAGCCACCACTACCCCAACCGTGTGCTATGAGTCCCTCACTGGAGAAACACACAGGGAAGCGGGTTCAGGGTACGAGGAAGATGAGGATGAAGATAATGTAAATAGCTCACAGCAGCAAGGAAGCGGAGAAACCGGTTTCCCCAACAGCCAGGATATGTTTATCACCCTGGACCTGGAACCAGTAACCCCCGAACTCACCCAAGACCCTGGGGGCACACAGGGGACCTCTGGTGAGTGTACCTTTGTAAATATTACACTTGTTTTAAAAGCAAGCGTGTTTAATGATTAATGATTAATTTGCCCTGGCAATCGCGGCCAGTACAGCTACTGGAAAAGTCTGTTAACGTGTATGGGGATGGATCGGAAATCCTCCAGGGACATCTCCAGAAAGCTCTCCTTCATGTACTCCCAAAGCCTTTGCAAAAGGTTTTTGGGGAGGGCTGCCTTATCCCGTCCGCCATGGTAGGACACTTTACCACGCCAGGCCAGTAGCACGTAGTCTGGAATCATTGCATAACAAAGCATTGCAGCGTATGGTCCCGGTGTTTGCTGGCATGCAGACAACATCCATTCCTTATCGCTCTTTGTTATCCTCAGGAGAGTGATATCATTCACGGTCACCTGGTTGAAATGGGGCAATTTTATTAAGGGGACATTCAGAGGTGCCCCTTCCTGCTCTGATGAACAGAAATATTCCCCACTGTTAGCCACGCGGTGGGGGGGAGGGGTGAAGTGATCATCCCAGAGAATTGGGTGTGTCGGGGAGGGGAATTACTTGGGTTTGTGCTGCACGTTAACCCTGACACCGCAGCCCCTCCTTTTACATTGCAAACCCATTGTAAATGGCCAACCAAACGGGTGCTTGGTATGGGAAATGAGAGCAGTACTGTTTGAAACCATCCCCACATGTTAAGAAGGTTAAAAAAGCCAAAAGACTGTGTCTTACCATGGCTGCCTGCAAGCTGAAATCTGTGGCCTGGCACTGCGTGAGTGATCTCTCACACCAAACCGGCAGGCCCTCAATATAAGAGGAAAAATGCGACCTTGTAAATGTAATGAAAGCACATGTGCTGTGTGATGTGAACACCAAAATTTAACGTGAAAGAATGTACCCATTGTTCTCTAAAATGTATCTTTTTTAACCACCTCTCCCTTCTCCTCCACCAGCTGCAAATCTTTCTCCTTCACAGAGGCTAGTGAAGATTCGAAACCGGAAGTGAAGGACGCGTGATGAAATGTTTACAGAACTACAGACTGCCTCCCACGCTGACAGAGCACAGCAGAATGCGTGGAGGCAGTCAATTACAGATTATAGAAAAGCCCAATATGAGCGAGAGGAGAGGTGGCGTGCTAAATCGCGGGCTGAAGAGCAGAGGTGGCGTGCTGAATCGCGGACTGAAGATGAGAGGTGGCGTCAGCTTGCACACAGAAGGCAAGAGTTGATGCTCCGGCTGCTGGAGCATCAAACTGATATGCTGCAGCGTATGGTTGAGCTGCAGGAAAGGCAGCAGGAGCAGAGACTGCCGCTACAGCCCCTGTGTAACCAACAGCCCTCCTCCCCAAGTCCCATTGCCCCCTCACCCAGACGCCCAAGAACTCGGTGGGGGGGCCTCCGGCCACCCAGTCACTCCACCCCAGATGATTGCCCTAGCATCAGAAGGCTGGCCTTCAATAAGAGTTAAAGTTTTAAACTGCAGTGTGTCCTTTTCCTTCCCTCCTCCCCCACCCATCCCGGGCTACCTTTGCAATTATCCCCTTAGTTGTGTGATGAATTAATAAAGAATGCATCAACGTGAAGTAACAATGACTTTATTGCCTCTGCAAGTGGAGCTTGAAGGGGGGAGGGTAGGGCAGGGTGGGGTGGCTGGTTTACAGAGAAGTAGAGTTAACCGGGTGGGGGGGGCGGAGATTTCATCAAGGAGAAACAAACAGAAGTTTCACACCGTAGCCTGGCCAGTCACAAAACTAGTTTTCATAGCTTCTCTGATGCGCACCGCACCATGCTGTGCTCCTCTAACCGCCCTGGTGTCTGGCTGCGCGTAATCAGCGGCCAGGCGATTTGCCTCTACCTCCCACCCCACCATAAATGTCTCCCCCTTACTCTCATAGATATTGTGGAGCGCACAGCAAGCAGCAATAACAATGGGGATATTCTTTTCGCTAAGGTCTGAGCGAGTCAGTAAGCTGCACCAGCGCGCTTTTAAACGCCCAAATGCACATTCCACCACCATTTGGCACTTGCTCAGCCTGTAGTTGAACAGGTCCTGACTCCTGTCCAGGCTGCCTGTGTACGGCTTCATGAGCCATGGCATTAAGGGGTAGGCTGGGTCCCCAAGGATCACGATAGGCATTTCAACATCCCCAACGGTTATTTTCTGGTCCGGGAAGAAAGTCCCTTCCTCCAGCTTTCGAAACAGAACAGAGTGCCTGAAGACGCGAGCATCATGTACCCTTCCCGACCAGCCCACGTTGATGTCGGTGAAACATCCCTTGTGATCCACCAGGGCTTGCAGCAGCATTGAAAAGTACCCCTTGCGGTTTATGTACTCGGTGGCTTGGTGCTCTGGTGCCAAGATAGGGATATGGGTTCCGTCTATCGCCCCACCACAGTTTGGGAATCCCATTGCAGCAAAGCCATCCACTATGGCCTGCACGTTTCCCAGAGTCACTACCCTTGATATCACCAGGTCTCTCATTGCCCTGGCAACTTGGATCACAGCAGCCCCCACAGTAGATTTGCCCACTCCAAATTGATTCCCGACTGACCGGTAGCTGCCTGGCGTTGCAAGCTTCCACAGGGCTATCGCCACTCGCTTCTCAACTGTGAGGGCTGCTCTCATCTTGGTATTCTGGCGCTTCAGGGCAGGGGAAAGCAAATCACAAAGTTCCATGAAAGTGCCCTTACGCATGCGAAAGTTTCGCAGCCACTGGGAATCGTCCCACACCTGCAGCACGATGCGATCCCACCAGTCTGTGCTTGTTTCCCGGGCCCAGAATCGGCGTTCCACGGCATCAACCTGCCCCAGGAACACCATGATTTCCACATTGCTGGGGCCTGTGCCTTGGTCTAGGTCCATGTCCATTTCCTCATCACTCTCATCACCGCGCTGCAATTGCCTCCTCCTCGGCTGGTCCTGGTTTTGCTTTGGCATATACTCCAGGACAATGCGCGTGGTGTTCATAGTGCTCATAATTGCCGCGGTGATCTGAGCGGGCTCCATGATCCCAGTGCTAGCTATGGCGTCTGGTCTGAAAAAAGGCGCGAAACTAGTATCTGAAGGACCAGGGGAGGGAGGGAGGGAGGGGCGAGTGACGACATGGCGTACAGGTACAGGGAATTAAAATCAAGAAAGGTGGCTTTGCATCAGGGAGAAACACAAACAACTATCACACAGAATGCCCCCCCCCCCCAGAGATTGAACTCCAAAGCCTGGGTTTAGCTGGCCGTTGATTTGACGGAGGGAGGGGGGAAGGAAATGAATACAGAACAAATCTATTTTTTACATCTTAAGACGACGGTGCAGCATGACTGATAGCCCTCGGCATTTTCTGGGTGCTTGGCAGCAAATACTGGGCGTTTGGCAGTTAGCCTTCAGGCCTATTGCACGATCTGATACCCACTGCAGTATGACGACGATGGATACCAGTCGTAATATACTATCTACTGCCAAAAGGCAAGGGGTTGCTGCTGTGTAGCAATGTAGCCCCACGTCTGCCAGCCCCATGTCTGCCAGCACCGAGATCGCCCTCGGCCTCTTCTGGGTGCTTAGCAGAAAATACTGGGCGCTTGGCAGAAAATAGCATACTACGACTGATAGCCATCATTGTCAAGACAGTTCGATAGGACAGAGCATGTCTGCCCAGGTGCCCATGATTGACAGCCACTGCTGTACGATGAGGATGGTTACCAGTCGTAATAAACCATCTACTGCCAAAAGGCAAAAGGTAAGGGGCTGGTGCAATGCAGCCCTACGGCTGCCAGCCCCACAGCTACCAGCACCCAGATCGCCGATGAAGGCTACCAGTCATGCTGCACTGTCTACCGCCAAAAGGCAGTTAGCTGCTGCTGCTGTGTACCAATGCAGTCCCACGTCTGCCGGCACCCGGATGACATATGGTGACGGTGAGCTGAGCTGAGCGGGCTTCATGCTTGCCGTGGTATGTTGTCTGCACAGGTAACCCAGGTAAAAAGGCACGAATCTATTGTCTGCCGTTGCTGTGACGGAGGGGGAGGGGCCTGACGACATGTACCCAGAACCCCCCGCGGCACTGTTTTGCATCATTCGGGCATTGGGATCTCAACCCATAATTCCAATGGGCAGCGGAGACTGCGGGAACTGTGGGATAGCTACCCATAGTGCAATGCGCCGGAAGTCAACGCTAGCCTCGGTACTGTGGATGCGGTCCGCCGACGTAATGCACTTAGAGCATTTTATGTGGGGACACACACAATCGGCAGATACAACCGATTTCTATAAAACCGGCTTCTATTAATTCGATCTAATGTCGTAGTGTAGACATACCCTAAGAAAAAGCGTGACCACTAACCTAAAAGTGCTGTGCCCCCGTTTGGCTTACATGTTGATTCCACATGTCAGCCAGAAAGCAAGAAATGGGCAGTGGAGCCTCAGAAGGAATCACCGGAGTCTTCACCAGGGAGGTGGCGTGCAACAAACTGTGGCTATCTCAGCCAGGAAGCAGCTTTCTCACCGCTGTCTTTGGTGATCTAGTGGGAGAGGCCCCTACACTACAGTTTCCCATAGCACTCTGTGGTAGATTAAAACACCTGGAGGGCCAAATGTTGCCCCCTGGCCATAGTTTGCCCATCACTGTCCTAGAGTAAAGGTGTCACAAAGAACATTAAATGTTTCCCTTCTTGACTATTTCACTGTCAAGACTAAGGGTTGGATGAACAGTAAGACAGAACTACTCCCTCCACTGTAGAATTCAGAGGGATTCTCTTTTTCACTGTTCCACAGTGCCTATTGGTTAGGTAAATGGAGGACTTCAGTCTCCAATGCTCTCTGTCTGCCCCCCTTTCTTAGCGTTAAATTCCATTATTGTATTTAAAACTTGCTTCCTTCTTTTTATTCTGTGGAATGTTCAGGGGCACTCCTGCTTCTTGTTTTCTTACATCTCCTTCATGCAACCAGTCTATAGTGCACAGTTACTTCTTATTTATCTGGATTGTTTCATGATCAGTCACACCATCGGTCACTGGATAAGCAAAGCTTAAGAAAGGGAATTAAAAGTTATGTTTCAGGGCATAAACTGACCCTGATGGGGATCTGGAGGAATTCCCCTCTCCACTCCAGTGTTTAATAACATCACACAAGTAGACAGGTACATTGTAGGCTGTTCGTTTTTTCCTTCCTTTGAAGCATCAGGCGTTGGCTAGTGCGGGAGGCAGGACATATGCAATGAAGTCTGATTCACTATGGCATCTCTGTTCTACTTTAATCTAATGATTGTACTCTAATAGAATAAACTTGAATTTCCTAATATGGTAAATATCTAGTGCTCTTTCCAGGTGCTTGTTAAACAAGAGAACTAGTGCGACTGCTTGTTACATTCTAACACAATTGTTTTATTTATTAACTAGAATTCTCAATCCACATTGAGAATTCACATTTTACAGAGAATTGTTTCCCAGGTGTCAGGCTGGTGGGTCTTGTCTACATGCTCAGGGCCTAACTGATTGTCATATTTGGGGTCAAGAAGGAATTTTCCTCCGGGGTCAGATTGGCAGGGATACTGGCGTTTTTTTGCCTTCCTCTTCAGCATGGGGCATGGGTCACTTGCAGGTTTAAACTAGTGTAAATGGTGGATTCTCTGTAACTTGAAGTCTTTAAATCATGATTTGAGGACTTCAGTAACTCAGCCAGAGGTTAGGGGTCTATTGCAGCAGTGGGTGGGTGAGGTTCTGTGGTCTGCAAATGGGCAGGAGGTCAGACCAGATGATCGTAATGAATTTCTGATAAAGTCTATGAGTCTGCGTTGCTGTACATGCTCTGACCACAGTTCGGTGGATTGCTTAACTGTACACTAGTTCTCAGAAAAACAGTTACATCAAATGTTTGCCAGATGCAACACTTTTTCAACCACAGTAGCTCACACAGTGAGGTGACTTTGGTAGCCAAAGGTCATAGAGTTGTGTGGTGAAAAGATGTACTCTCAATTTTTCTTTTTTTCAGACATGCAGCAGGAATGCTGGAGGAAAATGAAGGTATGGGGGACTTGGATGGCAGAAGGTCTTAAAAGTTATTAATAGACATGAGAGATAAACAATTGGCTTTTGCTTTGTGACAATTAAACAGCAAAACTGGAAACGTTTCACAAAAGTTTTGCAAGCAAGAAAAATAAATGAGAAAATGTTAAGAGTTAGATTCAGTTAATCAAAGCGAGATGTAATTTACTGGTCTGATCACACTAAAAACTGCTATTGGGCCTATGATTAGCATTGGTTTGAATTTTACTTATGATCATAAATCAGCAGTGGTACCTAAGAATGTAGGGCCCAATCCTATGGCCACTGAAGTCACTGGGAATCCCTCCATTGGCTTAGATGGGCATAGGATCAGGCTCTTTGTTAGTGTCTGGGATGTTTGGGTTTGAGCTCTTGGTTTTCCCCATCATGGCGACAGAGCTGAAATTGGAACCCATATCTGATTGGAGTTGTGAAATGCCCATCCTACCCAAAAAGGTCATGGAGTCTCACTTTTGGGTTCACACCCATCCATATTCAGGGTGGTTTCTGGCCTGTTACATAAAAAAAAAATTACCTCTCCTCTCCCCCTAAGGAAAACACACAGTGAAATGAACATCAGTCAGTGCAGTGTCTGTTCTCACAGTTCTGGGCATGATCAGCAGTGTGACCAGGAAGGATTTGCACTGGGCATGCACACAGCTACGCAATGGCACATGTAGTACATGCTGACAGCTGCATAGTTAAGTAGCAATGACCTGTGTACTACAGCCAAATGCAATTGCAACAGTTTGCTTTTGTATTGTCTGCTCCTCTCTCTAAGGGCTCCAATCTCTCAACAACTTCCCCCTCACTTAATTTTAGCAACCCTTTGACAGTTCTTCAAGGGACCACTATTTGCATTGTTGCGTTATCAGCACTGTTATTATAGGCCCTGATTCAGGAAAGCCTTGAAGCATGTATCTAAATCCCTTTGACACCAAGAGAGTTATCCTGAATAGTTTGAAGCCAATGGATTTACCTAGGAGTAAGGTACTGCTCATTGTGAGTACAGTTGTCACAATATTGCCCCTAATTAATCATATGAGATGAAAGTATGTATCGTATATGCTGAAAACCATTTGACAAGAACACATTGTCAGTGATATGCCAGGAACCATGACCTAAATTTGCAAAAGTGACTAGTGATGTTGCTGCCTCAATATTTGCATAGTCAAGTAGGAGACACTTTAATTGGGTCTGATTTTCAGAAGGCAAGTGCTTGAGACTTCCTGAAAATCAGACCCCTTTAATGTGTCTTACACTGAGTACCAAAAATTGTGATGCCCAAAATCAGTTGTCACTTTTGAAAAAAATTCAGAACATGATACTTATGGGCCATAAAGGTTTAAACAAATCACTAAAAGGGCCAAATTCTGCCCTTGGGTGCCTGCAGACCTCTGATTGGCTTTGGTGGGTGTTACACATGTGCATTCCAGAGGCAGAATTTGGCCCGTTGTGTTTAAGGCCATGTCTACACTCTTTGTAATGAATAGGATTGCATCAGATACCTTGCTCCATCATCAGGGTCTCCTCATAAGTGAAACAATCCACAGAGCCCTGAACTTGGGTTAATCACTCAGGTCAAAAAACGGTAAAACGTTGTTGTTGTTTTTTTAGTGCTTGGTGCCAAGTCTGAAACAACTATAGTTTTCCAACCCATTAAATATGTGCAAGTGGAGTTTGCACATGACTTTGACAAACAAACCTCAGAATTAAACCACAACGGCTAGATACAGCGCTGTTTTCTTATGAGTCATACAGCTAGCCGGTTAGTATTATAATCTAGAGGAAAAACCCCTGAGCCATTGCAACACAAGCTTAAAGAGGGTAAAAAGAACAAAAAAAAACCCCCCAAACCTACCTACTGGGCTTTTTTCTTTGTTACCTAGAAATAATCTAGCATGCATGAAGGCAGTAGACAAATGTATTTAGCAATGGTTAGAGTCCATAGGGAAATATGATTTCACAGCCAATACCACAGCCTCAGAAATGTGGAGAAATGAATGACAATGCTGACCTTCTCCCTCCCTTTCCCTTTTCCTTTGTTTCCTTTGGAGATGTGCCAAAAGTTAAATTGACCCAGCTGTGTTGCTCAGAGATGTGAAAAATCCATACCCTCGAGTGCCGGAGTTAAGCAGACCTAATGCCTGGTGTGTAGACACCACTAAATTCTTCCATTGACCTAGCTACCACCTCTCAGGAAGGTGGATTAACTATGGTGATGGAAGAACCCCTCCGGTTGCTGTAGTGAGTGGCTACAGTGAAGTGCATGTTAAGTGTAGACGTAGCCTTAGAAAGGAGAAAAGGGTGTGGTAAGTGTGTGTGTGTGTGCGCGCGCGTGTGTGAAAATGAGACAGGAGAGAAGGTTTTAGAATGCCAGACCCCCATTCCACCTAAGCCCTCTTCTCCCCCCGCCGTCTCTCCTTCTCTCCACTCCCTGTTCACGTAAGTCTTCTCCTATTTTATTACTGTTACCCGTCCTTAACGTGCTGTGTCTATGTAGTATTGTCTGGTTTTCTATCACCTGGTCTTGCAGCCTTGACAAGTTATCAAATTGTGTACTTGCATAATTCTATTGGAGAGGCGTGACCCATGAGGTATTTGGAAATATATACGAGCTGTAAGCCCTTTACCCTTTTTGTACTTTTCATTGTCTGTTTCTTTATCAAAATAAAAAATTAATCACCAAACTTTTAAAACATTCTTTTGTTCTCCAAGGAAATAGGTGCCTTCAAAATACTTTTCACAAGTATTTTAAATTATTGAGTAAAGCTCACAATTAAGCAAGTGAAATACACCGCTGGGTAGGCATTATCCAAATCCAGGGCCAACTCAATTTTAATTATTAATAAAAACAGACATGTATGTATACAGGGATGAATGTTTTTGAGGGGGAAAGTCTCAGCCATAGTATAACCTACTGTTGACATTATCGCCATGAAAAGTGACCATTTTAACTTAGATGGCTTGGCTCTGGATTCGGGTTAATGGTGCTCCGTGTGTAATACCAGAGGGTGACACATTTCGTTGTTTCTGTAGGGTGAGCTCACTGCACACAACAGGGGCTTTTTGCATTCCTCCAACCCCCCCTCACTTATGCCAGAGGCTCTGTGACTGTCCAATGTCACCCCCTCACCGTACCATTGTCCCCTATTCTTCCCTTCACGACGGGGTTCTGTGTTCATCTCACTTCCCCCTACTACCTTCCCCTCGATCATTCTTATTTCTTGTCTTTCTGTATGGGAGACAAACTCTACTGGGAGGATGGGCAGAGCTAAAATGGGTGTATTGGTATTCTGGAAGGTGTTAATGACTACAATCAACTGGATCTTTTATCTACAGAAAATTATAGAGGTGGTTGAAGCTGCTGGGTCTGCTAACTAGATGCCAGGGGCACCATGTACCCCCCATTTTTCCCATCTAATTTTCTCATTTTTCACCAAAATCAGTAGGGTTCTGCCTAGAATATTTCTGGAAATTTTGGAATTGATTGGATGTGGCATTCACAAGTTATCACATTACAGAGACACAAACAGAGAAACGCTATGAAGTTGTGTGTAAGTCCTTGCTTCGCATGGCCAGTCAACATTTTGTATATATAGGAATGGCGCAGAAAGGACAGGGTGTATCCCTGGAGTCTACCAGCAGGAGCTGTAGGCACAGAGTGCCCGTGCTGCACAAATATCTGCTGTGGAATTCTCCTACATTAGCCACAGAAATTAGCCATTAAAATCATGCAGATTTCCTGCGGCCCAGTTTATATGTTATTGTGTGGGATAGTACTGGGCTAGCCAGCCTTTCACTTCAAGGTCAGTGCAGTTCAGTAGTGACTAGACATGGGCTTCAACTCTAACGATCAGATCCAGTTTTGAACACCATGAAACCTGGGAGTGTTTGAACTCAGAGATTTAAATGTTTTGATGAAAAAAATTAAACCAGCTTTAACCTTAACAGACTGCAACAGTTATTTACAAATATACAAATGCTAACAGGCATATTACAAAAATACACGTTCATACTTAGCACTGACTGACATTTATGTTGGAAATCTTCTCGGAGAGGCTAGGAACGGAACTGCAAAAGAGTGATAACTCCCCTTTCATCCCAAAAGGTGGTACGTCCAGTTGGTGATGAAGGCACATTGGTGAGACAGAATGGGAGACCTGCCTGGCTATTGCTTGTGATGTATCATTTCTGTGCATGGAGACCTTCAGCTTCTAGAGGTATAACTCTGGCACCAGTCATAAAAATGGTCAGTTTAGTATCAGAAGGGTAGCCATGTTAGTCTGAATCTGTAAAAAGCAACAGAGGGTCCTGTGGCATCTTTAAGACCAACAGAAGTATTGGGAGCATAAGCTTTCGTGGGTATGAACCTCACTTCTTCACTAATCCTAATCTGTGTATGGGTGCCCCAAGTGGAAATGATCAGATCAATAAAATGGGGCATTGCTGTGGTTTTAAAGAGCTTGCTCAGATGCATTGGTGACGGGCACAGCACAAAATGAGTATAGAATATTCATCAATAATATGAATTTAATGAATACACTTTTGTGTCTCAGAGAATGGGGACCCAGTGAAGAGAGTATATTGTTTAGATTGCTCAAAAAGCTCTATAGATAATAATAAAAATAAGATACTGTGTATGGATCTAGCAACTAAAATACAATCTGACCACTGTAATACGGTAAGGATAAAGATCAGAAAATAAAAGGATGTACTTAAATGAACATGTGTCACCTCCAGGTGTCAAGGACATGTTCTATAAGTGCTCTGTGTGTAGATAAACTGTGGAACACTATGTATTTAAACAGGATATTGAAATGTTGTACTTCCTCCCCAGGTGTGACTAGCAAAAGAATAGAGTCCCTGCTGAGCAAAATGCACGGCAGAAAAGACAATTGAAGTAGTGATTCAGGGAACAGTGGAGCACTAATGAAGATTGAAATCCTTAAAAGGAAAAGTGGATACTGAAGGCCAACTACAAGTCAAGAAAGCCAATAAACTACTCTTCTTCCTAAGAAACTTGACTTCCTCATCCAGACACCACTGCTGGGCAGACACATTTACTCACCCCTTTCAGCACAAAGTTGGAGTAATCAGACTTTATGAGGCAAACGAGCTGGGGGTGGCAGTGAGGGAATTCACCCCCAACACTGAATGCAGGCCACTAGGCTACAACACAGCCCCTTTGTGGCTACTATTCCTACCCCTCTGCACGAGTTTCAGAACACCCAATCCATGTACTTGTAGATTCTACATGTACTCACCGAGTCTGTCCCCAAACCCCCTAGGCCCATTTGCCCAGAGCCCCTCTGAAGATCTTAGATGGGGCCGAGGACGTTGTGTCAGCCAGGCACTATTTGCATTCTGGTGCCAACAACATTCCAGACTCAGTCAACACACATGGGAAGATTCAGTCTTGCCTTTCTGGGTGAATTTCAGCTTCAGAGAATTACAGAGAAAGTTAAGCAGAGCGTTATAAAACATCACAGTTTAACATTCAGCTTTACCATTCAAATGTTAGGCCACTCCGATATTAAAAATTATATATTACAATGTTCTTTAAATTTAAAGAAGATATAATCTAAAGAAAACTTGGTTACCTTGGACTATTTTATGCGCTGGGTGATTCTCGTGTCTTTTCGCAATTTCATAAGAACAAAACCCATGTTGGTTTGTGGCTAGATGCTTTGGTGTGTTGATGTTGTCAATGCCGGTTTCCAGTTTTCTTCGTGAAATCTTATAGCAAATGCAGTTGTGTGCATCAGTTTTCCGCAGTGAATCAGCCTCTCCTTGGAATCTTTCACTGGATGGGAACTGTTCAGAATAGTGCTTGAAATATGACTATTTGCCTTTGAACGCTTTATCTTGGGTGTTGACTCAATTGGTTTATCTGTGAATGCTTTGCTTTCTTTCACCAGGACTGAACTTTTTGCTGTCCTTAACAAGAAATTTCTCTTTTTAAAACTAACCTGTTCCATTTGTTATTACATTTTGTTGGTTAGCTGCTGTTTGCCCATTTTCACTAGTGTGAAAACCATGACATTTAAAAAAAAAATCTTATGTCCATTCCCAAAGGTGCGGGTTACTTGATGCAATGCAGCAAGAGATTCTGGATGATAAGGTGTGGCATCCCCAGGGTACAATCTGGACAGTTGAACAGCTGTTTCCCCTCAATTCTCCAACCTGGGGTGCCTTTTACATTGCTTCGCTGTGAGAGCAACCGCTCCTGGTCTGTTCACACACAGCCTCTAACATGTAAATTACTCCCAGCTATACTGTCTAAGTGCTATGGCAAGCCACTCTTGAATTACACAGCAGAACAACACTAGCAAAGTCCCAGTCCCAGACTTTCCCCCAGAAATGTGCATCTTGTACTGCCCAGCCCTCTCCTGGACAACACAAGCTCATGTAAAGTCCATCATTTTATTAATAGAAAATGATATGCATAAATCCTGTTATCTCAAAAGGCGTTTCCCAAACACTTCAATCCAAACACACTAGCTTAAACCAATAAAACAAATTTATTAACTACAGAAAGAAAGATTTTAAGTGATTACAAGTAATGAGACATAAAAGTCAGAATTGGTTACAAGAAAACAAAAATAAAACACAACTAATAACTAACTTAACAAACTAAGTGAATTCAAAGCAATAGTCTCTCTCACCACATGCTTCAGCAGTCTTACTGGCTGAATGTTTCTCAGTCAGGATTCCTCCCTCAGGCCAAAGCTTTTTCCTTTGTTCTTCCAGGTGTTGTGGCTGCTGTTGGTAGAGAGGGCAGAAAAAATTGTGGCATTTGATCCCATTCTTATACCTTTTCCTCTTCTTTAAGAATCATTGCTAGCTGGGGTTCAGGAGACAGAAAGTCTGTGGGGACAGGAATCTCCAGCAGTTTCTTTTCCAAGATGTAAATTTCTTGCTCATACTCTTTTTCCTGCCAAAGAATGGCCACTTAACCAGGTGATAGTCCATTTGATTTCCTTGACACCTGGCTCAGGCATCAGTTTACTTTTTGTCTCTGAGAAACTGGTTTGTAGCTGCTTCCCCAGATTTAGAATATGTCTTAGTAACATCATACAGTAGAATCATATAACTTTACATACAATGTGGTCACACATATTTTACCAGGACAATAATGATCAGCAAATCATGAGTTTTCAAATTATACCTTACAAGGCATAGTTTGTACAACATTTATCATAGTCTTGAAGAAGGAGTGGACATAGGGATACAGACTGTCACATAAGGCATGGTCAAATAGGGTTTAATAAAGACCTCATGAAACTTCATCTATTTTTAGAATCCAATTTAAAACCAATCTTTTTCAGAGAGTGTATATTACGTGTTTTTCCCACTTCCAGTTTCCGCCCCAAACCAGAAGTACCAAAATACCACAAATAAAAAACACTTCTCATAGTGTGGTAGTTTTGTCTGGACCAGAAGAAAAGTCCCAGACTTCTTGTGAGAAAGCCTTGCTCTCCAGGTCTCAGAAGGTGGTTTGAATAAACTCTGGATGAGCATCCAAGATTTTGGGCATTCATCTGAACCTAGCTCAGCCTCTGAAGCATTTGAAGTTCGTCCTGTCCATAGTTACTATAAGAGCAAAGTATTATTACTACTTACACAACAGTTTTTATATGAACAAATGGCTTTGTGATACCTTCTAGCTAGGGCCCTACCAAATTCACTATCCATTTTGGTCAATTTCATGGTCATAGGATTTTAAAAATCGTAAATTTCATGATTTTAGATATTTAAATCTGAAATTTCACAATGTTGTAATTGTAGCGGTCCTGACCCAAACGGGAGCTGTGCAGGAGTCACAAAGTTATTGTGGGAGGGGGGTTGCGGTACTGCTACCCTTACTTCTGCGCTGCTGCTGGCAGTGGTGCTGCCGTCAGAGCTGGGCGGCCGGAGAACGGCAATTGCTGGCTGGGAGCCCAGCTCTGAAGGCAGAGCTGCCTCCAGCAGCAGTGCAGAAGTAAGGATAGCATGGTATGGTATTGCCACCCTTACTTCTGCACTGCTCCTTCAGAGCTGGGCCCTCAGTCAGCAGCCACCGCTCTCCGGCCACCCAGCTCTGAAGGCAGTGCAGAAGTAAGGGTGGCAATGCTGTGACATCTCTAAAATAACCTTGCGACCCTCTGCAACTTCCTTTTGGGTCTGGATCCTCAATTTGAGAAACACTGGCCTCCCCTGTGAAATCTATATAGTATAGGGTAAAAGCACACAAAAGAGCAGAATTCATGGGGGGAGACCAGATTTCACGGTCCATGCTGCGTTTTGCATGGCTGTGAATTTGGTAGGGTCCTACTTATAGCACCTCTTGCACACGTTTTACTCTTGTGGTATACCCAATGATTAAACAAGAGGGAATTGGTATGCTACTGTAGTGCAGAATTGGGCTCTGTGCAGAGTAAGTACTGCATATATCAGGGGTCGGCAACCTTTCAGAAGTGGTGTGCCGAGTCTTCATTTATTCACTCTAATTTAAGGTTTCGTGTGCCAATAATACATTTTAACGTTTTTAGAAGGTCTCTTTCTATAAGTCTATGATATATAACTAAACTATTGTTGTATGTAAAGTAAATAATGTTTTTAAAATGTTTAAGAAGCTTCATTTAAAATTAAATTAAAATGCAGAGCCCCCTGGACCGGTGGCCAGGACTTGGGCAGTGTGAGTGCCACTGAAAATCAGCTTGCGTGCCGCCTTCGGCATGCATGCCATAGGTTGCCTACCCCTGGTATATATAGTAAATTAAAATCTGAAAATGTACCCTTTAAATTAAAGTACAGTAACATCTGTGCACCTGCACTATGGCTAGGGAAAACCTGGCCAGACAGAATCACCAATACAATCATTTGGTTATACATATAACTCCAGCTACATGTTAATAAAAGGTCCAGTGGGGAAACCAACAAGCTTTCAGTTGTCATAAAAATATAGCCAGGAAATTAAAAATTGAACCCCACATTACAAGTTTTTTGCATGCCTACACCCACACATCTGTTCTTTTCTTTAACACCAACATCTGGAGATTCTAAATTTTGTTCACATATTCTGATTTTTAGCTATCTTGCCTTGTATGTTCATTTCTCTGTTTTCTACCTTGAGGGTACAGATCTGGATTTGAGAATAAACATGTTTATACATTTTTACATCAGTGCATTATTTTCAGTTCCTGGTATCGCTTTTTGTGTAGTTCTTGACAGGTACACAACTGGAATACTAAAAACCACTAGCAAATATTTGTAGTGTAACTGACAAATGATTTATTGTTAATAACATTCATTACAAATTTAGCCTTTTTCTTGTTTGTGAACAGATCCATTTTAAAAATATCTACTAGCTATTCACAATCATTTGATAAAGCGTTTATGTGAGTAAATTTCAAGCTATGGGCATTTGTTCACTTTGATTATTCACTATCCATAGCGTTTGACTTAACATAAGTCATGAGTTTTTGTGTCTGGTTCCTAATTGGACAACAACTTTTTAATCAGAAGAGTAAATATTTTTCCTTCACATGTTAGTGCCCTTGTTCATGTGAAAATATACATATCTGCGTAAAAAACAGCTATTCCCCAAATACTTATATGAACTAAAACTCATTAATGTTGTTCCCTCTTCAATAAATCAATTATGCACTTTTGGTCTTATATTATGGAAAGCAACACAGAAAGCAAGCATGAATGTAAAATCAGAATGAAAGAGAATGCAGAGTGTTCTATCTCTGTACGATTCCCTCACCTTGAATCCCTGCCCCCTAACAAAGTCAGCTAGATTTTGTGGTATTCTTTGCATTAAAAGCAACAAGAGTTTGTATTAAACAATTATATAATTTTTATTTAAGCATTAGGTAACGCAGACACTAGAGCCTACTCCAAGCTCCAGCCTGCTAGAGTCTGCTCTGCCCCCTGCAAAGGAGCCTGGGCTTCTGAGACTGAGCTCCAGTTCAAGTCACAATGTCTATTCAGCTATTTTTAGCTCCATAGCATGAGCCCTACAATTCCCGAGTCTGTCTATCCGGGCTCTGAGATTCCCTCAGTGACTAGACACACAGCAAAGTTAGTGACAGAGCCCAGAACTCAGACCCGTTAGTCTCTGGATCACTCAACCACTCCCTTTATATTTGTACAACTGTAAGTTAAACAATTGCAACTGTAATTAATCTAGTGTCTCTTTTCTACAAAGAGGTTTGCCTTCGCCTAAATAAACCAAGTCCATTAGTGACAAACGTGAGCGGTCAAGAAGGTGTTGTAACTGTAAGCATGCAGGCTGTTGAGCATCTGCAATAGAGCTGATTAACATCTGCGTTTCACAAATTGTTTCTCGGTTTTGATAAGTGAGTTATTTCTAAATAGCTGTTCCAAAATATTTTCTGCTTTGTATGCTGTACTACTGGGTATTTTGAGGTCATTTAATTTAAAAAACAACTTCATTGGAATTCACCCAAAAGTAAATTTGTTCTCACTTCTCATGAGGAACTTAATAAAACCAAAAACAGGATTTGCAGATAATTCGCAGTACTGTCCAAAGGACTGATACCTCTCTTCAACCAAGTCATGCAAATAATTGCAAAGCAAACTTTCAGTTCTTATCAACCTTCTCAACAACTCTTTGAAACAGAGAGATTTATAAACCAGAGATCTGCGCGTTAAAGGGTATTTGTCTAGGGTCGTGCTTAGTGGAATTAGATGCCATTACTTTTAGCTCTTTTATAGCCACAAACAGTAAAGCATCAGTAATGGCAGAGTGTTTACAAAGCCACAGTGAGTAATTTATAATTCAGCCCAATTCCCAGGGCAAAGGTGTAGTATGTGCGCTGCTGGTTGAAAGGTGTGGCTCGCCAGCTGCCTGGCTGATGTGGAGAGGGAGGGCTTAAACCCACCTCTTTTGCACGGCTCCCTCTTTGGGTTGATTTGCACCCCGAGAGCACAAGGAGGAAGAATTGCACTGGGGTCTCAAGTGAGGAGAGGGAAAAAAGAGGAAAGCTTTTGCATCTTCCTCCTCCCTTGTGTATGTATCAGGTATAGGTACGGTAGGGTCCTTAGACTTCTGAGCAGACAGATCAATGACTAAATTGTTGTTCCATGAGAAAACAGGACTTGGGATGTTCTCACCAGTGCTCTAATGCTGTGCCCTAAACAGGATGCAGTAGAGCATTTACTGCTGACACATAGTGACAGTTACATGCTACAAACCACAGGTCTGATTCCGCAGCACCTGCGCAGGCAAAACTCCACTGACTTCCCAAAGGGACTTCAGGATTGGGCCCTCTGACACTTTAAACATCAGTGATCTTGGGTGAACTCCTGGCCCCAGTGAAGTGATGGGAGTTTTGCCATTTACTTCACTGGTGCCCAGATTCCACCCCTTAGCGTGACACATTTCAGGATGGTTACAGATTCTCATTTCTAGCACTGGGTTGTCACCGTAAATTTAAAACTGTTTTAGTTTCTCTGTCTATTCAGGTTGCAGAGCAATGACGGGCCAGCTCCTGCTCCCACTGAGGCTGCTAGGAGCTTTGCCATTGGCTTCAGTGGGAACAAGAAAGAAACAAACAGCAGCGACAAATACAAGGCAATAGCTGGATACATTCTGTGACTAGGTGCCCCCGCCCCCAAAAAATAAATACCGTGGGCCAAACGTTAACTTCCCTTTGGAGAGTGAGGCAAGGCCCTGGGAACTCTGTAAACATCAGTTCAGAGTTCGGCCTGTAGAGGAGGGCAGGAGATCCAAATCCCTGCCTCAGGGGCCTACAGGGGAAGGAACCTCCTGGCCCACAGAAGAGCTTTCTCCCTGGGTGATAGCTCTGCCTGGTCTCCCGTGGCAGCCTGGCTCTTGTGGGAGGAAGAGCGACATTGGGAGGCTGCACAGGACCAGTCCTGGAGAGAGAGCCCATGAGAGCTAATGGAATAGTGTAGAAGTTAATGGGAATGGATCGCAATGAGAGTTGTGAGTGCTCCTAAGGTGATAAGCACTTTGCAGGGTTTACCACAATGTATGTGAGACTAATGCGTCCTGATTTCAAGCACGTAGATAGTCCGAGTTGTGTACACCAGTCCTAACATGTGCTCAGTGAAGTTTGTTACAGCAGCATTGGATGCGGTTACAGTCTAACCTTATTTTAAACAGTCAGTGGCGTCATTCAGGTTGCTTTCTGAGACGTAAACAAGCTTTCACATTTTACTTCCTCTTCTAGCTGCACAAGTCCACAGTTATCAGCAGGATTGCTGGGCAATAAGGTAAGGCTGTTTTTCAAGCTCTGACTCCATGTATTAAAGCAAAAACTAATGAACCTGCACTGTTGGAATATGCTACATTAAAATAATGCTTTTCTTGTGCTTTTCATTGTGGCCATTCCCTTATCAAAGCAGGAAAATTACAATGAGATAAGCTTGTTGTAGCGCTCTTTGTTTTACTAACTTTATATTGTAAAAAAAATTTGCAATGAGTGTTTTCTCAAGATAGCTTTTCCATCAGGATAAAGATACAGACAGAGACTGTAGAAGCACAGGCAAAAGCAGTATGATGATTTGATCTGTTTGCCCGCCAAATTTTTGCAAGCATGGAAGAGCTAAAGTAGTAGCTGTAATAAACCACTGGTGCCTGAGAGAGTGAAATTTTATGCTCTTGCAATTAATAGTATCTTAATCACTATCAAATGTTGTTACAAGAGGTCATTTTGTTCTGTGGTGTAATTTCTGAGTCAAAATCAGTACAAATCTTTTATTTTTAAATTGTATTTGATGGTAACGGAAATTCCAGCAGACCGCTATTTCATCTAGCAAAGGATTTTTATTAGAATCAAAAGATTCCTTGTTCTAGCTGTTGTTTATATGTAATCTATGATGCTTTGTAATTAAATTGTGAGAGCAGAATGATAATATTCCTTTGAGCTGGGTGATGGAAAACACAATGTGACAAAAGTCTAAAGGGTGGGACTCAATGTTATCAGAGACTATCAGGCAGTTGCCACTGATATGAAAACTGCAGCATGGATTAGGATTGCAATTATTAAACTGGATTAGACATAGTTTGATCTCTGATGGATGCATTTAAATCCCGCTTTCTAAAGCTTCTTTACTTAAGACTCCTTAATACTCTGGCAATCGCTCAAACAGGTAGCTAGAGATCGGAGGGAATTTAATAGTGCAATCCCCTGTCAGGTGGCTGGTGACTAAGTTTGTGCATCCTGAAGGTAACTACAGACAAAACTCAGCAGCACACTGGGTTCCAAAGCTAAGTAAATGAAAAGGGAATTCCTCTTTTGGTGAATCAGTTAGCATGCAAAGCCGTCTTGCCACAGACTCGAGTGGGAGAGACCTTTAGCTTTCACATGAGATTTTAGCATATGAAATAAGGATGTTGGGTTTTTCTTTTTAAAAGGCATAAAGCAGTGGTTCTCAACCTGCGGCCCAATCGGCTCAGAGCTGCGCCCATGTAGGGTGACCAGATGTCTTGATTTTATAGGGACAGTCCCAATTTTGGGGTCTTTTTCTTATATAGGCTCCTATTACCCCCTACCCCCATCCTGATTTTTCATACTTGCTGTCTGGTCACCCTAGGCCCATGTGAAATCCTCAGGGCTATACTGGTAGTATTGGATGTGGCCCACATAACACATTGTGGGCCACGCATGCGTAGGGTTACCATTCGTCCGGATTTACCCGGACATGTCCTCCTTTTTGTGCTAAAAATAGCGTCCGGGGGGAATTTGTAAACCACTCAAAATG
>NW_020664482.1:25791215-25823030 GCF_002925995.2 Terrapene triunguis
GTGCGGGGGGGGGGAGAAGAGCCCAGGGCTAGGGTGGCAGGAAGTGCAGGTGGGGGCCACAGCTGGGGCGGCAGGGGGTGCAGGTGGGGGGGGGGGAGAAGAGCCCAGGGCTGGGGTGGCAGGAGATGCGGGTGGGGGGAGAGCCCAGGGCTGGGGCAGCAGGGGGGTGCAGGTGGGGGCCAGAGCTGGGGCAGCAGGGGGTGTGGGCAGGGGAGAGTCCAGGGCTGGGGCAACACAGAGGTGCGGGGGGAGCCCAGGGCTGGGGTGGGGGGGCGGCAAAAAACCTAGAGCTGGCTCTGTCCCTACCATTCACAGCAAGCTGCAGCGTGAGGTTTCAGTTCCACACTCCTTCTCCCTCCCTTTCCTGTTAATTGCGGCCAAGGGAATGCTGGGAAATGTAGTTCTTTCCCTGCTCCAGGGCTGGCTCTATAGGCAGGGAGCTAACCAAGGAACTACAGCTCCCAGGGCCTCCTGGTGGTTCTCAGCTCCCATGCTGGATTCTTGTGCCCCTGCAAATTTGCCGCCCCAAGCAACTGCTTGCTTTGCTGGTGCCTAGAACCGGCCCTGACTGGCATAAAGGCTATTGTCGAAATGTGGCCCAATGGATGGTGCTCAGAGCTTTAATCCTGTCAGAGCAAATGGGCCAAATTCATCCCTGGTGTAACTCCACTTCATACCAATGATGAATTTGTCCCAGCATGGTAGAAGTGTTATGGCAAGGTATCTGGGAAGGTGTGTGCACTTGTATTGGTGCTGAGGGGACAGTAGCACAAACTTTTCCCTATCAGTATGAGTGACCAGTGGAATATTGGAGATACAGGATTGATGAGGTAATATCTTTTATTGGACCAAGTTCTGTTGATGAAAGAGACAAGTTTTCGAACTACACAAAGCTCTTCTCCAGGTCTGGGAAAGGTACTCCTTGTGTCACAGCAAAATGCCAAGTGGATCAGATTGTTTAGCATAAGTAGTTTGCACATATTGTAAGGGACCAAACAAGGTAGGAGTAGTCCCTTAACAATGGGGGTAAAAACCTAACTGGCTCCAAGACTGAGCTTGATAAGTTTATTGAGGGGGTTGGTATGATGACACTGCCTACAATGGTATGTAGCCGGTCTGTGACTGCTAGTAGCAAATATCCTCCAACATCCAGTGATGGGAAACTAGATGGGGAGGGCTGTGATGCTCTGTACCTTGGGGGAACACCATGTACTCCCATGTTCATCCTTATAATATGATTATGTGGTATCCAATGCAAAGTTTGTCATGTCGGGTGTCTTCGGAAGGCTCATGATGCACTGAGCATTGTTGTTATAGTAATCTTGTCGGTTGTAATTTCATATATATAGTTATGAGGCTGAAAATGTGTCCTCATGGCTTAAAACAAGCTCAGGCAAACTCTCCAAGAGCAGAGGGGCAGTTCACACCTCATCAGGGCATGTATGGGACAAACCCAGCCCAGCCTCACAGGAACAAAGTACACTGACCTAGGCAGCAACAAAGGATCTGTCACCCCCCCCTTCTCTTGGTCAGTTTGGGACTACAATGAGGTAATGCTCACCTGACTCTGAAGGGGGGAGGCAAAGCCAAGAGGGAAGAAAGGACATGATAAAAGGGAGAGACATTTGCCATGCTCTCTCTCTCTCTTCTACCCCCATCTACATCACCACCACCAAGCAACTGAAGCGCTGATCAAAGGGGAGTGCCTGGCTGAAAGGCAACCAGCCAGCCTGTGGTGAGAAGCATCTAAGTTTATAAGGGCACTGAAAGTGTTAAGATCAGCTTAGAAGGCGTTTTGCTTTCATTTCATTGACCAAACCTGACTTTCACTTAAAATCTATCTTTTGTAGTTAATAAATTTGTTTGTTTATTCTACCTGAAGCAGTGCGTTTGGTTTGAAGCGTGTCAGAGACTCCCCTTGGGATAACAAGCCTGGTACATATCAATTTCTTTGTTGAACTGATGAACTCATATAAGCTTGCAGTGTCCAGTGGGCATAACTGGACACTGCAAGATGGACGTTCCTAAGGTTGTGTCTGGGACTGGATATATTGGCTAGTGTCATTTGGTTGCACAATCCAAGCAGCTTACATGCTAGAGGCTGTGCGTGAACAACCCAGGAGTGGGGATTCTCAAAGCAGAGCAGGGTAAGGCTGGCTCCCAGAGTCGAGGATTGGAGTGACCTAGCAGATCACTGGTCCAGAGTTATTTGGAACCAGGGGAACATCACAAGGGCTCTGAGTTATTACAGACAATTCTTTCCCAGGTGACTGGCTGGTGGAGCTTGCTGAAATGCTCAGGGTCCAACTGATCACCATATTCAGGGCTGGGAAGGAATTTTCCTCCGGAGTCAGATTGGCAGAGACCCTGGGGTGGAGGTCACCTTTTACTGCAACATGGAGCATGGGACACTTGCAGGTTTAAACTAGTGTAGATGGTGGATTCTCTGTAAGTTGAAGTCTTTAAATCATGATTTGAGGACTTCAGTAACTCAGCCAGAGGTTATAGGTCTATTACAGGAGTGGGTGGGTGAGTTCTATGGCCTGCAATGTGCAGGAGGCCAGACTAGATGATCATGATCATAGAAGATTAGGGTTGGAAGAGACCTCAGGAGATCATCTAGTCCAGGAGTCGGCAACCTTTCAGAAGTGGTGTGCCGAGTCTTCGTTTATTCACCTTAATTTAAGGTTTCGCATGCCAGTAATACATTTTAACATTTTTAGAAGGTCTCTTTCTATAAGTCTATAATATACAACTAAACTATTGTTGTATGTAAAGTAAATAAGGTTTTAAAAATGCTTAAGAAGCGTCATTTAAAATTAAATTAAAATGCAGAGCCCCCCCGGACCGGTGGCCAGGACCCGGGCAGTGTGAGTGCCACTGAAAATCAGCTTGTGTGCCCTGTAATACACACAATTAGTATTACTTCTAACAATATAGGTTTGCATTTCAAAGTTCTAGCCTATTTAGCATGAATGGCCCTAATTATCATTTGCATACCTTTCTAACATGACTTTAAAGGTGAGCTTTGGGTCATTCAGCCTGCAAGCTGTTTAACCCTTTCTAGCCATGCATCACAACTCTGTAAGACATACATATTTATCACAGCTAAGAAGCTGTGAGCAGCATTCAGCCAGGGAAGCCTCCCTTTTGATTCAACTGTAGAGCTTTTCACTGCTGACTGTGAGGGTTTCAGTTTTCATTGTGACTCCAGCAACGTGCAAGATACAGGAACACTCAGAGAGGAGCGATTCTAGAGGAAGGATTTTGCAACATAGTTAAACCAGTTATAGTGTCTGGTCACCACTTGATGGGCACAACAAAAAAACAGTAGGGCCAAGGAATGACAGTCCTACATTTGTTGGTCTCAGTTTGAGCATTCCTTTCTTGATATTGCCATGGAAATAATATTTTGCAGACTTCCATCTACAAGTAACCAAGTAATAGTGTGCACCAGTACAAACCGTTTCTTTCCTTGTTACCACAATCTTACAAATGCAAATAAATTAAGCAAACATCAATATTGTATTTATTCATTATTGGTTTTATTGAAATGGCATGTTCTGAAGAAAATGATCCAGTAGGAATTTGTTTTCGCAGAGGCTTTCACTGTCCATTTGTGACTTCCAAACTACTGTGATATGTCTTCACTATACGGGAAAAAAGATAATTGAATGGAATATGTTAGCTTGCCACCTGTGCTATGCAACATGCTTTTGGTGCCCTTGCTTTGTCAGTAGCTTTGCAGTAAGGGTCCAGTCCTGCCAGGTGTTGAGCAGGATCTTTCTGTATTTTAGCTTAGAGGATAGTTTTATCATGTTTTAAATAAAGTGATTCATTATTGGCAAGCCTAGTGAATTGGTGGGTGAGAATGCTCTGTACTTGAGCATTGTTATTATATAAATGTTACCCATAATTTTGCACTCTCAATCCTTTCACACTCTTTAGTCCATATTTCATCATATAGAGCCTGACCCAGAGCCCACTGAAATCAATAAAGAGCCTTTTACAGGCCCATCATTCAATTGCTAATTTAATACAGATGTTTAATTTTTATTTTTTGTCAACCACATTTTAAGGGTATTTTTGTAACCATGTGGCTGTGCCCACAATGATTCTGAACAGCTATCTTTGTTTAATTTCCCTAAATCAGGACTTTCCCCTAACTATAACATCAAGAAGTTAGAAGATTTTTCTCTGAAATTATTCTGCTATCAATTGTCTAAAATCAGAACACAAGCTTTTCAATTTGAGATAATCCCAGAAGACATCAAGACACACAAAATCATAAAACATAATTTAAAAATAATCAGACCATATCTATCTAGGTGTCTATGTGGCCCTCAACACCATAGCATGAATTTCAACACCTTATTGTCTCTTAGCAGGGTTAGAAATCTCTCTCTAAAGAAAAGGCAAAAAGAAATGAAACATTGTCTAAATCTGACACCTAGTGGCCAATTAAAGAACAGATTATAGGACGAGATGAAAACTATGGCACAAAAATTCCGTTATTCTCTAACCATCAGCAATGCTAGACCTGCATCATTCTGCACCTATATCTTTTCTCTGAGAAAACATGATTCTACACAGCCAAGAAGCAACTCAAACAGTGAGAAAACCTTTGAGGGATAGGTACTTCCTCATGTCTGGAATGCTTGTAAGAAGGTATATTTTGCCATTAGAAAATGAAGGCTGCGTTGCTGGAAATCACTTGTGTGCAGACAATGCTTTACTGAAGCAGGGATGATAATATGTTATCTCAAATGCTTATTTAATACATGGGTTCTTTTTAAGACCTGCAGTAGGAGTGGTCTCACTGGTGAGCTGGAAGGCTGTGCTTGATTACATCAAAAGTGCTTATGAACTCTAATTTCTTAGTTATTACATAAAATCTAATAAAGGCTAACTGCACCTAGGGGCATCTGCAGGCAAAGGGACTGAAACAGAAATATCCCATTTTGATTTAATTTCAGGTCAATGGAATTGAAATTCATGTAAGAACAGCAGTCCATGGGCCAGATTGCTAAAGGTATTTAGATGCCTAAAGACACAGAGGTTAGTGGTATTTTCAAAAAAGGCCTAACTCCCACTGATCTCAGTCAGCCATTTCAGAGGGCTGTTTCTTGGGTGGGGTGTACGTGGGTGGCTGTCAGTGCTATATGGCATTAGTCCGTTGCTGGGCTACTCTTTAAGGAGAAAAGAAAAGCCAGAGGAATAGAAACATGTTTCAAACGAAGGGCAAAAAAGAGAGTGAGCAACAACTGCTGCTCCCAGGGCCTGCTGGCATAGAAAATGGGTGGTCATAGGCACTGTTAGCATAAGCAGGCCAATGATTACACCAGTGGTGAATTTGGACCATACCCTGTAGTAGACCATATGCTTCTTAGTCATGTATGAGTAACATGCTACAAGTTACCAGGCCAGCATCTACTTACAGAGACACTTTTGCTGGCAGATGCCTCCTGTAGGTGGTACTTTGCAGAAAATGAGTCATTTGCAGTGAATCAGTATCCCCAATGCTATATCCTCACAGTAAAACTCCCTGCAGAGAACTAAAGTGGAGAAAATTTCCTCACAGAATCCCTCTACCATCATTCCATTGGGATGCCCACCTCTATACCTAGAAGATCCAGTGGATTCTTGTGGATCATAGGGGAATGGGAATCAGCAGAAGGCCTGCAACTGCCATGCAGAAAGTCTGTGCTTTCATACTGGCTCTGTGCCTCTGGTGCTCCTCACTCCCTGGCAAAAGGGAGACAATAAAATCCTGCTGCCAGGAACTTCCCTGAGCGGAGCCATGGAAGGAATGTAGAAAAGCAGCTGGGAATCTCATCCCTTTCTTCAGCCACTGTGTGACATTTACATGAAAACAGGAACCCAGTCTTCATTTTTACCCTTACATTGGATGAGCTGGTAAATCAAGCTCACCCAGGATTTTGAGTACAGGAATATCCCCAAACTGAACTTTTCTTGCCTGTATTACCCCCTCTGAGGAGAAATCCTAGTCTGGTTTAAAGAAGGAAAAGTACACCTAATTTAACAGTTTAATTGGAAGTTCCTCACCCCACCCTGATCAGTCTGCAGTTTGAATCAAAGGAGAGTCTGAAAAAGGAAAATATCACCTCAAAATTAAACTGCTCAATTAAAAATGATGGCCCAGGTTTGTGTTGGGGTGGTGGAGAGACCCAGGATGACCACATTTTAAGTGTAGCTCAACGTGTTTGGTGAGCAGTAAGAAAGTAAATTCCATTTGTCTAGCCCAGACTGTAGGTTATCCTGGGCTGTCAGAGACAGGGATTTTTTCTAGGCTAGGTGGAAATCAATCCCTTCTTCATTGATGGCTACAACTTTGTCAGGGTCCCATACTGCTTCAGTGACATGGACCTGGCTCACTTTGAGAAGAATGATTGAGTGGTTAGGGCGCTAGACTGATACTTGCAGTGCTTAATTTGTGCCAGGGCTGAGCCCCAGCACCTCTGGGCTCGGCAGTTCCAAGCCCCGGCACCTCTGGGCTCGGCTGTTCCTAGCCCCGGCACCTCTGGGCTCGGCTGTTCCTAGCCCCGACACCTCTGGGCTCTGCAGTTCCTAGCCCCGGCACCTCTGGGCTCGGCTGTTCCTAGCCCCGGCACCTCTCGGCTTGCCACATCAGTTATGACAGTAAAAAATTGCTTGAGCTCCAGCACATCTTTCATTACAAATTAAGCACTGGATACTTGGGACATGCAACTTCAATTCTTTGATCTGCAACAGACTTCCTGTGTGACCCCGGCTAAGTTGCTTAGTCTTACTGTGCCTCACTTCCCCAGTTGTAAAGTGCGGGTAACAGCACTGCCCTGGCTCACCAGGGCTTTGTGAGGATAACTACATTATTGACTGTAAGGTGCTCAGATACTATGGTAATGGGGACCAGGTACATACCTTCGATAGAGGGAAACAGTCTTTGAGGTTTTATAACCCCCAAAGTATCTTACTGCTTGTGAAAAAGCATTGAAGAGTGAGAAGGAGATTTACAGAGGACATGTTGTAGGCTCTACATTCTACTAAATGTAATAATGTAAGTAATGCATATAGTACATGTGATGCAAATATTAATATAGATCAATCTTGCATTGTCTTTGCCTTTACAGCAATTGTTTTGGGAGGCACCAGGGCTTAGTGGCTAGAGCACTAGATTGAGACTCAGGAGATCTGGGTTCCATTCCAGACTCTGCCAGTGGCCAGCTAGGAGACTGTAGGAAAGTCACTTTTACCTCCCTGAGCCTCAGTTTCCCAATGTGCAAAATGGGGATCATGATCTGCTGATGCAAAATGCTATATAAGAGCTAGATGTTATGATTATCTTTTTACTCTTTACAGAAATCTTCCATCCAGTCCCAAATGATTGCTCAGACACACTCAAGATGCAGAGCAACGGATCTTCAGAAAACTGTGCTGATCCTAATATAACATTTAAAAACTCTCTATACGCAACCACTTACACCATAATATTCATTCCTGGTCTTCTGGCAAACAGTGCTGCATTATGGGTTTTATGTCGCTTCATCAGCAAGAAGAACAAAGCTGTCATTTTTATGATTAATTTGGCTGCAGCCGATCTTGCTCATGTTCTCTCGTTACCGCTACGAATATATTATTATATAAACCACACGTGGCCTTTTGGGAGATTCCTCTGCTTGTTATGTTTCTACCTGAAGTATCTCAACATGTACGCAAGCATTTGTTTCCTTACCTGCATAAGTATTCAAAGGTACTACTTCCTCTTCCATCCATTCAAAGCCAAAGACTGGAAGCGCAGGTATGACGTCACCATTAGTGCTGTGGTATGGATTGTGGTTGGGGCTGCTTGCTCACCATTTCCCATTATGAGAAACTCTGACTTAACCAACAATTCAAATTTCTGCTTTGCAGATCTTGGAGTCAGGAAAATTGACAGTAAGACAGCTTCTGTGATTATGGTAACGACAGCTGAGCTTTTAGGATTTGTGGGCCCTCTAATTATTATTGTATACTGTACCTGGAAAACAAAAGAGTCGCTTCAGAAATACGAAATGCCTTTGCAAAATGCCAGTGAAAAACGGAGAGCTTTACGCATGGTTTCTATGTGTGCAGCTGTGTTCTTTGTGTGTTTCACACCGTATCACATAAACTTCTTCTTCTACATGATGGTGAAAGAGAATGTTATTACACACTGCGCCATACGCCGAAGCACTCTTTACTCTCAGCCCTTTTGCTTAAGCCTGGCAAGCCTGGACTGTTGTTTGGATCCGATCCTCTACTTCTTTACAACAGCAGAATTTCAGGATCAGTTATCAAGACACAGCAGCGCAATCATCAGGAGTCGCCTGATGAGCAAGGAGAGTGCCTCGTCGATTAAGGAATAAAAACCATGAGCATTTTTTTTAACCTTATTACATATGAAATCTTGGACTGCTCTATAACTCTGTAGTCAAATAAGTAGAATAGAAACACCTGCAGCTTTACTTGATGGGGTTTGTGATGCTGAAAGTCTTTTGAAATATAGACAACAATGTTCATTTAAAATCAGCAGTCAAATGGTATGGGTTTTGAGACTGGAGAACCCCTGACTGGAGTGAACTGGTGGAGTGCCTCACCTGATCTACCTGAACTAGAAAATACTGTAGGGAGCAGTGCTGCCTTTGCAGGGAGATGGGAATGGCCTAGTAGCTCTTTCCTAACTTGTGTGGTTCTATGATCAAGCCAAAGACACTCCAAACACCGAGGCCCAATGTGACCTCCTCTCAGCAACTGCTCTTCTGCAACAGAAATACAGCGCAACAGGGGAAATAATTAACAAACAAAACCAAGCACAGAGACACAAAGTGGAGCCTCCTCAGGGTTTGCAGCTTGATTCAATATGGCGACCACATTTCCATAGGTACACAGTTGCTCTTTCTACACTGTGGTGTCGCTAGTGAAAATCCTGTACTGCTAGGGCCTGCTGTTGGCACTAAGCATATTGTGTTATTCACAACACGTTTCTATCTCTTTTTCACATTTTCTTTCCATCTTTTCTTGTTCTCTCCTTCCATTTCTTTATATCCCTCTCTTCTTCCATCTCAAACATTTTCCCCTTAGTCAGACGTAGGTGTCTGGGTATCCTCCTCCCACCTCCCGCCCCTGCCTGCCCTCAGCAGCCTGTGCTACAACAGAGGTCAGGACTCGGCGACTAAGTTCTTCAGCTGACCTCCACAAACAGTGCGGCCTGTACATCGAAGAGTGGGCTCTTCACCTGCTGCCAGCTGCCTCCTCTCAGCTGCTCACAGTCAAAGTGTGCTATATGGTGCAGGACCTTCACATCAGGACTGCAGGCCCCCTCGTTCCTTGCTGCACATGGCCCTCTTCCGTTAAGCGCTTTGCAGTTCATCCATGCAGTAAGAGGATTGATTTAGTAAATTCAACTAACAAATAAATTAGCAGAAAGAGTGATCTACCCACAGTCGTTCCACTAGTGGAAAAAAAAAGAAGAGAGAGGCCTAATTAATTGAGTAAATTATTAATAATTCCCTCTGCTCTAATGGTGACCTCAATTTGTGGTCACCCCCCATAAATACATTAGCTATTAAAACATTCAAGCAAACTGCAAAGTATTATTTCACAGAACGTAGAAATTAGCACCCTAAAAATGGGTCAAATTCATCCTAGAGTAACTCCACTGATTTCAGTGGTCTTATACCTGGGATTGATTTGGTCAGATGTGTGTATACTGATTTATCCACTTTGAATGAATTTTAAGACAAAAATTGTCATTAAGTAGCAGCAACAGCATCTACATCTTGCAAAAGTAAGCCTTATGTGTAGCTATAAAACACAAACAAAAGTAGCTGAAACACTTAAGTGTAACTACCTGAATTTCATGTTATTACTTTTTGGCTCGGCCAAAAATGCCTTTCCATTTAGTGTCTCCCAGGTTTAAGGGGGCTGGGGATGGGGAATATCGCTTCGGTTTAAATAATGATTACACTGGGTATTATCTTTAATGGCAAATGATTACATTATATTGACAATAAGCTAGGTAGCTCAACTACCATTTTTTAAAGCTAAATGTTATAGTTTATATACATGCAGCTGTTTTTAAAGGGATATTTCAGTGTTCACAAGTGTAACAAGGGAATATATTTTAATTAAAGGAATTAGTCCTAGCTTCTTTAGCTTCTTAGTGACAAAGTTGTTCAATAAGTAACCAGTGCAATGCCTACTGAAATCAGTGGAAAGACTCCCATTGCCTTAAAAACTAGACACTGTATTTTGCCAAAGACATACACACACACTTAACTTTATGCATTACAAGTACTCCAATTGAAACATACATTTAAGCACATGCATAAGTCTTTGCAGGACTGGGGCCTAAGTGTATATTCAAGCCTGTACAATGCAATTTTTATTAGTTTTTTTTTTAATCAAGTTTTTCTCCTGTGCCATCAACTGTTCTATTTACTATCCTGTGTGGATTCAGCCTTCAGTTGTAATTATTTCTCTGAGAATGTTTATATATCTTAGTCAGCTATTGGGAAGTGTTTAGTGCAATTTCCTTCAAGCTTCTGTTTTGCGCTTTGTTTGGTGGAGAAACAAATGTTTAAGGTATCACAATGACATTCGAACAGCTTGTCTTCCATTTTTCTTTGCAAAATCATGCTTTAAAAATAAATACATATTTGCAAATGTAACACAGGTTTCACAAAGGTGTGTTAATGTCTCAGACAACAGTGTGTTTTCCAATCCTTGGTTATTTGCAATACAGTTTTGCTGGCGAGTTCCAACAGCCTATTCACTTTGAGTGAAATTCTTCCCTGTGGAGAAGGCCAGCTCAGGACCAATGCACAAATTAAGTCCCACTTAAGACCTTAGAATAGAACTGGGGCCAGCACTCAGTCATATAGGCCAAAGACGTCAAAGGGCTACACATTTGATTTACTACCAATCTTAGCTGCATTTAAACTGTCTACACACAGTTTTTATACCAATTTAACTACACTTCTACCCCGATATAACGCGACCCGATATAACACATATTCAGACATAACGCGGTAAAGCAGCGCTCCGGGGCGGGGGCGGGGCTGCGCACTCTGGCAGATCAAAGCAAGTTCGATATAACGCGGTTTCACCTATAACGCGGTAAGATTTTTTTGGCTCCCGAGGACAGCGTTATATCGGGGTAGAGGTGTATTTCTATCAGGAAGTTGATTTTTCTACCAGAATAGTTAAATGGGTGCAACCCCTAGTGTGGATTTCAGGTGCTTTTTACTGGTATTGCTTATTGCCTTTCTTGTACAGGAATAGCAACAGAGGCATCATTTCAGAGAAATTCTAGGGTGGGGTGAGAGTTGCATCAGTGTAGAGAACACTATATGTAGTTATGTTATAAGCTGCAAAGTCTTTGGGTAGGGAGGGGGAAGTGGAGCATATAGATCTATGAAAAGTCTGACGGTGGAAGGAAGCTGCTCCTTTCCCTTCTACTCCCCCGCTCCACAGGAAATGACACCCCTGAATAGCAACACTAGTCTAAGCACCTTTATACTGATATAGACACCAGTGGGGGTTAGATTATTGTAACTCCTGCAGTATTGTTAAAGCAGTAGAAGACAAGGCCTCAGCAGTGAAAGGGTCTGTATTTGGAGTGACAATCAGTGAAGATCAGAATCTGTGTTGCCGCAGAAACAGCAGCGTTCAAATTGTGGTTTTAAAAATGTATCAACATCACTTCAAATAAAGTGGAGATTGCTAAACTATAGAAAAACAAAGTTACAGGCTGATCTCTCTAGGGAGAATGTCTGCTTTTATTTGCTCCGCAGAGAATTTTGATGACTTCTCTTAATGTTACAATTTCTGTGGCAGCAAATAAAATTGCCCATTCTTATTCTTGCCCTGTTGTCCGAAAGGCCCTTTGTGAGTGCCAGAAGGAGAACTAAAGACGAAGCTTCTTGTTTGTGAGACTCGAGATCTCTTGCCATTTTTTTTCATCATTGTCTGAGAGCAGCCTTCCCAGTAATAGCTTCTGACATGTTGTCTCTTCTTTTTCACTTCCTTTTTATAGATCTGCAGTTGAAAAGTGAGGCCACCCCTATTTTCTCACAAAGTTTTCTCAACACCTGTAAACTGATGTGCTCTCTGCCCTGATTCCTGTGGGTTACGGGCCTACATTGCTCTAAAGGCTAACAGCTCAGTAGTCTTTGCAAGGGATAACCTCCCCTTCCACTGTGACAGAAGTCCCAGTGCACCAGTCTCTTCTCAAAGCTGCTGCTCCTCTCTCTGCCTGCCTCACTCCTTGGCTTGCATAATGGACTTGGAAGAGATCATATATTGACTCTATATAGACTAAAGTAAAAGTGACTCCTGTCATGTATCACAGTCTACACCAATATGTGAATATGACATGAGACTTATGTCTTTCCCCATGGGAAAACACCTGACTTCTCTCCCCTCCCACTTTTAGAAAGTCCCATCTACAGATTTGCACTGATTTCCTTTTGCTCTGAAATTTGAAAGTAAAAATCAGGAATGAAAGGGCTTTTATTCAACATTAAACAGCATCCCCAACTCATTTGCTCCTTAGGCCCAGGCCTCATGACCCTTTTGGTTAGTATGGCTCAAACTTCAGCATTTCTACTGCCTACTTGGTTGAGAGATGGTGGTTCACAAATGGAAATGGTAATCACATGATCTAGAACCACACATCCAATGGGTGAGACCTTGTGGGTTGCATCAGCAGGTTTACTTGTCACTTCCTCCACTCCTTTTACAGTAAGTTTGCTTCATATGCAATCTGAAAATTGCTTTCATATTCAGTTCCCTGGAACCATGCAAGGCTTATAGTATTGTGACAGTAGAAAGCAGTCCAGGGAATCTGCCATGTTCCATTCTGTGAGGATTCCTTTCATGGACTGTCTACATCCTGGCTCCTGGACTCCCCAGTGAGTGCATGGCAGTTAAGATGGCTTTGTGTTTCCTCAACAAATACACCAAAAAACCCAAAACAAATGGCTGTCCCTCCAAAGCCAACTAACTTTCATCAGTGACCCCTCAGAAAACCAAAGATGGGCCCACTCCAAAATCCTGGGTCTGATCACATCTAAACTTTGGGTGGTTGAAATCTGGAACTTTTCACCTTCACTCCACTGCTAGAGAAAACTTAGTGTAGTGTCAGGGTTGAACGAGAACTGGCCACTATCCAAGTAATGTAACAAATTCTCTGAATTGCTCACGTAGATCAAAAATATATCACATATCAACAGGGCTCTCAAAGGGTGTGGAATGCTCAGCAACAGCAAAGCAATAAGACACTCCCCTTCACTGGTGAATGCTTGTTGGGTGAAAAAATGTCCAATAGGAACAGGTAATGATCTGTGTTATGTATATGAACATTTTGATTATTAGCACATGTTGCTTGATCTATCGATTGTGTATTAATTGTATTGATTACTTAAGAATTTCCAGTTAAAACTCTGAGGTTTGGTAGGTTCTTGTCCCAAGATCAGACCCAGTATTCTTAGAATTTCTGTTCAGCTGGAAACCCTGATGTGCACAGTTACAACACTCACACTTAAGAAAAACCTTCTGTATTTATAATATGTTATTAACGCAGTTAGTAAAGCTACAAACACTCCAACCCAGCAAGGTAGATAGACATAACATAGAATGTGTGTCTGAGCATCCATATGCTCACACCATCGCTTGAAAAAAGATCCGAAGTGTTAGTCATCATCACCAGTGGCTGTCATCCTGGCATCTCCCAAGAATTACCTTTCCCCAATGCACACAGGCCGGAATACAACTTTTATAATGTGTTGTGCTGAAGCCACTGTGCCTAATGCATAGTCAGTAGGAGTTTTCCCCTTTTTCCTTATTTGTACTTCCTTACCCTATTAATGTTGGGGTGCCCGTCTCCCATAGGTTAAGAGTCCATTTACCTCAAGCTTATTAGCATATACATCATTAGTTACCATGGCATTCTTGTGGTCAGACATCTGTTGATGTTCCTAAAATAAAATATCACAAACAGGTACAAACTAGTAAGCTTGTGGTTACCTGTCAGCAGTTCAGTCACTCCTGCCTTCTAACTTGTGATATCTTATGATCTACGGTTACTCCTGGTTAGCTGCTTATGCTAAGGCTTTTTGGGCCTTATGCCTTGTTTAGCTAAGCTATTGTCTTGTCTTACATGCCTTTTAGGCTCATTACATTACTCCCTTAACTTATACCCAGGCCTTACCTAGAAAATACCTACGCCTTATGGCTACTTATGAGAGGGCTTGTTCCTTGCAGGTTTGACACACAATCCCTCACCTGATGTGCCCTTTAGTATTTCAGTAGTACCTGGTGAAATACTACCAGTATTTCAGAGGTAAGTGGTGGTCCTCTCCCCAAAAAGATCAGAACCCTGTTGTGCTAGGCAATGTACACATAGAGTAAGAGAATGTTGCAGTGTTGCCAACTGACAATTTTATCATGGGTGTCACACTATTTCGTGTTTTTCTTCAAGCTGCTGCTACTGGAGTCAAGGGTTTTGGTGAGAATCTCAGCTTTATTTATTTTTTAAAATGCAAGTTTCTAGCCCTTGTTGCAGAGAAAAACTCTGAAAATATGACCTGAGTGCACCCTACAAGCTCATCACCTATTAGGTAAATAAAAAGAGCCCCAAATTTATCTATTTATTAAAATCTCATGCTTTTTAAGAAAATCTCATGATTTGTGGGGCCTTACTCATGATTTGTGAATGCTTGAGGTTGGTAATTCTGCAGTCCCTGACCCAAAGTGTGTGCAAGTGTCAAAACACAAAGGTAAAGAATAACTTGGCCATTAATCACTTTAAAATAAATCTAAGTCTAAATGAATGCCACTTCTGTAAACACTATTTATATATTTTATGGTGAACTTCACCCCTTGTCAGAGGGCCTAAACAAGTGATATGCACCACTTGACTCATGAAGGTCAGGTTTAAGTAGGCTCTAACTAGTGCATGGGCTTCGTGCCAGGACTCTGCCCACTGGTGAATTTCACTTGATGTGAGTAAAACCCCTTACTTTAGAGAAGTACAACCTTGTTTTACATACATCCTTCAGGTGCATCCTGTTTGATATGAAAAAAATGTTCTCAGTTTAGAGAAATGTTGAATTGCATTTGTCCTTCTGCCCACAGAATACCAGTTTATAGGCTTAAAAGGATATACATTTAATTTCACTGCCACTTTAAACTTCCTTGTACCTTCTGTCAGAGTTTATAAAAGCAGAGGTTAGTCCCTGTAAAATGTGCACTTGTGTAGAACTATACTTAAGCAAGGATAGTTAAGCAAAAACATACATACATAGAGTTTATTCAGTCCATTAGAAGAGAAATAATTATACATTTTAATGTATGACAATGGATTTTTAAAATTAATATCTGTGGGCAAGATTGTCAACCTGTGTAACGTTGGTTGTCAGTGATGTCACATAATAGTGCATTCTGTGATGCTTTTAATGACCTAGAATGTGTGAAAAGTTTTCAGAGGGCAAAATAAACTAAGAGGTAAAATACAACTACAGGGGAAAAGCCCACATTTTAAAAATCTCTCAGTTGGACTGTGTGTGCCCATCCCTTTGGTTTTTTGGACGTTTTAGGGAATGAGTGCGCCATTTCTTTGCTGAAACAGCCACTTTGAAGCAAATACTGGAGAAGATGCACAGAAAACAAATTTTGAATTTGTAAACCTGGTCACTGTCTTCCCAACACTGAGATTCAAAGCTTCCAGTGATTGCAGGAAGCCCATGACGTTGCTGACTCTTATTCATATACAGATCTAATTAAAGTGATTAACAAGCAGGAATAATTCAGGACCCCATAGATCTGTCTATGAGTTTTAAAATATAAGCACTTAGGGACAAACCATGGACCTGCACAAAGCTCTTTTCCCCATAGAACTTTTCCCTTGTGCAGGCTGCAGAAAGCAAGTACATACTTGGGGTTGTAATAGCAATTGCTGCCTCTTCCCCCACGTGGTGGTTTGGACTAGTCGATCCATGTAGTTGCAAATGTACAGGCTACATTCCCACTTCATCTAGACAACCCTTGCCCCGACAACTATTTTCTACTGCCCCAGAGAGAACGGTGCTTCGTGGGTCATGGGGGGCTGGACCCAATAGCGCCTGCTCACTGTAACTGGTACCTTCCCCTGCACAGAGGAATCATGGTGGAACCACTGCTTTAAGGATTTTGTATGTTCAAATGCAGTGGGGTGGGGAGGGAAAGGATCGGGATTTGCCCCATAGCAATTGCCAGAGGATTTAAGCAACAAATTATTGTAGATTATACCTTTCCCTCTTCTCCTTCCTCTTGGTACCCCAGTGTGCATCTGCTTGTTTTGAATGACCCTAAAACCAACCCAACAGGATATTATAGCAAGAGAAAGAATATATTTCAATTTAGTCAGCATCTATAGTAAGAACTGGGAGCACTACGCCAGCTCTACAGTGCTGCCATGTTATCTCTGCAGATGCTGGGACATGATATGTGATGTGCATCATCATATCACATCATTCAGCAGGAAACAATGCAACTAATAGTAACTCACATCGCAATGCCATTTCCGGACAATCCAGAAAGTAATATGTCATCACCACTGAATGCAGTACCATGCATAAGGACAGGGCCGGTGCAAGGAAGTTTTGCGCCCTAGGCGAAACTTCCATCTTGCGCCCCGCCGCCCAGCCCTGCAGCAGCTCCCCGCCCCCCCCGCCCTGAGGCGCCCCCCCGTGGCAGCTCCCCGCTCTGCCCTGAGGTGCCCCCCCTCCACGGCAGCTCCCCCCCGGGGAGCCGTGCAGCAGCTCCCCACCCCAGCTCACCTCTGCTCCGCCTCCTCCCTGAGCACGCCGCCCCAGCTCTAATTCTCCTCCCCTCCCAGGCTTGCAGTGCCAAACAGCTGATTGGTGCTGCAAGCCTGGGAGGCGGGAGAAGTGGAGCGGCGACCGCGTGCTCGGGGAGGGGGCGTAGGAACGCTGTAAAAAAAAATTGGGGGCACCGCTTTTTGGCACCCCCAAATCTTGGCACCCTAAGCAACCGCCTAGTTTGCCTAAATGGTAGCACCGGCCCTGCATAAGGAAAGGACATCTTATACACACATGGAAAAGGAATTGAATGAGGCAGAGAAAAGAAAGGTATATCTCAAATACATGACACTGGACATTACATGCCTGTATAAGATGAGAGTACTTTTAGAACATTCAAGCTATAAACCATCATATATTTTGGATATGGAAAATAAACCAAAATTTCGCACCTTTCACTCATTTTGAACGACCTAGATCAGGGGTTGGCAACCTTTCAGAAGTGGTGTGCTGAGTCTTCATTTATTCACTCTAATTTAAGGTGTCGCGTGCCAGTAATACATTTTAACATTTTTAGAAGGGCTCTTTCTATAAGTCTATAATATATAACTCAACTATTGTTGTATGTAAAGTAAATAAGGTTTTTAAAATGTTTAAGAAGCTTCATTTAAAATTAAATTAAAATGCAGAGTCCCCCGGACCGGTGGCCAGGACCCAGGCAGTGTGAGTGCCACTGAAAATCAGCTCACGTGCCGCCTTCGGCATGCATGCCATAGGTTGCCTACCCTGACTTAGATCTATATATTTTTCAGTTATATTTTAGTATTTGCTCACTAGCAGATTTGTGTGTGCACAGTTTTAGCAAACAGATGGAGTCTACAATGACAAAACGTCACAGGCAAAAGTAAAGTATAACTTGACTGAGGGCATGCATAGAACATAGCAGAAACTCCAATTCTGTGCAAAATTAAAGCCTGAGTCGCATCAAAATAACATCATCTGAATTGTTTTAATGTCAGTAGCTGAAAACACGTTGGCTGGCTAAGTGAAAAAAAATACAGGATTTCCTGTTATTCAGTCACTGTATCAGTCTCCAGATGTCAGCGGATTTTGGAGCACTAGGGCAAGAGGGTGAAATTTCTCTCTTCATGTGAGAAGTTTTTAAAAATATCTCTATCGTTGGAATCTACAGCATAAACTGTAGCTAATAAAAAACATTTTGCTTTTTCCCTACTCTTCGCTGTGGATATTTCTGTTTTGAAGAATGGAAGTTAGAATGAGGTAAGATTTATTTTTGCTGCACATTTCCTTTTGTAAATCCAAGCCATAACAATATTCAGCAATACCATCGTATGCTTTTTTCAAGAGAAACTTCAAACAAATGCTTGTATTGGTAGGCTGTCCTCAGCAGCCTTTGATAGAAGAGCAATTTGCTGTTTCATTTCTGAGTGGTGGGTAAGTAAAAAGCAATGCATTGTGATAGAAAGCCTGTATGAGAAAACAGCTGAAGACTGTTCTACAGAAAACATTACGTTGATTGATAGGACATTACAACAGATCATTCAGTTCTGTTTCACATATTCTCTTTCAGTTGCATGTGTTAAAAAAGCTAATGATAATTACTATTTAAACAAAAGCTGTAGAAAGTCTCGTCTACTTAAATCAGAAACTCTAGAAAACTATTTCAAGTCATCAAGTGGATTTTTATTAAAAAGATGCATTTCCCCACCGCTGCAGTATTTCACTATAATTCCAGAGAGGAACCTTTGCCATAAAGTTCAGATTCAAAGTTTGGGGTTGTTTGGATCTGGAATTAGGGCTACCTCTATATAAATAATAATAATTATGAAAAGACTATGTTCCTACTGTCTCTTTGAATTTGGAAATTCTAAGCACAATACCACAGAAATGTAGAACTGGGTGGGGCACACAGTGAGTCAGAGTAATGATAATTCCGGCAATTTCCACTGATGACTTCTGTAATAAAGACCATATAAGTACATAGCAGAAAGTTAGATTGCTGATATATTAGTGCTTCTTTGCATTTATGTTTATTTTAATTATTAGCTTAACCTGCTAATTGAGCACATGGCTACTCTGTATAACCCATGTTGCTATCACCTTTACCTACATCCTCCTTCCCCATTCCTTGTAATGACACCCATTTTTTGTTTCCAGTCTTCAGTTACCCTGTAAACCCTTCACAACAGGAACTGATTGTTAGTATGCTTTTATACGGCATCTAGTATAATGGTACCTTGAACCTGCTTGAGACCTCTAGGCACTACTGCAATAACAATACCAAAATGGCAAATATATTTAGATGATTAAAAGCTACAATACATTAATATTTTTCCAAGGTCTTAGAAAATATCACTGAGTCATAACATCACTGTCTTTACCCAGGGATAAATGAGGGCAGCACTTAGAAAGAGTCAAAGGGGCCAGAGACCAAAAGGCAAGAGAGAAAATTCACCAGAGGTTCAGCTGTGAACACATACAAAATAAAAATCACTTATTTCAGGGAGTATTTTATTGAAGGAGAACTGGATTTAATCCAAATTGACAGCAGCTTGTCAATAGGTGCTAGCTGCATTCATTCCATGTGTGTGTTACAACCAATAGACTACTAAACAAAAAACAAGTACAAGCCAGCCAGAGTGGCACATATGTTTTCCCCACATTCAAGTCTGGTCAGCACAATCTCTGTTTCCCTTTTTAACGTCTTGAGGCCAAAAAAATCTCAGCTGCATTTAATTAGTTCCTGGCTGGTTCCTGAGCTGCCTCTAAACCCTTGATGCAAATTTCCCCCCAAGCCCAATGTCATTGGTTAGCTTGGCAGGGCCTCCTTATGAGGACAACATGGAGGTCAGGTGTGTTAGGATTTGGGGGCCTCTCTAAGAGGCACCAAAAAGTCTGTACACCCTTCCATAGAAAGCCACAACCCCAAATGATACTATAGGACATCATGCTAGCTTCAAAGGAAGTGGGTCCTTCAAAAAGTGTAAAGTTAGATACGAATATCTGATTTCTCCGTGAACCACCAAGCAATTTCTCTCCCCATATCTTCCTCAGAAATATAGGGCCAAGACCTCACTATTACTTGCCATCAGGCAGAGAAATGACTTCCCTGGATTCAAAGAGCAGTTTTTACCAGTAAAGCAAGGGTTTAATAAACATTAATTGAGTCTTCAGACAGCCTTCGTGTCTGGTGTGAGATGGAGTTAATTAGTACATCAATATTGAACTCTGTCGTGGGAAGACAACTACCCAGAAAGACACCACATTTCATGTGTCCACCAGGGAGTTGGGGCTGGTGGGGACTTTTAAAGAGGAAAGTACAGCCCTAGAACTCAAGGCGCCTGATACTGACTTCACCGATGCTGCTGTAAATCAGAAGTAAAGTAATGCTACGGACTGACAGTAGCCAGGAAAAGGTGCTAGCAATTTATGACTGTTCACTGGTCTGTTTGGAATAAGGTTTAATTTAGTGTATTTATCAAATTTTAATGTAAAAAAAAATGTGCCCAATTACACATGTACCTAGTTAAAGATCAAAATACAGCCTCTGTACAAAAAATGCAAAGCAAGTCCAAACACATTCTCAGGTGCGAGGTTGAGAAAAAAGATGGACATGCCAGGTCACTGAACATGGGCTGTGCTGGACAACTTGGTAAGTGAATTCCACAGTTAAGTGCCTCCATTGACTATGCCCTAATAGCAGTCCCTGTAGGGTTACGTTTTGAGAGTTTGCTTGAGTGCCATAGATGACCCCATCCTCCCTCTGGCCAATGCCATTCTTCTCCCTGTTCCAGACTCACGGCCTGCCCCACTCACCCCTTTCGGAGGTGAGCAGTCCTGAAAGCAAGGAGCAAGATGGATGTGGCTATAGAGGGGACTGGTAAGGTGGGCCAATAACCTTGGGGACAGCAAATACCTCCAGTGCTCTGAGACCATGGACAGCAGCAGCACCAAGCATAAGGGGCCATCACCTTTTGTGGTGTCACCTCCCGCATAGCTACTGCCAGCACAGACCCCATGGCGGGATCAGGGAGGAATAAAAGAAGTAGATGATCAATAGCGTAGTGCAAACAAGCACATGAAGGACAGCTTAACCCATTCAGCCTGCTGCTTTTTCTCCGACCACTGGCAGCAGCACTCCCCACCCAATGGTCATCTCTCTCTCAGGATGAGGCTCCACTGAGGATCTTCAGCAGCAATTACTTTGTTCACTATCAGACCATCCACATTAAGCTACACACAGCTTTTCCAAGGACATCTGTTGTGTATATTTAAAAATATACATTTTTGATTTTGAAAAACAAAAGCACGCTAGCCCACACTAACATCTGCTTTGCCAAAGTTAATGGTCAAAACTGGACCTACTTTTCCTACATGAGCAAAGTTCATGTATATTTATCTACATGAGCATTTTTTTCTTTCAGTCTTCATCATGCTTTAGTGCATTTTTGAAAGAATGACAGGAGAGAAGAGTAAACTCTTGAAAATTGGAAAGTGGAATAAGTAGGAACTTAAAAAAATGATGACAAATACCTTGACAATGTTTGTTGTTGTTGTTGTTGTTGTTTTTTAATACTGTCAAGCCCTGTTGTCATAGCTCTGGACAACAGGATATTGGCACCCTTGCTAAATACAGTCAGCATTACTTCCTCCTAACTACATTGGTCACTCTTAGAAACGTGCCAGTTTTGCTTCAGATAATGGTTACTTTAGCATTTGCAGTAATATCTAAATTTCCCTATGCTTATTCTAAGGAATCAGCAAAATTCTGCAGAGATTGGAGTAAAGTTACTCTGGATTTAATTCTCAGAAGTGCTAAATTCTCACAACTCCAGTTGAAGATAATAGAAGCTATGGGTATTCAGAACCTCGGGGGGGGGGGAGGAGGGGAGGAGGGGAGAAATCAGGCCCTTAGTTACCCCAAGGCGAAAAACTCTCCAGTATTTAAATATGAGCCCAGTATTTGGGGCAGAGATTAAAGATAAACTAGGCATGGCCCAAAAACCTAAACAAATATTTTGCCCCAGTTTTTAATAAGAGTAATGAGAAGCTTAGGAGTAGTGGCAGGGTAGGTAATGGAAGGAAGGATATGGAAGTAGAAATTACCCCATCCGATGTGGAAGTCAAACTCAAACATCTTAATGGGACCAAATTGGGGGGTACAGATAATCTCCATCCAAGAATATTAAAGGAAGTGGCACATGCAATTGCAAGCCCAATAGAAAGGATTTTTAATAGGTCTGTAAACTCAGGGTCATACCCTCTGACTGGAAAATTGCTAATAAAGTACCTATTTTTAAGAAAGGGAACAAAAAGATCCAAAAAACTACAGGCCTATTAGTTTGACATCATTTGTTTGCACAGGCTTGGAACAAATTTTGAAAGAGAAAGTATTTAAGGACAGAGTTAATTGATAATTGGAATAAAATACAACATGGTTTTACAAAAGGTAGATCATCCCAGACTAACTTGATCTTTTTTTTTTGAGACGATAACTGATATTTTAGACAAAGAAAATGCAGTGGATCTAATCTACCTGGATTTCAGTAAGGCATTTCATACAGTCCCACATGGGAAATTATTAGTTTCATTGGAAAAGATGGGGATTAATATAAGAACTGAAAGGTGGGTAAGGAGCTGGTTAAAGGGGAGTCTACAACGGGTCATATGAAAGATGAACTGTCTGGCTGTTACTAGTGGAGTTCCTCAGGGATCAGTCTTGGGACCAATCTTATTTAACTTTTTCATTCATGACCTTGGCACAACAAGTGGGAGTGTGCTAATAAAATTTGCAGATAACAAAAAGTTAGGAGGTATTGCCAACATGGAGGAGGACCAGAATATCATACAAGAAGATCTGGACAACCTTGAAAACTGGAGTAATAGAAATGGGATGAAATTTAATAGTACAAAGTGCAAGGGCATGCATTGAGGGACTAGCAACAACATTTTTTGCTGTAAGATGGGGATGTATCAGCTGGAAATGACAGAGGAGGAGAAAGACCTGGGCATATTGGTTGATCACAGGATGACTATCAATATGATGCAGCTGTGAAAAGAGCTAATACAATCCTAGGATATATCAGGCAAGGTATTTCCAGTAGAGATAAGGAAGTGTTATTGCCATTATACAAGACACTGGTGAGACCTCATCAGGAATACTGTCTCATGTTTAAGAAATATTAATTCAAACTTGAACAGGTACAGAGAAGGGCTGTTAGGATGATCAGAGAATGGAAACTCTACCTTATGAAAGGTGTCAGAGTGGTAGCCGTGCTAGTCTCTCAGCAAAAACAACGAGGAGTCCCTGTGGCACCTTAAAAGGGCTTGGCTACACTTGCAAGTTACACCGCAATAAAGGAGCCCTGGGCGCCCTAGCTCACTCCCTGTCCACACTGACAAGGCACGTAGAGCGCTCTGACTCCATGGCTAGAGCGCTGCTGGTACTCCACCTCGGCGAGAGGAATAACGTTTGCTGCGCCTTGGCTACAACGCACGGGCGTCAGTGTGAACGAGGTGTTGGGTTACTGCGCTCTGATCGACCTCCGGAAACGTCCCATAATCCCCTTAAGTCAAGTGGCCACTCTTGTCATTGCTGCTGTCTGAACTTACAAGACAGCATGCTGACATGCTCTCAGCCCCCCCAAACACCACTCTCTCTCTCCCCACATACACACAACACACTCCCTGTCACACTGCACACACCTCCCCCCCCAATTTGAAAAGAACCTTGCAGTCACTTGCATGTTGGGATAGCTGCCCATAATGCACCGCTCCCAATGCCGCTGCAAGTGCCGCAAATGTGGCCACACCAGTGCGCAAGCAGCTGTCAGTGTGGACAGACTGCAGAGCTTTCCCTGCTGTGCTCTCCAAAGGCAGGTTTAACTCACAGTGCTCTACAGCTGCAAGTGTAGACATACCCTTAGAGACTAACAAATTTATTTGGGCGTAAGCTTTCGTGGGCTAAAACCCACTTCATCAGATGCATGAAGAGGAAAATACAGAGGCAGGTATAAATACACAGCACATGAAAAGATGGGAATTGCCTTATGAGAGGTGACCCAGGCAGCTTGGCTTGTTTAGCCTAACCAAATGAAGGCTGAAGAGAGAGATGATTGGTCTCTATAAATACATCAGAGGGATAAATACCAGGGAGGGAGAGGAGTTACTTAAGTTAAGCACCAATGTTGACACAAGCACAAATGGATATAAACCAGCCATCAATAAGTTTAGGCATGAAATTAGACGAAGGTTTCTAACTGTCAGAGGAGGAGTGAAGTTCTGGAACAGCCTTCCAAGGGGAATAGTAGGGGCAAAAAACCTAACTGTCTTTGAGACTGAGCTTGATAAGTTTATGGAGGGGGATGGTGTGATGGGACTGCCTACAATGGTGTGTGGCCCATCTGCAACTACTAGTAGCAAAAATTCCCAATGGCCAGAGATGGGACACTAGATGGGAAGGGCTCTGAATTACTACAGAGAATTCTCTCCCAGGTGTCTGGCTGCTGGATCTTGCCCACATTCTCAGGGTCTAACTGATCACCATATTTAGGGTTGGGAAGGAATTCCACCCCCCCAGTTCAGCTTGGCAGAGACCCTGTTTGTTTGTTTTTCACCTTTCTCTACTGCATGGGGCACGGGTCACTTGCTGGTTTAAACTAGCAAGTGAATGGTGGATTCTCTGTAATGTGAAGTCTTTACATCTTGATTTGAGGACTTCAGCAACTCAGCCAGAGGTTATGGGTCTACTACAGGAGTTGGTGGGCGAGGTTCTGTGGTTTGCAATGTGCAGGAGGTCAGACTAGATGATCACATTGGGCCTTTCTGGCCTTAAAGACTATGAGTCTGTGAGTAAAAGGTAAGGGCCTCATCCTGCAAACACTACTAAACACAGGCTGGGATTGTCAGGAGGGATCAGCACACACAACTGGGGCCAGAGTGCTCAGCTCCTATTTAGAAATCCAAATTTGCGGCTAGAACTTCAGAAGAGCTCAGCATGTGCATGGTGGGTGCTGAACACTTCTGAAAATCACACCACAAGTTTCTCAGTGGGAGCACCTGGGTCCAGAGCTCCTTTGAAAATTTGGTCTCAACTGTGGGTTCTGAACTCTTGGAAATCTGATCAGGAGCTTTTTAGAAAATTCTAGCCAGAGGGCTTACAAGTGTGAGCAGTCTCATTGACACCAAAATCATGTCTTTATTCATTACACATTGTCATCAGTGCCAGTCAGATTTTCAAGAACTATGATAAAGATTTTGCAAGATCAGGCCCTGGTCTCTTAGAGAGAAGCAAAAGAGACATTAACTCTGATCCAGCTGTGACACCTTGTGGTCAATTTAAAAATTATACTCATAGCATTTGGTGCTAGGGTGAAAATTACATGGTTTAGTCTTAAATGATGGTGTTATCTGTGCCTCATTTTATAACCTGCTGCATGAACAATAATCCCTTTGCCTAAAAAAATGTTTCCCCAAAAAGGTACTCAGGAAGGGTGAAATTCATCACAGTAAAGAAGGCCTGCACAAGTACCTCTGCACCATTTAAGCCCTCAATGTTGGGCATATATGGCACATAGAGATTTATGCAGGTGCATATGGATGAATGTCACCCAAATTGGAGAACTTCTGGGGTAATTGCAGAGAGATATTTTTCCCATCATGTCTGCAATGGTTAGATGTTATTTTCTGTTATTACAAAATGATGACTGCATTATGCCATTGTGTAGTAATGCATTTCCAATACCGACATAGAAACTGACGCACATTTGGTTAGATATTAGTTTAAGTTTATTAGTCCTAAATATGGAGCCAGAGCTCTGATGGAGCTGTCTGCTCCTTTCCATCACAGACCTCCTCCACAGTCTGCTGTCTGCTAGCCTTGTTCCTTATTTAAGCTATTTATTGTTTTACTTCTGATAATGTAATACAAGATCTCTATGGTGGTTGTTAAAGATGCTCAGACAGTCTGAGTTAATTCAAAACTATATTTATTTAATCTCTTGTTGGAGACGTCTGTAGGTCTGCATGGGGACACTGATTCGATAGGCGTTTGAATACAGTGTGCAATGAATGAAGTCAAATGTTATGGAGAAACTAGAGATCTGAAGAGTAGCCTGGCAGCCGGCAACAAGCTGATGAATAGCGTCACTGTGGCATTAGGACACTGTCAGAGTAGGTTTACATTCTGGATGGAATTCCATAGGACTACCTCCAGTCAAGGCTGGCTGGATGATGCACTGAATCAGCACATCTAAGAGATGGCCCAATTCTTTATCCTTCCTAGTCAACCCGCACAACTTTCTGATCAGTGCTGGCTGGCTATGAGACCCTGGCAGAGTAGGGTTTCCGGATAGCTTGTGTGTCTATACCCAAATCCCAGAAGACTTTGGGCTGCTGAATGACTGGAATCGAAGAGTGAATATGACCCAAGGATGCAGATGTTCCAGAAACAACTACTCATGCTGGGATGGCTACAGAGTCATTCCATTGATAACTGTATTGGGAGCTTGGTCAAGTGACAAAATCTCTTTTATGGCCCTACTACTGATGGTAAAAGCATCCTCTTTGCTTGTCATTTTAATCTCAGTTTCTGTAATGGAGTGAACCACAAAGCTTTTCTTTATACTCCTTCCTTTTCAATAGGTATTTACTATGTGTACGGTCTCATTTAAATGTTTTTGTCTGAATTAGAAAATACAAACATCAATATTAATAAACACTGAACAGTTTTTGCCTTTACTGTCTTTGTTTTTACTCTCTACAGAAATCCTTCTTCCATCCCATCATCTCCTAAATGAATGCGCAGATACATTCAAGATGCCGAGCAACAGACCTTCAGGAAACTGCACTGATCCTCATATGGGATTTCAGTCCTCCCTATACGCAACCACTTACACCATAATATTCATACCTGGTCTTCTGGCAAACAGTGCTGCATTATGGGTTTTATGTCGCTTCATCAGGAAGAAAAACAAAGCTGTTATTTTTATGATTAATTTGGCTGTAGCTGATCTTGCACATGTTCTCTCATTACCTCTTCGAGTGTATTATTATATAAACCACATATGGCCTTTTGGGAGTTTCCTTTGCCAGTTATGTTTCTACCTGAAGTATCTCAACATGTACGCAAGTATTTGTTTCCTTACCTGCATAAGCATTCAAAGGTACCTTTTCCTTCTCCATCCATTCAAAGCCAAAGACTGGAAGTGCAGGTATGATGTCACCATTAGTGCTGTTGTGTGGATCATTGTTGGGGCTGCTTGCTCACCAGTTCCAATCCTGAGAAGTCCTACCTTATCCAACAATACAAACACCTGCTTTGCAGATCTTGGAGTGAAGCAAATGACTATGGAATCTTCTATTACTTCAGTAACAATAGCTGAATTATTAGGGTTTGTGGTCCCCCTAGTTATTATTGCATACTGCACTTGGAAAATGCGACAATCTCTACAGGACTGTCAAGTGCCCTTGCAACAGAGAAGTGAGAAAGAGAAAGCTTTACGGATGATTCTGATGTGTGCAGCTGTATTCTTCATATGTTTCACACCATATCATATAAACTTTCCTTTATTTATGATGGTGAAACAGAATGTTATTACAAACTGCGCCATACGCAGAAGCACTCTTCATTTTCATCCAGTTTCTTTATGTCTTGCAAGTTTGAACTGTTGTCTGGATCCAATCCTCTATTACTTTATCACATCAGAGTTTCAGAACAAATTATTGCAATGTAGCGGCTTTGCCCTCAGGAGTTGTCTCATGGACAAAGAGAGTGACTCATCTTCCCAAGAAAACAGCGATGATACTAAAACACAAAAACCCTTTTCATGTTTTAAATTTCGGTCTTTTCCAAAACTCTGGTCAAATAAATACACAGAAACTCCTCTAACTGAACCAGAGGGGCTTTTATTACAATAAGCCTTTTGAAACTCAAGACAGTTTGTTCAGCATAGGTGAAGTCCAAAGCTCAAATGGAGATCACATTAAGCCCAGAAATATGTACTGAATAACAGTACATATTCTTCCTTAAAAAGACGCTCCCGAATGTAATCGTAGCAGCTGATCTATATATTGAAATACCATTGACCATAATGGGAATTCCAGCCACCGAACAGTTACAAAACAGCTACAGCCTAGGGTTCCACATAGGCCATTTCCAGTTCTGATGTTGATGCACCTATGAAAATGTTATGTCATGGTTATATCTCTGCTTTTAGACAATCCTTGCCTTAAAGGACTTTTACCCAAGGTACATTTAGAATATCTGGTATATCTGTGAATACATTTTTAAATCATTAAATTAATGTTTTCTACTGAAAATAGTAGCTTGGTCTGAGTCTTGATTAACACAATTGTTTTAATGGATTTCAACAGAAAAGGAATAATTTCTGATAAGATAAAATGTTTCACATCCTTGAAAATCCTATCAATATTCTGGGTTGCTGGGAAGGTTTCCATTTTTCCTTGAATTAATAGCAACAATACAGCCTTCCAAATGACAATTTATTCAGGAACAAGAGTGAATTAAACTTCAACTTAAATACTAAGTCTGAAAAGTTCTAAGCTGCAGAAGCTCTGGAAAATTACAGATACTAGGCTGCACTTGTTCAGCAGAGAGGTCAGTTTATTGAAAAAATTAAAAAAAAATGCTTTCAAGCAACTCTGCTCTTCAGCAGGATTCCCCCTGAAATACTCAATCCTTGTCTAGACTAGGGAAAAAAGGTTGTTGTTTTTTTAACCTCCACTGAGTTAGCTCATTTGAGCTAGTTAAGTCAATTGAAAGCCCCAGTTAATGTCACTGTAAGCACAGCTTAAAACTGTTAGCTCAGTTTTGGCAAGCTGTGTCTTAGAATATATGTTTTCCCTGGAAAAATGTGTGTTTTTATGTCAAGATAGCTCCATCAATGTAAAATCCTAGCGGAGACAACACACAGGTAGTTTTTACCTCAGTGTAGCTAGTTGAGGTCAACCCCAGGTAGAGGGCATAGTATTGAACCTCAGCTAGCTACGCTGAGGTAAAAATCACCTGTTCATTGTCTCTGCTAGGATTTTACATTAAGGTTGCAAACTCTAGTCAGTTACCTCCATGTAAAAACATACCTTTTTTAGTGATGAAGACAGCCTTAGAGGCCTGCTTAGACTATAATTTGACCTGCTAAAAATCAAGCTAAAGATGTCTACAGGGGTTAAGTGGGGGTTTCAGTTGAGTTGAATTGGCTCAACTGAGTTCACTCCATTGAAAAAAGCATCTTTTTCGTTATCTAGACAAGGCCTTGGACACTCCATAGCCTCTTCTGTTCAGAATTGTAGCTGTGGTGGCCCATAGGACTTCTGGGGAATGGCAGATGCTGAGATGGTTATTTACTAGATGAACATTAAAGAACAGATTGTGTGTGCAAAGGGGGATGAGGAAGAGGGTCCATAGAGCCTTCTCCATAACTTGTTTACCCTTGTAGAGACCAGGTACAGTTGCAAGGAGGAGCTCTACTAACCAGCATTGCCAACTCTCATGATTTTATCGCAAGTCTAATGATATTTGGCATTTTACTTAAAGCCCTAGCTCCTGGAGTCATGTTAAAAAAGCTGAGATTCTCTTGTAAATAAGTTTCCAGCCCATGTACTTTCAGAGAAAGCTTAAAAATGTGACCTATGTGCACCCTAAAGGCTCAGAAACCAGGAGGCACATAAAGAGAACACAAAATGTGTTATTTTATAAAAAAACATGAATTTTAAACCAATCTCATGGTTTTAGGGCCTAATTGATGATTTTTTTGAATGTTCGTGTTCGACACTACTGAGCAATGTTCCCAGCTAGCATTGCCAATGGTGCAAACAGAAACACAGTGAGAGTGTATCCAGAGTCACTGGAGAGGGCCCTGAGTGAGGGGGTGGAACAAGCTTGTACCTGTTTAAAGAGTGGTGTGCACCAGATTGCATAGGCCAGCCCTACAGTACAGAGAAGCAGAGCCCAGCAGAGAGGCTGGATTCTGGTTCTATATTTTACAGGGCTGATGCTGTAAACTGCTCAATACCTCCTGTAGGGGCGTGTCAAGGCTGTATCCCCACTTTGAACTTTAGGGTACAAATGTAGGGGCCTGCATGAGGACTCCTAAGCTTATCTACCAGCTTAGCTCTGGTCTGCTGCCACCATCTCAAGAACTCCCCCCCTGGGAAGCCTTGAGAAACCTTTCACCAATTCCCTGGTGAACACAGATCCAAACCCCCTTGGATCTTAAAACAAGGAGAAATTAACCATCCCCCCTCCTTCCTCCCACCCTCCTTTCACCAACTCCTGGTGAATACAGATCCAAACCCCCTTGGATCTTAAAACAAGGAGAAATCAATCTGGTTCTTAAAAAAGAAGGCTTTTAATTAAAGAAAAAGGTAAAAAGCATCTCTGTAAAATCAGTATGGAAAATAGCTTTACAGGGTAATCAAACTTAAAGAGCTCAGAGGACCCCCCTCTGTCTTAGGTTCAAAGTACAGCAAACAAAGATAAACACTCTAGTAAAAGGTACATTACAAGTTGAGAAAACAAAGTAAATCTAAGACGCCTTGCCTGGCTTTTTACTTACAAGTTTGAAATAGGAGAGACTTGTTTAGAAAGATGGGGAGAACCTGGATTGATGTCTGGTCCCTCTCAGTCCCAAGAGCGAACCACCCCTCTAAACAAAGAGCACACACACAAGCCTTTCCCCCCCCCCAAGATTTGAAAGTATCTTGTCCCCTTATTGGTCCTTCGGGTCAGGTGTCAGCCAGGTTACCCGAGCTTCTTAACCCTTTACAGGTAAAAGGATTTGGAGTCTCTGTACACAGGAGAGCTGTTTCCCTTCCCTTTATAGTTATGACAGGGCGGAATCCCCTCACCACACAAGTCAACGGGAATTGAGGGTAGACAGCTCCTCTTGAGGCAGTCAGCAAATGTCAGCAAAACCCTGGGCTGAATCTAATTCAGATATGGCACTAGTAAACAAAAAAGAAGGGCGGATCATTGTGACGGGATCCCCCCAGGGTATAGTCTGGGGCTGTGGGACCGCTGTGTCCCCTTAACTCTCTCCAGCCTGGGCTGTCTCTCACAATGCCTTGCTAGTGACCAGCAGCAACCCATCCAGGCGCTGTGATCACTCAGCACAACCGCATGTGGAGCCCCACCCCCAGCTAGATTGCATGAATGCTCCCAGAGCCACTCATGAATCACACAGAGAAAGGCACCAGTCAATTTTCCCTCTCCTCCCCCCTGCTCCCAGTACTGTACCCCAGGAATATACCATCTAATTTATTAATTGGTTCACCACTTCAACAATGGAAAGTGGACATACACCAGCCTTTGTCAAACCTGAGCAGATTTGCTCCCACACTTCATACCAACTCACTGGTAAAGATAAACAGTTAAACAAATTTATTGGCTATAAAAGATGGATTTATAAGTGATAGTAAGTGATTGGTAACTAACTCTGACTTTTTGCCTAAAGAAATAAAATATAAGCACGCAGTCTAAATTCTCAACCCTATTAGACTGGGCAACATCTAGATCAGGGGTCAGCAACCTTTCAGAAGTGGTGTGCCAAGTCTTCATTTATTCACTCTAATTTAAGGTTTCTCGTGCCAGTAATACATTTTAACGTTTTTAGAAGGTCTCTTTCTATACATCTATATTATATAACTAAACTATTGTATGTAAAGTAAACAAGGTTTTCAAAATGTTTAAGAAGCGTAATTTAAAATTATATTAAAATGCTGATCTTATGCCACCAGCCTGCTCAGCTCGCTGCCAGCCTGGGGTTCTGTTCACCTAGGCCGGCAGCGGGCTAATCAGGGCCTGCGGCCGGGACCCCAGACCTGGGGGGAGGGGTGTTTCAGGGGTCAGGGCAGAAGGCTGAGTGTGTGTGGGGGGGTTCAGGGCAGAGGGATGGGGCTGTGGGAGTGCAGGGCAGAGGGATGGGTGTGTGTTGGAGTGGGGAGGCTCAGGGCAGAG
>NW_020664482.1:25823130-25824616 GCF_002925995.2 Terrapene triunguis
CAGGGCAGAGGGCTGGGGTGTGGGGGGTGCAGGGCAGAAGGCTGGGGTGCTCGGCTCATGGGGGTGCCCCCAGCCTCCTGCCCTGAGCGGCTCATGGCAGGGGGCTGGAAGGGATATGCCCTGTTCCACGACCTTCCCCCAGGCTCCGTCCCTACCTCTCTCTGCATCCTCTACGGAGCTGTGTGCACGCTGCCGCTCTTCCCCCTCCCCCTCGCTAGGGCCATCAGCTGATTGGCGCAGGGACGGAGAGGAGAAGGGGCCGGAAAGCACAACGCTGGGGGAAGAAGCAGGGGAGGGGGGAAGCTTGGTTGCCGCAGAACCAAGCTTCTGCCTCCTGCCCCCGCAGGGGAGAGCGGTGGGCGGGGGGGCTGAGTGGGGCTGGGGGCCGGGACCGCAGCAGGGAGCTGCGTGCCACTCAGAATCGGCTCGCGTGCCGTAGATTGCCTACCCCTGATCTAGATAAAGTAGTTTTTCTCACCCCACTGGATACTGCAGTCCATAGTATACAGATTTCACCTTTGCAATCTGGGCCAGTCTCCTCAGTTGGAGTCTCAAGTCTTCAGCGTCCTTGTTGCTTGCAGTGACTGTGACGGGTTGGAGCACAGAAACCCCCTTGGGAGCTGCCACCCAATGTACCAAGACTACTTCTGCTCCTGTTTTCCCTGCCAGCTCAGGACTCCAGCACCCTGTCTTGCTGAGCCAGACACTCCAGTCTGCTCTAACACAGACCCAGGGTCTGAATCACTTGTCCCAAAGCTGCAAGTTTACCTGAAAACAGCTCACAGTAGTGTGCTTGTCTTTAGCACTCAGATGCCCAACTCCCAATGGGGTCTAAACCCAAATAAATCCGTTTTACCCTGCATAAAGCTTATGCAGGGCAAACTCATAAATTGTTCGCCCTCTATAACACTGATAGAGAGATATGCACAGTTGTTTGCTCCCCCAGGTATTAATGCATACTCTGAGTAAATTATTAAATAAAAAGTGATTTTATTAAATACAGACAGTAGGATTTAAGTGGTTCAATGTAGTAACAGACAGAACAAAGTAAGTCACCAAGCAAAATAAAATAAAATGCACTAATCTATGCCTAATCAAACTGAATACAGATAATCTCACCCTCAGAGATGCTTCAGTAAGTTTTTCTCAGACTGGACACCTTCCAGGTCTGGGCACAATTCTTTCCCCTGGTACAGCTCTTGTTGCAGCTCAGGTGATAGCTAGGGGATTCTTCATGATGGCTCCTCTCTCCCTCTGTTCTCTTCCACCCCTTTATATATCGTTTGCATAAGGCGGGAACCCTTTGTCCCTCTGGGTTTCCACCCCCCCCCCCACTGGAAAAGCACCAGGTTAAAGATGGATTCCAGTTCAGGTGACATGATCACATGTCACTGCAAGACTTCATTACTCACTTGCCAGCACACACATATACAGGAAGACTCACAGGTAAACACAACCATCTGCAGACAATGGGAGTCATCAAGAT